>NC_057809.1:428743530-429051592 GCF_018294505.1 Triticum aestivum
TTTACAATAAGTCATTAGCTCGCTCCATTGTTCCGAAGAATGGAGTTTTAGTCATCTTGCCCATGAGGCATGGTCACAAGTATCAAATGATTCATAATCAAGTGATTCCAAAAGCCCATCTGCATGGAGTTTCTTCATGTGCTTTACACCAATATGACCTAAATGGTAGTGCCACAAATATGTTGCACTATCATTATCAACTTTGTATCTTTTGGCATCAATATTATGAATATGTGTATCACTACGATCGAGATTCAATAAACCATTTACATTATGTGTATGACCATAGAAGGTTTTATTCATGTAAACAGAACAACAATTATTCTCTGACTTAAATGCATAATCGTATTGCAATAAACATGATCCAATCATATTCATGCTCAACGCAAACACCAAATAACGTTTATTTAGGTCCAATACTAATCTCGAAGGTAGAGGGAGTGTGCAATGGTGATCTTATCAACCTTGGAATCACTTCCAACACACATCGTCACCTCGCCATTAACTAGTCTCCGTTCATTTTGTAACTCCTGTTTCGAGTTACTAATCTTAGCAACTAAACCAGTATTAAATACCCTGGGGTTACTATGAACACTAGTAAAATACACATCAATGACATGTACATCAAATATACTTTTGTTCACTTTGCCATCCCTCTTATCCGCCAAGTATTTGGGGTAGTTCCGCTTCCAGTGACCATTCCCTTTGCAGTAGAAGCACTCAGTTTCAGGCATAGGTCTAGCTTTGGGCTTCTTCACGGGAGTGGAAAATTGCTTGTCATTCTTATTGAAGTTCCCTTTCTTTTCCTTTTCCCTTTTTCTTGAAACTAGTGGTCTTGTCAATCATCAACACTTGATGCTTTTTCTTGATTTCTACCTTCGCTGATTTCAGTATCGCGAAGAGCTCAGGAATCGTTTTCGTCATCCCTTGCATATTATAGTTTATCACAAAGTTCTAGTAGCTTAGTGATAGTGACTAGAGAACTCTGTTAATTACTATCTTATATGGAAGATTAACTCCCACTTGATTCAAGCGATTGTACTACCCAGACATTTTGAGTACATGCTCACTAGCTGAGCCATTCTCCTCCATCTTGTAGGCAAAGTACTTGTGAGAGGTCTCATACCTCTCGACATGGGCATGAGTCTGAAATACAAATTTCAACTCTTGGAACATCTTATATGCTCTATGGCATTCAAAATGTTTTTGAAGTCCCAATTCTAACCCGTAAAGCATGGTGCACTAAACTATCAAGTAGTCATCATACCGAGCTTGTCAAACATTCATAACATCTGCTCCTGCAATAGGTCTATCACCTAGAGGTGCATCAAGGACATAATTCTTCTGTGTAGCATCGAGGATAATCCTCAGATCACGGACCCAGTCCGCATCATTGCTACTATCATCTTTCAACTTAGTTTTCTCTAGGAACGTATCAAAAACATAGCGGAGCTACAACGCGAGCTATTGATCTACAACATAGATATGCAAATACTATCAGGACTAAGTTCATGATAAGTTAAGTTCAATTATCAAATTACTTAAGAACTCCCACTTAGATAGACATCCCTCGAGTCATCTAAATGATTACGTGATCCAAATGAACTAAACCATGTCTGATCATCACATGAGATGGATTAGTCTTCAATGGTGAACATCTCCATGTTGATCATATCTACTATATGATTCACGTTCGACCTTTCAGTCTCCAGTGTTCCGAGGCCATGTCTGTACATGCTAGCCTCGTCAAGTTTAACCCGAGTATTCTGCATGTGCAAAACTGTCTTGCACCCGCTGTATGTGAATGTAGAGCCTATCACACCCGATCATCACATGGTGTCTCAACAGAACGAACTGTCGCAATGGTGCATACTCAGGGAGAACACTTATACCTTGAAATTTTAGTAAGGGATCATCTTATAATGCTACTGCCATACTAAGCAAAATAAGATGCATAAAAGATAAACATCACATGAAATCAAAACATGTGACATGATATGGCCATCTTCATACTGTGCCTTTGATCTCCATCTCTAAAGCACCGTCATGATCTCCATCGTCACCGGCTTGACACCTTGATCTCCATCATAGCGTCATGGTCGTCTCACCAACTATTGCTTCTACAACTATCGCTAACACATAGTGATAAAGTAAAGCAATTACATGGCGTTTGCATTTCATACAATAAAGAGACAACCATAAGGCTCCTACCGGTTGCCAGTGACTTTTACAAAACATGATCATCTCATACAATAACGTATATCACATCATGTATTGACCATATCACATCACAACATGCCCTGCAAAGTTAGACGTCCTGTACTTTGTTGTTGCAAGTTTTGCGTGGCTGCTACGGGCTTCTAGAAACAACCGTTCTTATCTACGCATCAAAAACCACAACGGTGGTTTATCAAGTTTTCTGTTTTAACCTTCAACAAGGACCGGTCGCAGTCAAATTCGATTCAACTTTGGAGAAACAAACACCCGCTAGCCACCTTTACGCAAAACTAGTTACATTTCTGTCGGTGGAACCGGTCTCATGAACGTGGTCATGTAAGGTTGGTCCGGGCCGCTTCATCCAAAAATAACACCGAATCAAAATAAGAAATTGGTGGTAAGCAATATGACGATCACCGCCCACAACTCTTTGTGTTCTACTCGTGCATATCATCTATGCATAGACCTGGCTCGGATGCCACCGTTGGGGAACGTAGCATGCAATTTCAAAAAAATTCCTATGCTCACGCAAGATCTATCTAGGAGATGCATAGAAACGAGAGGGGGAGAGTGTGTCCACGTACCCTCGTAGACCGAAAGCGGAAGCGTTTGACAACGTGGTTGATGTAGTTGAACTTCTTCTCGTTCTGACCGATCAAGCACTGAACGTACGGCACCTCCGAGTTCTGCACACGTTCAGCTCGATGATGTCCCTCGAACTCTTGATCCAGCAAAGTGTTGAGGGAGAGTTCTGTTAGCATGACGGCATGTTGACGGTGATGGTGAAGTAATCCGCGCAGGGCTTCGCCTAAGCACTACGTGAATATGACCGGGGGCGTAAACTGTGGAGGGGGCCGCCGCACACGGTTAACAACTGTTGATGTGTGTTCTAGAGGTTCCCCCCTCATATATATAGGTTGGAGGGGAGGAGAGGAAGCCAAGGGGGTGCCCCAAGTAGGAGGAATCCTACTTGGGCGCCTCCCAATTTGCCCCCCCCTCCATATCCATCCGGAGGGGGAAAGAAGGAGGAGGGAAGGAAGGGGGAGGCCGAATCCCTCCCCTTCCTTTCTCCCTTCTCCTCCCCTTCCTTTGCGCACCAGCCCCTTAGGGGCTGGTATGTCCCCCTCTTGGGCCATTAAGGCCCATGTAGTTGCCGGGGGGATGCCCGGAACCCCTTCTAGTGACCCGATATGCACCCGGTACCCCCATAACACTTCCGGTGTCCGAATACCATCATCCTATATATCAATCTTTACCTCTCGACCATTTCGAGACTCCTCATCATGTCCGTGATCTCATCTGGGACTCCAAACAACATTCGGTCACCAAATCACATAACTCATATAATACAAAATCGTCATCGAACGTTAAGCGTGCGGACCCTACGGGTTCGAGAACTATGTAGACATGACCGAGACACCTCTCCGGTCAATAACCAACAGCGGAACCTGGATGCTCATATTGATTCCTACATATTCTATGAAGATCTTTATCGGTCATATCGTAATGACTACATATGTTATTCCCTTTGTCATCGGTATGTCACTTTCCCGAGATTCGATCGTCGGTATCTTCATACCTAGTTCAATCTCGTTACCGGCAAGTCTCTTTACTCATTCCATAATACATCATCCCGTAACTAACTCATTAGTCACATTGCTTGCAAGGCTTATCATGATGTGTATTACCGAGAGGGCCCAGAGATACCTCTCCGATACTCGGAGTGACAAATCCTAATCTCGATCTATGCTAACCAAACAAACACCTTCGGAGATACCTGTAGATCATTTTTATAATCACTCAGTTATGTTGCGACGTTTGATATCACACAAGGTATTCCTCCGTTATCCGGGAGTTGCATAATCCCATAGTCGAAGGAATATGTATTTGACATGAAGAAAGCAATAGCAATAAAACTGAACGATCATTATGCTAAGCTAACGGATGGGTCTTGTCCATCACATCCTTCTCCTAATGACGTGATCCCATTCATCAAATGAAAACACATGTCTATGGTTAGGAAACTTAACCATCTTTGATTAACAAGCTAGTCTAGTAGAGGCTTACTAGGGACACGGTGTTTTGTCTATGTATCCACACATGTATCAAGTTTCCGGTTAATACAATTCTAGCATGAATAATAAACATTTATCATGATATAAGGAAATATAAAATAATAACTTTATTATTGCCCCCAGGGCATATTTCCTTCATGCACGGAGTCCAACGGCTGGAAACGGTCACCTAAGGGAGAACACTAGTCTTCTCCTACTTCCAACCTTAATCCTTTTGCCTTGTTGGGCAATCACCATTTTCAACGTCTATTTTTCTCGTATCTCTCAATCCCTCCACCCAAATTTGTTGATACTTTGGGGATTGAGTGAGCAAGGCCCGATCTACACTTTGTCCAAACCAATTCACGTTCATGTAATATTTCTTCACCAACAACTTATTACTCTTTGAGCTTGGTATCCTGGGCATTTAGGGTTCTTATAGGCTTCCTTGCTTGTGGCATGCTTCAGAGACCTATGGAAAGGTGTGGTGTGATCACCTTCAAGACCAACCCCCGAGTGATTCGAGGCTCATCCATTGGTGGTGACTCGAGGAGAACACGATGAGCTACTTGGTGGCGTTCTGGAGCCATGGCACCGACACTTATCTAACAAAGATTAGCACTTCCACAAGAAAGTGTGACCTTGGGATAAAATGTGCGTCCCTGACTCACTTGTGGTTAATCCTTTTCTGCACTTTACTTTGTTTTGTATGCTTGTGGGCTTGTTAATTATATTGTTGCCTAACTTACATTGCTTTGACCTTGCTTGCCATATAGGTTGTGATCATCTAGTTGCATGTCTGGAGAACTTACTTTATTTGCAAATCCCTAAAAATGGTAATTCATCTTAAAAAAATTAGTCTCCTATTCACCCCCCTCTAGTAGACCGCATCGATCCTTTCACCCACAAACAAACAAGGTCCGCCAACTAAAATCATTACCCACATTCAGCATGTGCACATCAATAAAAGCTTGCACATTTATTAAGAACTATGGCCTGCAGGGATTCGTACCAAAAGAGTGTCAAGCCCCTCTACGGCCATCACTGCAAACACCACAAAATCCTTTAAGACCGAGCCTCCACTTCTATTTCTCCATCTTCACTAAACTTTGTCTTGTCTCACAAAGGAAAACAAAAGATTGGGGATATTGGGTTTTGAGAGGGCTAAAACCTCGCGAGCCCCCCCCCCCCAAAAAAAGTTCCAAAACAGGAGACTCATTGTTCCTAGTGGTACCCTCGAGGGAGCCCGCAGATCTAGCTTCACCGTCACCACGACTCTTGTTTGTCGCTTGCTGCTCGAACTATAACTAGTGGATTCATGCTCAGGAAGATCCTCCCCCTTCCCCTCTGTGATTGCCAGCACACCGGGTGGGGCTTCGGCCAGATCAAGACTCCATTTACATGCACTTTGTTGCGTTCTTGTCCAAGTCCATGTTTTCGCCTAGGAGTTTCTTAGGGCTAGCGGTTGTATCAACGATTTTTGGATCAATCTCCTCCTGACCCTGACCATTACATTTCCCCGCAGGAGCGACGCGAGCCCCATCACCTGGAATTCCATGGCTTACAGAAGGGACCTTTGTTACTCTTCTTTCTTATTCTCGAAAAAATAAAAAAAAATGGTAAAAGACTCTTCTTTCTTCTTATTTAGAAAAGCACCTTCTCCGAAGAGACTCTTTTTGTGAGAAATTTCCTAAGGGGAAACTTTGTTTTTGCCACTCTAGCTTTTGACCACTTTGCTTTTGCCACTCTAGAATTTGACATTTCACTTTTGCCACTCTTAGTTTTTGACAATACATCACAATTGCCATTCCATGGCAAAAACAATAATTTTAGAGTGGCAATTATGATACATTGTCAAAATCTAAAGTGGCAAAAGTGAAATGAAAAATTATTGCTTTTGCCACAAAATGGCATTTGTAATGTATTGTCAGAAGCTAAGAGTGGCAAAAGTGATATGTCTAATTCTAGAGTAGCATAAGCAAAATGGACAAAAACTAGAATGGCAAAAACAAAGTTTTCCCATTTCCTAAGAGACTTGGTCTTTTCTGTAGCGTATATGTGTCAAAATTGTTTGATATTTTTTGGGACAATTATTGTGCTGCTTACGCATGGATGGTAGTCTGAACAAAGGCACATAAATTTAATGCGAATATCCAATTCTGAGCCCGGGCTCATCTGCACCCGCTTAAGAGAAAAAATCATAAAAACTTCAAAAAAAATCCAAAAATTTTGTGGAAGGTACATAATTTGGTGCATGAGGTGCACTCTAAATTTCAGAGCATTTGCACATTTGAGTAGCTCTCAACAAAAAAGACAAATTGAGTTAGAACAGTATATGAACAGTACACTATTTAACAGACCTCAAATTTGTTTTTTTTTTTGCCGAGAGCTACTCAGATGTTCAAATGATTTGAAATTTGGAACAGACATCACGCAACAAATTATCTACCATGCCAAAAAATTGTAATTTTTCGAATTTTTTAGTTTTTGTTTTGATTTTTTTATTGAGCGCATAGATGATCCTGTGAGCCAAAACGCCTCACTCCATTACTCTTTATACTTCTTCTGTCCTTGCTCTCAACCCAAGTTTCTCTGACCGCAGCTACGAAACACCAATTTCCTTCTCCGCTCGACGACATCGACATCACACAAGTAGGAATACGTCACGTTTCTTGGCTGCCGCTATACTTGTTGCCCAGCAGAAAACGAGCCGACTCCCCTCGTTCCCAGCACGTAAATCATCGCGTACGCGGCGGACAAGGCAGCGTTTTCGGCGTGACCCGAACAAACTTTCTTCCTTCTGGTTGCAACGGCCTCTACGTCCGTCTACTCGTCTACTACTCCCGCCCGCCCGGACTAGTCTTGCTACCGCCCAACCGTATCAATTTGGCGCGTGAAACGCCGTGATTTGTAGTTTGGCACATCAATTGAAAGCCTTGCCTGGCCGCAACGGGGGATAGGGTGGGGTGGTCGGCCCGTTGCCAGGCACACATGGTGCGTGACGCCAAACGGAGTCTCTGCAGCCTCTGTCTGACCCGTTGCCGTGTGAGCAAGTCACGCCACACACACACACACACACACGCACACAATGACACAAACTTACAGAGAGTGGTGAGGTGAGGTGTGTCCTTGTGTCACTGGGTGGTGGGGTAGAAACCTGAAAGGGTGCCGTGTGAATCCCACACTGTGGCGCTTATAAAAAACCAAGGAGAGGCGCAGTAGCAGGGGCGAGCCTGCACTCAGTACCATCTTCCTTCTGATTGGCCATTGGGGTGGCCGGGTGGGAAGCAAGCAAGGAAGGAGGCGACCATAGCCAGCCAGCCATGGCGACCAGGCCGGGGCCTTTGACTGAATGGCCATGGCAGAGGACGGGCAACTTCAAGGTACGCACTACGCAGGCGATAACAATGCTAGCTCTTCCTCCGTTCTTTGCTCTGTTGCTCGAGTCGAGATGCGTAGGAAGAGGCTTCTCCAGAGCAAGAAACTACGAGTAGGTTGGTTGAACTCATACATCAACCAAGTAAACCAGTACTGTATTTCCAAAGCAAATGTTTTCTGTTGCCACTCCTGGCAGACTTGCTTGGATATTCTTGTGTGGCACCCGCAATAGTTGTTGCATGGTTCTGCTCTTGCTAGATTTAGCAACACGAACAATACAAAATTTACTTTCCTCGAAGAGACAGTCCTGGGCATGAGACAGTGCATTTACTTTCCTCGAAGAGGAGGAGATTCTCGACCTGGTACCCGTTCGGCGTTGTTTCTTGTTGTCTCGCGGAATTCATTACTACTCTCATAGTACTATGATTAATTAACGTGGCCAAATGCTGTTGTGTGGTGGCGCAGTACCTGGTGATGGCGCCGGTGGTCGTCCACGGCGCGTACCGGGTGATGACCAAGGGGTGGGGCGACATCGACCTGGCCTACTCGCTGATCCTGCCGTCGCTGGCGCTGCGGATGATCCACAACCAGATCTGGATCAGCCTGTCCCGCTACCAGACCGCGCGCAGCAAGCACCGCATCGTGGACCGCGGCATCGAGTTCGAGCAGGTGGACCGCGAGCGCGGGTGGGACGACCAGATCGTCTTCAACGGGCTGCTCTTCTACGCCGGGTACCTGGCGATGCCGAGCGTGCGGAGGTTCCCGCTGTGGCGGACGGACGGGGCGGTGGCGACGGCGCTGCTGCACGCGGGGCCCGTGGAGTTCCTCTACTACTGGTTCCACCGCGCGCTGCACCACCACTTCCTCTACTCGCGCTACCACTCCCACCACCACGCCTCCATCGTCACCGAGCCCATCACCTGTAAGCCCTCCAATATTCTCTCACTCTCTCTCTCTCTCTCTCTCTCTCTCTCTCACTCTCTCTCTCTCTCTCTCTCTCTCTCTCTCTCGCCTTACCACATCTAATTACCCGCATCAGTTTAGTTTATATATTGCTCTTCGGGTCTTTGATTATAATGCTACGTAGTACACTTGCTACGATCACCGTGTCGCGTCTCTTGGGCAAATAATTTAATCAGCCCACGTATGTACCAGTAGGATCCAAGAACAGTAGGCATGTGACCATGATAAGAACCATTTATTACCGGTTCCATACAAGCAAATTCCCTACTACCACAAGTGTCCAGCTCCAGCTCAAAACACAATAGTGTTCTCTAATGAAACAGCTGCACGTCTCGGCCCATGCTCGCCATCCCTCTTTCAACGAAAGGGGTTGGTTTCGACTGGACCACTGGATACGTGTAGTGCTGTAGTCTCTGCACCGTCTGACCGGAAACAGTAGCGCAGTACGTACACTGCACCAGCAGCTTTAAACCACGGCCCGGCCCACACTTGCTGCCAGGGAAACGAACATGGCATGTGACTGCCTGAAATGCGGCGGCAGAGGCCACGCCCAAACGATCGCGACAATTAATTTTGGCCCAAACTTATCAACGGACGAAATGAAAGGCAGACCCAAACGTCCTCCAAAGAAAGGCAACTAACTATTCTAAAAAAAAGGCAACTATTGTATGGCACATACAGAGCAGAGAGTTCAAAATATTTTTTTTGAGACATGAGAGTACAAAATATATACCTAATGCAAAAAATATATATAGGCTTTTGTGGTCTTTTTTGTTTTGGGGAAACCAATTTTGGTCACTTAACTAGCGGTCGATTCTATATTTGGTCCCTGGAATTTGATACCAGACATCTTCAACGCTAAACATTTCAAGTCCGACAAATTTAGTCTATGAGTTTAGTTAAGTTGGCAATGAGAACGGCCAATGGACAACAGGGTGTTTTTGTACAAGTGGCTGCATAGTTAGTGTAGACATAGCACTAAAAACATCTTTGGGTTTGTGTGTGCTTATGGGCTTGCTAAGACATAGCCTAGTGGTGGGAAGGGGCTGATGCCTTCCCACCCACCCAGGTTCAAGGCATGATACTTGCAATTTGGGTTTGTTGCATCAATTATACTGTAGGGGTTCCCTTACAGTCTTTCTGTAAAAAAAAAAGCACTAAAAAGGAAAAAAAATAAAGATAAAAGAAATAACGGAAACATCTTTCTTCGTGGGGATCCCCTATTCCTCAAAGAGAAACATATTTCTTTGAAAAAATGAAACTATATTGAATATATTCAGAAAGAGACTTTAAAACTGAAATATTTAAGAAAATATAATCTAGAAACATAATATTCAGAAACTTGGGCGAATCTTTAAGAAGTATTGCTGGAATTTTGAAACTTGAGTAAACTTACTAATAACCAAGAACAATTATGGAAAGGTGAAATGTATGGTCATATTTCGTAAATTATTTGTGAATTTTCTACATTTTTTTTTGTTTTGCGATGAAGTTTTATATTTTAATAGTTTTCACATGTTAAGTAACTTTTAAAGAAATATTTTTCTTTCAAAGTTTTTTCTGTCAAAGACTGTAGGGGGTTCCCTTACAGTCTTTCTGTCAAAAAAAGCACTAAAAAGGAAAAAAATAAAGATAAAAGAAATAACGGAAACATCTTTCTTCGTGGGGATCCCCCATTCCTCAAAGAGAAACATATTTCTTTTAAAAAATGAAACTATATTGAATATATTCAGAAAGAGACTTTGAAACTGAAATATTTAAGAAAATATAATTTAGAAACATAATATTCAGAAACTTGGGGAAATTTTTAAGAAGTATTCCTGGAATTTTGAAATTTGAGTAAACTTACTAATAACCAAGAACAATTATGGAAAGGTGAAATGTATGGTCATATTTGGTAAATTATTTGTGAATTTTCTACATTTTTTTGTTTTGCGATGAAGTTTTATATTTTAATAGTTTTCACATGTTAAGTAAGTTTTAAAGAAAGATTTTTCCTTCAAAGTTTTCTCTGTCAAAGACTGTAGGGAGTTCCCTTACAGTCTTTCTGTCAAAAAAAATCACTAAAAAAATAAAGATAAAAGAAATAACGGAAACATCTTTCTTCGTGGGGATCCCCCATTCCTCAAAGAGAAACATATTTCTTTGAAAAAATGAAACTATATTGAATATATTCAGAAAGAGACTTTGAAACTGAAATATTTAAGAAAATATAATTTAGAAACATAATATTCAGAAACTTGGGGAAATTTTTAAGAAGTATTCCTGGAATTTTGAAATTTGAGTAAACTTACTAATAACCAAGAACAATTATGGAAAGGTGAAATGTATGGTCATATTTGGTAAATTATTTGTGAATTTTCTACATTTTTTTGTTTTGCGATGAAGTTTTATATTTTAATAGTTTTCACATGTTAAGTAACTTTTAAAGAAAGATTTTTCTTTCAAAGTTTTTTCTGTCAAAGACTGTAGGGGTTCCCTTACAGTCTTTCTGTCAAAAAAAGCACTAAAAAGGAAAAAAATAAAGATAAAAGAAATAACGGAAACATCTTTCTTCATGGGGATCCCCCATTCCTCAAAGAGAAACATATTTCTTTGAAAAAATGAAACTATATTGAATATATTCAGAAAGAGACTTTGAAACTAAAATATTTAAGAAAATATAATTTAGAAACATAGTATTCAGAAACTTGGGGAAAATTTTAAGTATTCCTGGAATTTTGAAATTTGAGTAAATTTACTAATAACCAAGAACAATTATGGAAAGGTGAAATGTATGGTCATATTTGGTAAATTATTTGTGATTTTTCTACATTTTTTTGTTTTGCGATGATGTTTTATATTTTAATAGTTTTCACATGTTAAGTAACTTTTAAAGAAAGATTTTTCTTTCAAAGTTTTTTCTGTCAAGGACTGTAGGGGGTTCCCTTACAGTCTTTCTGTCAAAAAAAAGCACTAAAAAAATAAAGATAAAAGAAATAACGGAAACATTTTTCTTCGTGGGGATCCCCCATTCCTCAAAGAGAAACATATTTCTTTGAAAAAATGAAACTATATTGAATATATTCAGAAAGAGACTTTAAAACTGAAATATTTAAGAAAATATAATTTAGAAACATAATATTCAGAAACTTGGGGAAATTTTTAAGAAGTATTCCTGGAATTTTGAAATTTTAGTAAACTTACTAATAACCAAGAACAATTATGGAAAGGTCAAATGTATGGCCATATTTGGTAAATTATTTGTGAATCTTCTACATTTTTTTGTTTTGCGATGAAGTTTTATATTTTAATAGTTTTCACATGTTAAGTAACTTTTAAAGAAATATTTTTCTTTCAAAGTTTTTTCTCACAATTTTCCAACCTCCCCTTTTTAAAAAACTTCCCTGAGTTGTTTTCTATGTTTTTCTTTTGTGTGTGTGTGCTTACGGGGCTTGCTACTTGGAGATCAGTTCAAATTTGTTTGGCTTTGACGATTAGGGTAATTCTGAAATGCACAAATAGTTGAAGGGATAAAAAAGGATTATTTGTTCCCCATGTCTTTAGGATCTTGGATGGTGTTAAACATGCTTTCTCCCATAGGTCATAATAACTTGGTGCTGACTGCCAAGAACGGGCAAAGATTAGTTCCAGTGTTAATGTGACAAAATTTATCTTATTTTTGTTCTATTGTTCTTAAGACTTGTTCCTAACTTGGTTAGTTTGAACGTAATGCAAATGTAGGAATCCTAATCATGGAAAAAAAATTGGGGTGATGTGTGGCGGTTGTGCAACCTTCTAGCTGACCACTTTTAGATTGAACACTGTTACCATAGAAAGGTTGTGTGCTTTCTAACCAGTAATGTAAGAGCTAAGAGGTGTTTTTGCATAATTACTTCTGTGTGACTAAGCATGTAAAGAATGTGTCATGTTTATGAAAATGTTCTCTTGGTTTCTAATACGTCTCTGTATTGCAGCGGTCATCCATCCTTTTGGCGAACACATCGTCTATTTCACGCTCTTTGCAATCCCGATGTTGTCCACAGTTTATATGGGAAATGGCTCCGCCCTCGTGTTTGTGCTGTATATCGTTTACATTGACTTCATGAACAACATGGGGCACTGCAACTTTGAGTTGGTGCCAAAGTGGATGTTCCAAGTCTTTCCTCCTCTCAAGTACCTCATGTACACCCCATCGTAAGTGCAGACCCTTAACATTAATCCCACAACCTAGTCTAGGTATTAACCAAAAAAATGATGGGACTTGGAGTTTAGAGATTCTAGACTTCACTGAAATCAACATAACAATCTTTTGCCGGTTTCTTATGCAGGTTTCATTCCCTTCACCACACGCAGTTCCGCACAAACTATTCACTCTTCATGCCATTTTACGATTATATATACAGCACTATGGACAAGGCATCTGACGAGCTGTATGAAAACTCACTGAAAGGGACAGAGGAGACACCTGACCTTGTTCATCTCACACATATGACCAACTTGCAGTCGGCTTATCATCTAAGGGTTGGATTCGCCTCCATAGCATCCAAACCATCTGATAACTCCGAGTGGTATATGTGGACGCTATGGCCCTTGGCATGGCTGTCAATGGTGGTAGCATGGATTTATGGGTCATCTGCATTCGTGGTCGAGAGAATCAAACTGAAGAAGATGAAGATGCAAACATGGGTCGTACCGAGATACAACTTCCAAGTAACCAACTCCCCTGGCCATTTATGCGTTTATCTGATGGCTGCAAGTTGCTTAACTATTTTCTTTCTTCCTGCAGTATGGTGTGACATGGGATAGAGAATCGATCAATGACTTAATTGAAAAGGCGATATTGGATGCTGATGTAAGAGGGGTTAAGGTGCTCAGTCTAGGGCTACTAAATCAGGTAACTAATCCTTACTTCAAAAACTCATATTGCAGAGGTACACAGTGTATGTGAGCATGGTGAAGACAGAAAAATCATAAAATAACATAATAAAATTAATGCTATTGCTTCGGTAGACCCCCCTCACAAACCGTATAAAGGGCAGCATGGTCATTTGACCATAACGTGTACAACCATCTTTCGTGTGTGACACCTACTGTATGTTGACGTATCCGCCCGCCACACACACCCCTCCAGACCTTATGGTTTATTTCCACCCAACATAACCAACTAGGACAACTCACTTTTTATGCATAAGTACTTCTTTTACTCTTTTTATTGTTTATTTTCTCAGACTACTAATGGGAAAGCTTTGGCTGGTTGGATTTGACTTGAGAACGTGGCTTTCCATAGATAGTTTGCACATAACAAACGGAAGTGGTTCCAATTTGTTCTCTAAAACAGTCCAGCGAAAATTAATTCTCCTAAAATCATGCGAGTATAAATTGAGAGTCTGTTTATTTCTCTTTTGTTCTTTCGGAAATTATGTTCAATGAAATTTTGTACGACATACATGCTACTAAAATCAGATGCATATTAAATTTGCTTCCACTGTCATGAAAATGTGCTTCCTTGAGTTAATCAAATTGCTTCAAATTTAAAATATGTTCAAACTTAACCAAAAGTTGTTTTGTGTTGGATAAAATTATTTATCCCATCACATCTCGAACCGGGAATTTGCTTGCTTCCGATGCATACCAAATTTTCTTTGAGGCAATATGCGTTTTCAACACAGTGAAATCATGTTTCAATCAATTCGAGAATTTACTCCTGGTGCAACTAAAATGTGCTTCTAGTTTTTTTTGCAAGGAACTAAAATATGCATCGACTTAACGCAAAATGTTATCCATATAATTATTATTTTCATCCATCATAGCTCAGTTAGAGAATTGGCTTCCATGAGATAGATACATGAGTCCAATGTAATATAATATTCTCGTTTCCAATCACAGTAAAAATTGGGCGCTCTAATTGTACATTTTGCTTCCATCATGGTTCAAATTTTAGAAATTTGGGTCACTTCATGAATGTCCAAAAAACACCATGTTCAACAGAGGGTGGTCGGCTAGGACAAAAATCTCCATTTGAGAGCACATTTTTTTGGCATCCGTCAAATGAAGCCAATATTTATTTCCATGAGCTTATATGACCAATTAAAGGCACCGTGCCAAGTTGTTTTAGTTTTCGATAAATTTTGCATTTTCTGGAGTTTTCTCGGGCAAAAAAACTCATAAATGGCCGAACGTGTCACAACTTGCATATGATTTTGGAAATTCGTTCAAATCTGACCTGGATGCCTACCATGGGCATTCCCACCTACTTGCAAGATTTGGGATCATTCAAAGGATGTACAAACATAGACCATGTCCAATGGAGGGTGCCCGGCTAGGCCAGAAGGCTTCATCTGAGAGCACGATGTTTCCCGATATCCTTCAAATGACCCCAATTTTTTTCTATGCCTTGTATGACTAATTCAAGGCACCATGCCCAGTTATTTTGGTTTTTGACAAATTTTGCATTTCTTGGAGTTTTCTCGGTCAAAAAATGGTCAGACGTGTCGCAACTTGCATAAGGTGTCGGAAATCGTTCAAACCTAAAATGAATGCCTACTATAGCCATGCGCTTACAAAAGTTGGGGTGAATTCAAGAATTTCTAAAACTAAACCATGTTTAATGGAGGGTGTCTAGGTATGCTATCTGAGAGCATGTTGTTTCTCCACATCCTCGAAATGGCCTTAATTTTTCTCATGACCTTGTATGATCAATTCAAGACATCATGCCAAGTTGTTTTGGTTTTCGGTAATTTTTACATTTTCTGGAGTTTCCTCGGTCAAAAAAGGTCGATACAATGATCGAACGTGATGCAACTTGCATACGGAGTCAGAAATCGTTCAAACCTGACATGGATGCCTACCATGGGCATCCCCACCTTTTTGCAAAAGGTTGGTTCATTTCAAGAATATCCAATACTCGACCATGTTTAACATAGGGTGTCCGGATAGGCAGAAGGTTCCAATCCAATTGCCATACTTTTTTGTAACGAATTTTCTCCCGGCTACTTGCCTCTACGATCTTGTATGGTACACAGGCTATGTATCGGAGGTCTTCACATGGAGGGTGTACTTTAAAGAAAAGACCATCGTGCCCTTTATTATGAAGGGGTATAGAGTAATCTCAGCCATCGATGTGTTTAAGGGGGTCTACCGAAGCAGAAGTGTAAAATTAAATAGTACGGAGAAATGTACAGTAATATGTGCTCTGATCCCTAGATATTTTCTCTTCATTCATCTAAAAAGGGATTAGTACTTTGTATTGATAATGAGAATTGACTTGTTTCTCTCTCTTTTTTCCCCTTTAGGCAAAACAGCTCAATGGGAATGGTGAACTATTTAGACAAAAATACCCAAAATTAGGAGTTCGAATTGTTGATGGAAGTGGCTTAGCAACTGGAGTTGTCCTAAAAAGCATCCCTTCAGATGCAAAGCAAGTTTTTCTTCATACAGGGACTTCTAAGGTAGCCCGTGCCATTGCTATGGCATTATGTGGCAGGGGCATCCAGGTATATCTATATCTTCCTGCAGCCATGTCTCTACTTTTCTGGGTAAAGAGTTTTGTAGAATATTTTCATGAAATCATTTTCGGCTCAGGTGATCATGAATCGTAAGAAAGAGTATGACATGCTCAAGTCACAGATGCCAGAGGACGGAGCAAGCTACTTGAAGTGCTCCAGCAATGACATAACCAAGGTAAAAGTTATGCTGATCAATGAAAAGTTTCCTGGAAAGTACTGTATTACATTGTTGAGTGTGGAACTAAATCATGGTTTAATCATATATATGTGTCCTTGAGAAGAAAGTTGTTGGCATACCTAAAAGTGTTATCGGTGCACCATAGTATGACCAACTCCCAAACATGTTCTCAATAACCATTTTAGTCATGAAAACAGTTGCCCTTAGTAAGTGCTATGTGATATATTTTTCTGCAAAGAAGGGATATGGTGATCAATAAAACATTGAAATTAGCCCTAACATGGACTCAGTATGATTATCCAAACTTGAACCATAGTGGAAATGGGCAGGAGAAAATGCTCCGGCAGATTCTTGTACTAACAGTCTTGGAAGTAGCTTGTATTGATGTTTCAGTTTGTTGCAGATTTGGCTAGTAGAGAGGATCGACGACAAAGAACAGAGGATGGCACCAAAAGGAACAGTGTTCATTCCAATATCGCAGTTCCCCCTTAAGAAAGTCCGCAAGGACTGCACTTACTTGAGCACTCCAGCGATGAAGATCCCGGACACTATGCAGAACATCCACTCCTGTGAGGTAAAACCACCACCGATTTCGCAACGTGTCGTGCGAATGAACCTCTCCTGCCCAGCACTCGTTTTTTTGGCGGGTGACCATCACTGAATATATATATGTGTGTGTGTGTGTGTTTGGTTCCTCTACAGAACTGGTTGCCGAGAAGGGTGATGAGCGCGTGGCATATCGCCGGAATACTTCACGTCCTGGAAGGGTGGAGCGTGCACGAGTGCGGTGACGACATGATGGATTCTGAGAAGGCATGGTCGGTTGCCATCAGGCACGGCTTCGTCCCTCTCACCAAAGCTTGACTGGGGAAATGTTGCTAAGATGGTACTACCGAGAATTTATGCTAAAACCGCTGCCTTTTTCTTTTCTTTTCGGGAATACGCAGCTAAGTCTGTAAGATTTATCAGTGTGAACATCGAACATCAATTCCATTAACTTACTGCTTATGGAGTACTGTACTTTTGTTGGCATAACGTGTGTAAGATCATGGGAGATGATGTTTGGCGTTTGAGTTCAGTATAGGAATAATCGGAACGCCTGATTTGAGTGACGGGCTCAAATTAGGTGGACGAAAGAAGGTAAGCTGAGAACCACCTGACTTTCAAAAGAAAAAAAAAGAAGCTGAGAACCACCTGGACTCACCTCTCCCCTGAGTTTGAATCTGTACGAAGTGTAACAAAAGAGTTTGAATTGGCAGTGTCCTTCATTTGGCCTACGGGGTTGGAGTTGGATCTCCCGAGTAATCCTGTGCAATGTTCCACTTTGCGCAGAGTGTACGAAGTGTAACAAAAGAGTTTGAATTGGCAGTGTCCTTCATTTGGCCTACGGGGTTGGAGTGGGATCTCCCGAGTAATCCTGTGCAATGTTCCACTTTGCGCAGAGTGTACGAAGTGTAACAAAAGAGTTTGAATTGGCAGTGTCCTTCATTTGGCCTACGGGGTTGGAGTTGGATCTCCCGAGTAATCCTGTGCAATGTTCCACTTTGCGCAGAGTGTACGAAGTGTAACAAAAGAGTTTGAATTGGCAGTGTCCTTCATTTGGCCTACGGGGTTGGAGTTGGATCTCCCGAGTAATCCTGTGCAATGTTCCACTTTGCGCAGAGTGATCGTGAGGATCAAGTGAAAGTGCAAACATGTCACTGCTCTCCGTCCAAAATTCGGTATAAAAATCCCGTTATGATGGATCTTGGGGAGAGAGAAAAAATCTTTTCGAGAAGCAGCTAATTTGGTGCCTGCAGTGTAACCATTCAGGAATCTCGATTTCGTCTGAGAAGTACGTTTGTGAAGACTGGAGTTTTATCGGAAGAGCTGTATATCGGTAAGAGCAGCATCAAGCACCAGTGGTTTAGTGGTAGAATAGTACCCTGCCACGGTACAGACCCGGGTTAGATTCCTGGCTGGTGCATTTGGTTCAAATTTTCTTTTTACCTTCGAGTGCAAACCACTACAACAATTCTCCTTTTTTGAAGGAAATGTCATCACTTTTACCGTAGGATAGAAAACCACTACAATAGTTCTGCTTTTTTAGGAAACACCAAACTAGGTATGCTTTGCAAAAGCATCGATAAGGAAGCACGACCCAATTACATAAAACATTATTATCATAAGCAAACTTTGGGGTGTTTAAAGAAACAACTTTGCTAATCTATGGCCTAACCCATTAGCTTTCCGGACACAATGCGTACCTTAGGATAGAAAACCACTATAGCCTTTTTATTAGGAAACATCATCATGGCAAGCTTTATTGATTCGCCAATATAGTTACATCATTTGCAAGACCATCAATAAGAAAGTTCAGAGGTTCATCGACTCAATTACATGAAACACTAGTAAATTGTATGTGCTTTGCATGCCATTTAAATATATGTATAAAAAGCATGGAAAAATACATTTGAATATGTATTTCCTTTCCTAGAACTTGATAAGATCCAACTTGGTTCTTACCTCTCTTGAATCTAGATTGTTCTAGTCTCTTTTCATTAGAGTATCAGATAAACATGTGGATATATGCTTCTAGAACACATGAGATGATAGAGTTGGGGGTTCAATTAAAAGTCCACATGGCAGAATTCTATGAGTTGAAAACTTTATCCAACGGATGGTAATGCTCGGATTTGCCATCTCTTGAACGTTGGATGGGCATATCCAACGACTAATATTTGAAGATATTGGCACACTACATAGTGGTATAGATTATTATCATAAGCAAACTTTGCTCAATTTATACTATATGGGGTGTTTACATAAATAACTTTGCTAACCTATGGCCTACCCCATTAGCTTCCCGGACACAACGCATACCTTAGTATAGGAAACCACTACAACCTTTTTGCTAGGAAACACCATCAAGGCAAACTTTATTGATTCGCCAATATAGTTACATCATTTGCAAGCGCATCAATAAGAAAGTTCGGAGGTTCATCGACTCAATTACATGAAACATTATTATCATAAGCAAACTTTGCTCAATTTATACTATATGGGGAGTTTAAAGAAATAACTTTGCTAATCTATGGCCTACCCCATTAGCTTCGCGGGCACAATGCATACCTTAGGATAGGAAACCACTACAACTTTTCTGCTAGGAAACTCCATCATGGCAAGCTTTATTGATTTGCCAATATAGTTACATCATTTGCAATTGCAAGCGCATCAATAAGGAAGTTCGAAGGTTCATCGACTCAATTACATGAAACATTGTTATCATAAGCAAACTTTGCTTAATTTATATATGGGATGTTAAAAAAAACTATGCTAATCTATGGCCTACCTCGGTAGCTTCCTGGAGACAAAATGCATAAACTCCACCGATCCTATCATCCTGATTGTGATGAAACATTACACATAAATTTATGAAGCCTCAGACTAGATCTTGTCTTGTCCAACACATGCATATACCACTTCAATTGCATCTGATTCAATTTGTATAGAGTGAAAACCCAAATTGTTTTCGAGGAGAAGGCCATGTTTCCTCACCAATGATTCTGTTGTATGTGCGCTAGTAATATTAGGTAATGGAGAGCAAGACGCCTCAAGAAAAACTCCATGGCTATCTCTGTTAACTGCACTAGCAGATCCTTTACCTTCTTCGGCATGAAATGACACATCCACGTTAACTTTAATGACTCTATTGATTGATTTCTTCCACTTTTTGTCCTATTCAGTTAATCGCCCCATTCTTGCAGGTTATGACTCTATGGTAATTAAGACAGAGCGCACACACAACCATAGCTCTCCTAACAATAAACAGAGTCTGATCATGATGCATTTGTTGTGGTTGTAACCACTAGAGGTACCAACATGTTGCTCCAATCCCTCCCTCCTGCGCGTGACAGATTAGGCATGCAAGATTCAGGCAGCCGTAGAATATGTTGAAGGATCACAGAGCCCAATATGTCTACCTGCATAACATTAGTAATAACTTGGGAGAGGCGCAGCAAGCGCCACATGTCTACAACACAAGCACATCCCAACAACAAAGCAACACATCTCAGCTCCATTCAAGCAAATATGACATTGGCCATCATCCCTATGTCTATTAGCAAGAATAGATTTTAGAGGTATTATGCCATGCAGTGCCCTCCCACATGTTTTTCCCAGTAACTTCAACTTTCACATAATAGAACAAACCGGGTTTGGTGCTGATGGATCGAACATTGGCATAACTCTATTGTGGAACTGATATTTCCACTCTATAATGATATGCCACTCTGTCCGAGAAATAAACAAATATTCATAACTAGTCAAAAGAATTGTAACTCAATGGAGTTTGGAGAATACGACCAATGCTAACTGGATCAAAAGTGTCCTAGAATAGTTCTTCATCCCAATAATCCGTTACAAGGTCAATCAGCTCATTCACTTTTGTAATAAGTACACCTGATCTTTTCTTTTCCTCGATGGGCTGGATGGAATCCAGTGGTCCTCCCAAATATTTACTTTCTCTCCATTTCCAATTCTTCCAAATTGCATTCATCTCTCTCTCTCTCTCTTGCGGGGACCAGTTGCATTCATCTGTTTAGAAAGCCCTAGGTACCTCTTCTGAAAACTTTTTAATAACCAATAAAAATGGCTAAGTCTTTTGTCTTTTTTCACAAGAAATTTCACCCCTCTATAATATGATTTATTAGACCGACTAAACCAAGGTATCTGAATGACGTGAGGCAAGAAAGAATCCGTCAGAGCACTTAGTTCGATGTCTCCCTCTCAAAAATATAAAGAGGAGCTGAGTCATGGTACCTCTATAGAAAAAACTACAATGATTTTGAGGCTATGAATGTGGAAATGTGAGGATGTCTATCATGGATGGGCTTAACACATTGTTGGTCTACAAAAGAGGTTTGTCCTCCTTAGATTGACAACCCAATAAGACCACAGAGAGGAGGCCTTTATCTGATCTCAAGTTTGAGTAAAAAGCAAATTAAATGACTATATTGTCTACCTTTTGCCTCAAGAATACATAATATGGTATGAACGCTCCATATGTTAGCCAATTCGGATGAAAATACTGAATAATTCCATATGTTAGCCAATCGAAAACAACAGAAGAAATCTATCTTCATGCTCGACTAGGATGAGGCCGAGCTAGGGCGGTCCAATCAAAGATTCTATCACTAAATATTACAAAGATATTTTTGTACCACCAGTAGATAACATTTTGTTCGGATGAGTCCATAATAGTTGATATCACTCAGGTCTCAAAGGCGGAAACTACAGAAAGTTCGAGGTGTGGTTTTTCATATGGAATATAGTAAAGCTCCCGGAGTCAGATGGCTTTCTAGCCGATTTAATCAATGTTTTCCTGGGATGTAATGAAGGTGGATATGTTATAGTAGTTCAACCAACTGCATACAAAAAAACCTTGACATCACCCATTCAAACTTTGGAGAAATAATTATGCTTCCCAAGACTAAGGATGCTAGTCGGATCCAACAATATCAACCAATTTGTGTCCTAAATGTCAGCTTTAAGATTTTTATAAAGGTGGCGACTAACCAGCTACACGGTGGTGGTTGATCTTGTGGTTCGTGGAACATCACAAATGTAGCAAACCATATATTGCATTATTGTTTTTATTTGATGATCACTTTTGCACTTCATGTCATCATCAAGGTTTTGGCTCCATTAAATAATATGTGACATTTTAAAAGTATCGATCATTTTAGTTTTATTGCTCAAGGTCCCCAACTATTTTAAACCTTGGCTTTTGAAATCCGTTTTGCAAAGGATTTCAATATTTTCAAATTCAAAATTCTTCAATTGCTACACAACTTTGCACATATGGTTCTTATCACATTCTTAGCCTCCCATATAAACTTCCTAAATTTAAACCTCCGTCTACTCATAGCTCTAGTTCAAACCTTCAATTTGAATTCAACTTCATCCAAAAATGTTGTAGACACCTTCATGGGTATGGAAGTATTCCAGTAAGCTCTTAACAAAGTTTTTTACATTATCAAATTACCTAGCCATTTCTTATCTCTCTCTCTCTCTCTCTCTCTCTCTCCCTCTCTCGTGCAGGGACCAGTTGCATTCCTCCATTTAGAAAGCCCTAGGTACCTCTTCTAAAAACTTCTTAATAGCCAATAAAAATGGATAAGTCTTTTTTTCCTTTTTCACAAGAAATTTCACCCCTTTATAATATGATTTATTAGACCGACTAAACCAAGGTATCTGAACGACGCGAGGCAAGAAACAATCCATCAGAGCACTTAGTTCGAAGTATCCCTCTCAGAAATATCAAGAGGAGATGAGTCATGGTACTTCTATAGAAAAAATTATAATGATTTTGAAACTATGAATGTGGCAATGCGAGGATGTCCTTCATGGATGAGCTTAACACATTGTTGGTCTACAAAAGAAAAGTTGATGTATGTCCTCCTTGATTGACAACCCGATAAGACCGCAGAGAGGAGGCCTTTATCTAATCTCGAGATTGAGTAAGAAAGCAAATTAAATGACCATACTGTCTACCTTTTGTGTCAAGAATACATAAAATGGTATGAACACTCCATATGGTAGCCAATTCAGACGAAAATACTAAATAATTCCATATGTTAGCCAATGGCAAACAACAAACAAATGTATCTTCATGCTCAACTAGGATGAGGGCCGAGCTGGGGGCGGTCCAACCCAAGATTCTATCACTAAATATTACAAAGATATTTTTGTACCACTAGCAGAGAGCAATTTTTCCGGATGAGTACATAATAGTTGATATCACTCAAGTCTCAAAGATGGAAACTGGGTTTTTAATAGCTCAGTTCTCCGAACAGAAAGTTCGAGGTTGGGTTTTTCATATGGAATATAGTAAATCTCCCGGGGTCAGATGGCTTTCTAGCCGATTTAATTAATGTTTTCCCGGGATGTAATGAAGGTGGATATGTTATAGTAGTTCAACCAACTGTATACAAAAAAACCTTGACATTACCCACTCGAACTTTGGAGAAATAATTTTGCTTCCCAAGACTAAGGATGCTAGTCAGATCCAACAATATCAACCAATTAGTGTCCTAATTAAATGTCAGCTTTAAGATTTTTATAAAGGTGGCGACTAACCGGCTACACGGTGGTGGTTGATCATGTGGTCCGCAGAACATCCCAAATGTAGCAAACCATATATTGCGTTATTGTTTTTATTTGATGGTCACTTTTTCACTTTTCATGTCATCATCAAGGTTTTGTCTCCATTAAATAATATGTGACATTTTAAAAGTACCAACCATTTTAGTTTTATTTCTCAACGTCCCCAACTATTTTAAGCCTTGGCTTAAATTCAAATCCTTTTTGCAAAGGATTTCAATCTTTTCAAATTCAAACTTCTTCAATTGCTACACAACTTTGCAAATATTGTTCTTATCACATTCTTAGCCTCCCATATAAATTTTCTAAATTCAAACCTCCATGTACTCATAGCTCTAGTTCAAACCTTCAATTTGAATTCAACTTCATCCAAAAATGTTGCAGACACCTTCATGGGTTTGGAAGTATTCTAGTAAGCCCCTAAAGAAAGTTTTTTACATTTTCAAATTTCCTAGCCATTTCTTTTCTCCCAATTCCCTCTTTCTATTTTTTCTTAAAAGGGAAAATGAAAAAGAAAAGTCAGCCCAATAGCCTTCTTAGCTTTCACCCGGTCGAGCCTTTTGGGGAACATAGTAGAAAACAAAAAAAAACATCCTACGAGCAAACGAGGAACACTATGAAGATGCATAAACAGTTTAGATCGGATCTTTACCAACTCTGAGTTGCAGTGGAAGAAGAGTCGATGTAGATCGTACTTGAAGTCCCTCGAACCATTCACGAACGATCCCTCGAATGGAAGACTGAAAGCACGGCCTCTCCATAGTTTACAAGCGTACGATCTTCACAATCCGGCAGCACCTTGCCGTCCAGAGCAAACTGATACTGGAGAATTAGAGGGAGAAGATTAAAACCACACTAGACATCTAATTATGAGGACTAGAAAGGATTAGATCTAGCTCTAATTGTCAACTAAAACTAGGACTAGAGTACTAGAGAACTAGAGGAGGCTTCAAAACTTGTGTCTCCAAAGGGCCAAATCCTCAAGTATATATAGATTGGAGGAGAGGGGACGTGCCACAAAGGGGGAGGGTTTCCCTCCCCCTTGCATCATCCTAGGAGGGGGAATCCCCCTCCAATTCGGCCTCCCCTAGCTTGGGGGCGACTCCACCTAATAGGCCTCATAGGCCCATTAACTCTTCCCCTGTAGGCCTTATTGTATTCTCTTTAGCCTGTTGATATTTAAATAATTATAAAAGCTTCCTAATAATTATTAGAGCCTTTTACTATTAATTTAACATCATCGGAAACATTTTCCACCTATATATCAATTCCCGGTATTACCCGGTAAACCCCGAAACCCTTTTGGTAACACTGGAACGCTTCTACTTCCACTCGAAACTAATATTAATGAAATTATTTCATAAATATTTTCTCATAACTCTTGTTCCACTAACACTTAGAAGATTGTGATTTCCTTAAGCTTGTGACCCGGCCATTTTGGTAAAACATAGACATGAACAAAAAAAAACCTTCATTCAATGACCAGTAGCGGAATCGTGGACATCCATATTGATCCCTATGAATACACAAATGACATTCACGTGAACATATGGTTATCATATGTTATTCCATTTGCTTCTAATACTTACAAAACCCGATGTGAGATATATTGGTATCCTCTTGAATCATTCTCACACTCACTGTACTGATCTCCTCGTTATCGATTTTGTTCTTCTTTCTCGTTGACATGCACTGGTACAACGAGGTGCTATACAAATGGTTTTTAACCCCTTTCCGCGACAACGTTCCGAACCGTCGCCGAGTGAGTGACTGCGATAGGGGGGTCCTTCCCACACAACCTAGCAACCGTCGGGGATATGCCCTCCAGGCACACACGCTCAGCAAAATAAGGTCGTGTGTGACCGGCGAGCGATCAAATACGGGTATACGTACATTAATGCTCAAAATATACAATTATACAAGTGAAATTGTTTCCGGTCGTAAGTACATCTCACACAGTCAGTCCCCGCTAAACATTTCCGTTCGTATATACATCTCACATAGTGGCTCCAAGGAAATTGTTTTCGTTCGCAGGTACATCGCACACAATTTTCCCCATTAAATAATTTGTGGTAGCGTTGCCATTGCATATGATGTTAATAATTTTATCGTTTGCGTTATTGAATGCATCACACACGGTGCATAGAAAAAACAGTGTGGCAAATGCTGTCCATCACACACAATTTTTATGTGGTAAACGTTTGCGCAAGGCGACCTAACACAAACAGTTTTCAAGAGGATGTCGTGTGTGATTATTCATTGATCCAACACGATTTATTCCTATAAACTGTGTGCGTTACCTGAGGTCATCGCCCACGGTGTTTTCTCAATAACTATTTGCAATAGAAAAACCCAATTAGCAGGCTAATTAGCCATTAGCGGGCTAATTGCCCTATTAATAATCCATTTATTAATCTAATTGACATTTCATGTTAAGCACACAATATATTTAATTTCCATATTAAGGAATCAGGATTTCATAATTGAAACACATCATATAGCTTCAACACCCAGCTAACCCATTACACAACTGCACCGGCACCAAGTTTCACGTGCAACATCTAGAACACTTCAAAATTAGCATCATAGATGGTAGATAGAGAGATGAATATCATCTGGAAAACTGCTGAAGCGGAAGGCGGATATTGAGCCTTCATTGATGTTGAAGGTCTTTGCAACTTTAGGCCAGTGCCTGTGGATGATTGACCGTCCATCCTTTTTCCTCTTTAGGAACACTTCAATATTGAACCGTGGGTGTTGTATGAAAACCTTCCTCGCCTCCTGACCATAGAGGTGGTTTGAGAGGTAATCATGAGTGAACTGCTTTGGAAAGGCCTGAAAACAAGAATGTGCATAAATATCTTCTTTATATTGGAAATGGGGCAAAGAAATAAAAAAAGGCAAGGTATAATAGTTAGTACCATCTTGTAGTGAACTGATGTTTTCTTCATTGTGCAGACAAAGATCTTGTTGTTTTTGTCGCTAATTTCTTTATCCTAACAATATTTTTGATTTTCTTGACTTGATTGATATTCATGGACAACTCATTTCCCCACATGCAAAAAGGACCGAACAGTGGGTCAAAACCTCTGACAGCAGGACCTACATGTGCAAGACCAAATTGTTAAAACCTAAATTTTAGAATGGTTCTTGCAATTGCACAATAATGTGTTATTAGACAACGGACCATGCATGTGCTAACCTCGATTGTAAACCTCAATGCTTCCCATTGTTTCCATGCAACACATAAAAGGTAGTTAGTCATCAGGTTAAGTGAGAGTTCACATGCTATCAGTAAAATATATTATGAAAAATAAGCACATTGCAGATTCATCAGATTAATTCAAGCCACATGGAAAGCCCATTTATCCCAACCAAGCATGATTAAGAACTAGGAAATATAGCACTTGTATATGTTTCTCATGTATTAAGTGCAGCCAAATTCGATTTATTCCTCGCATGCACAATAATACAAAATTCTACCCACGACAATTGGACATTACATTGCAGAATTAAACCAAACAGTTAACTAAACACCACAACAAATGAACCAAATATTAACTGAGCACCACGTTGCACAATATAACATACTCCTAATAGAAGATCAGACAGTTAACCAAACCAAGCATGCTTAACAACTTGGAAATATAGCAATTGCATTTGTTTCTCATGTATTTAGTACAGTCAAATTCAATTTATTTCTCACATGGTATACAATAATAGAATGCACCCACAACAATTGAACATCGCATTGCAGAATTGAACCAGACAGTTAACTGAACACCACAACAAATGAACCAAACATTAACTGAGCACCACATTGCATAATATAACATACTCCTAATAGAAGATCAGACAGTTAACCAAACCAAGCATGCTTAATAATTTGGAAATATAGCAATTGTATTTGTTTCTCATGTATTTAATATAGCCAAATTTCATTTACTTCTCACATGGTATACAATAACAGAATGCACCCACAACTATTGAACATCGCATTGCAGAATTGAACCAAACAGTTAACTAAACACCACAACAAATGAACCAAACGTTAACTAAGCACCGCGTTGCACAATGTATAACATACTAGAAGGTCAAACAATTAACCAAACCAAGCATGCTTGAAAACTTGGAAATATAGAAATTGTATTTGTTTCTCATGTATTTTGTAAAGATAAATTCTATTTATTTCTCACATGGAAGACAATACAAAATTGCAGCCTAAAGAATTGAACATCACATTTGCATAATTGAACCAAACAGTTAACTGAAGACGACAACTAATTAACCAAACAATTAATAAGTTATCACCACATTGCACGACATATCAAACATATACACTAGAGCAACAGATTGCATGGTAAAATTAGATAGCACAATTCACTAGAATTTGTTAAGAAAAGGTAGGAGCAGCACACACAACAGGTAAACCGAGCATGCTTAACCAGCATAGCTAGCAAATGGCAAGTTGCTCCTCCAAGATCTGGGGGTCGGTAGGAATGGCAGCCATCGCGACCTCATCCGCGTGTGCGGCTACAATTTGCTTCTCCGATGCCAAATGCTCCTTGAGCTCTTGCCTATACCGAGTTCACCGTGGCTTAGGGCGACGCTTATTTGGTGGAGGGGTCGGTGATTTGGGTGGAAGGTGTCGTGCCGGCGGTCAGGGCATGTGCGATGGAAGGAGGAGGAGGATGGAGGTCGGGTGTGGATTACCTGCCTGGATAGATGAGGTCGAGCAGCGTGAAGGAGGGTCGCCGGCGAGGAGGCGGTGCTGCAAGCAAGGAGTGAAGGTTTCAACTTGGAAAGGAAGGCGAAAACAGGGGAAATGTGGCTTTTGGTAAGGGGGAGGGGGCAGGGAGGTAGATATTTTTGCAGAAGCTGAAAAAATTGAATTAGTTAAGCAAAAAAACTAGCACCCAAAGTGTCATCAGACATGGTTCCTTATTCAGAATTGTGTACAATATGTGAACATTACAAACAATTCAGATAGCTTAACCCGTGTGTGATGAGTTTGAATGTGAAAATTTTTGGTTCAAATTTCCCTGATTACATTGGTCATCCACGTCATTGCATAATTTGGGTACACAAAGGAGACTACAGCACACCGACACTTCTTAATCGAGCAAGTTCAGCAACTAAATAGAGCTAGCTGACCTAAACATTACTCTAACAAATTAAAGACTGGTGCTCTTAATTAAAGAAAACAAAGAGTACTACTACGGCTGGTGCTCGTCGATCTCCACCACCTCCTCCATGTCCAGCTCGCGCTCGACGGTTTCCTGGGGAAGGGGCTCCATGTCATCCATCGCACCATACTCGGCAAGCATCTTGCCGTCTGTGTCCGCCATCTCTTTGGAAAAGGCCGCCACGAGCTGGGCGTGGGTGGCTGCGATCTAGGCTCGGACGGGCTCCGCCGTGGCAAGGTATGCGGTAGAGGAATGGACAACTGCTCGAACACTCTCAGCGATTGCCAACTCTTCGACCGTGGGTTACCGACCGTTGTCGGAGAAGCTTTGTTTGATTTGTGTGGTGATGCCACGAGATGGGCATGGGAGGCCTTGACATGGTCGTGTGCGGCCTCCACCAGGGCTAAGGCCGCCGCTGCGGAATAGACAGCTAATGTGCCGCTCTTGCCAATTGCTATTTGACGACCCACGAGTATAGGGGATGGTAACAGTTTTTGAGGGTAAAGTATTCGATCCAAATTTATAGATTCGACACAAGGGGAGACAAAGAATATTTGCAAGTATTAGCAGCTGAGTTGTCAATTCAACCACACCTGGAGATTAATTATCTGCAGCAAGGTGATCAGTAGCAAAGTAGTATGATAGTTTTGATAGTAGTAGTAGCAGCAATCGTAACGGTAGCAGTGATAGCAATAATTTTGTAGCAAGTGCAACAGTAACGATAGCAGTAGTAACTTAGCAAGAACTATATGTAGGAAAATCGTAGGCATTGGATCGATGATTTGTTGGATGATATTCATCATGTGACAGTCATAACCTAGGGCGATACGGCACTAGCTCCAGTTCGTAAATATAATGTAGGCATGTATTCCGTAAATAGTCATACATGCTTATGGAAAGAACTTGCATGACATCTTTTGTCCTACCCTCCTGTGGCAGCGGGGTCCTATTGGTAACTAAGGGATATTAATGCCTCCTTTTAATAGAGAACTAGAACAAAGCATTAACACACGGTGAATACATGAACTCCTCAAACTACGGTCATCACCGGGAAGTGTCCCGACTATTGTCACTCCGGGGTTGCCGGATCATAACACGTAGTAGGTGACTATAACTTGCAAGATCGGATCTAGAACATACATATAATGGTGATAACATAAACGGTTCAGATATGAAATCATGGCACTCAAGCCCAAAGTGACAAGCATTAAGCATGGCAAAGTCATAGCAACATCAATCTCGGAACATAGTGGATACTAGGGATCAAGCCCTAACAAAACTAACTTGATTACATTGTGAATCTCATCCAACTCCTCACCGACCAGCGAGCCTATGAAGGAATTACTCACTCCCGGTGGGGAGCATCATGGAATTGACGATGGAGAAGGATTGGTGATGACGAAGATCGAAGATCCCCCTCTCTGGAGCCCCAAACGGACTCCAGATCTGGCCTCCCAATGAATAATAGGAGACGACGTTGGCTCTATCTCGTGGAATGCAATAATTCTTTCTCCCTGATTTTTCTGAAAAATAGGATTTTATAGCGTCGGTTTCAGGGTCTGCGGGGCCGCCACGTGGGGACAACCCACCTGGGCGTGCCTGGAGGGGGTGCGCCCTGGTGGGTTGTGCCCACCCAGGTGCCCCCCCTCCGATGGTTCTTGGGTCCAGAAATTCTCATTTATTATATAAAAAATCCTCGCAAAGTTTCGTTACATTCCAAGAACTTTTATTTCTGCACAAAAACAACACCATGGTAGTTCTACTAAAAACAGCGTCAGTCCGGGTTAGTTTCATTCAAATCATGCAAATTAGAGTCCAAAACAAGAGGAAAAGCGTTAGGAAAAGTAGATACGACAGAGACGTATCAACTCCCCAAGCTTAAACCTTTGCTTGTCCTTAAGCAATTCAGTTGATAAACTGAAAGTGAAAAAGAAAAACTTTTACGAACTCTTTTGCTCTTGTTTGCATAAATAAGCTTAAATAGCACCCAGGTTTTCAGCCAAGATTATAACTAACCATGTTGACAATAACTCTTAAAAATTATATTAACGCATATCAATGACATAATCAGCTAGCGAGCAATAATAAGATAACTCAAACAACAACATGTTGTCAAAACAATCATGATATAATATGACAATAGTGGTATCTCGCTAGCCCTTTGCGAGACCGCAAAACATAAATGCAGAGCACCTCCAAAGTCCAAGCAGCGACTAAACATTGTAATTCATGGTAGAAAAGATCCAGTCATGATGCACCCAACATTAGCTACACACAATGCATAAGCATGACAACAGCGCTCTAAGGTTCTGGCGCTTATTTTAGAAGGTGATGACACAACATAAAAGTAAATAGATTGTCCCTTCGCAGAGGGAAGCAGTGATTTGCACCGGTGCTAGAGCTCAAGTTTTTAAAACAGAGGTAAATGATATTTTGAGAAATGCACCCTTCTTGTTTACTTCCTAACCATCAGTTATCTATATATTCCATTCTAAACACACTAGTGGCGGTTCCCAAGTGATAAAGTAAAGGTTATTACTCCGTAGGAGTTTTTGTTTGATTATTTGTAAGCTCAATTCTTTTTGCTGTTTGGGACTGGGCATCCCTATTACCGCCCTTTTCTCATGCAGTGGCGAGTGAATAAACACTCGACCTGAGAATAACCCGCTTAGCACATGGAAGATACCGACTACCTCCTGTCGTTCTATGAACAATCTAGGCACACAAAAGGATATTTATTTGAAGTTTTAGAGATAGCACATGCAAATTTACTTAGGATGGCAGGCTAATACCGCATATAGGTAGGTATGGTGGACTCATCTGGAATAACTTGGGTTTAAGGTTTTGTATGTACAAGCAAAATTCCCACTTAGTATAGGAGAAGGCTAGCAAGTAGGTTGAGAAGCGGCCAGCTAGAGAGCAACAATGGTCATGGACATGTATTATGCATAAGTAACATTGGACACTAGCATGAGTAGGATATGAACACCATGAACATAAATATCATAGAGGCTATGTTGGTTTTGATTCAACTACATGCATGAACGTGTGCCAAGTCAAGCCACTCAAACATTCAGAGGAGGATACCATATCATCATACTACATCACAATCATTTTAACACAATGTTAACATCCAAGATAAATCATTATCCACTCCTAGCTACTTATGCATGGCATGAGAAACTATAATCTCTAATTGTCATTACAAACATGTTTAATCATAATGGGCTGAATCATGGATACTAGGTTAAACATATTTACAAAAACAGAACAAGTCGAGTTCACACCCGTTTCTCCCCACCACGGCCAGTTCATCAAATATCGTCATTATTGCCTTTCACTTGCACGACCGAACGATATGAAAATAATAATTGTGCAAGAGTACCGTGGACTAAGCTGGAATCTACAAACATTTTATTCAACAGAAGAAGACAAGGTAAAATGGGCTCTTTGTTAGATCAACAATAATGCATATGAGAGCCACTCAACATTTTCATTGTGGTCTTCTCCTCGGTATGACTCAAATAAAAAGAAAAGAAATTAAGAGAAACACACTTAAATATTTTTGTAGTTTTTGGTTTTCCTAAACAAACAAATAAATGGGGGAAGCAAAAATGAGAAAAACTATTTACACGGGAAAGCTCCCAACAAGCAAAAAGAACAAGGAAATCTTTTTGGGTTTTCTTTTTAGATCTACAACTAACTATTCTAGAAAGAAAAATAAAAAAGGAGCAGGAAATATTTTTGGATTTTCTGTGAGTTTTTCAAACACACAAGAAGAAAGCGAGAAAATAAGTTAAGCATGGATAATACAATGAAAAAGTGTGGACACCGACAACTGGAATGAAATGTGTGAACATGTATGTAATGTCGGTGGAAATACATACTCCCCCAAGCTTAGGCTTTTGGCCTAACTTGGTAATCAGTAGTCGAAGAAACCATGGGGGTCCCTTGTTGAAATGCTGAGGAGCGGACACTTGTGGATCCCACTGCTGAGGTTCAGCTTGTGCTGTAGCTAGGTTCTTTCGGTAGGCAATGATGTCCGCAGACATAATCCTGTATCCACCCCTAGCAATAGGATCAAATAAAGCAGGTGCAGGCAATGGAATAATATCACGAGTGTTCATACTGAAAACCAGGTTATAAGGAATAGGAATGTTAGGGTAATCGCTGCAATAAACTGGTGGTGTTCCATGGATGCGCGATCTAGGTAAACCTTGGACAAAGGATAATCATGCTGACGTATTTGAATGTTAAAGCGATTATCCAAGCGGGTAGCATAAATACCACCATGTATTTTGCCCTTGGATTTATTAATATGGAGGCGGCGTGCCACAATAGCTCCCAAGCTATAAGTGGTGTCGCCTTGGAGTGCACTGCATAAAACAGCAAGGTCTGGGGCACTAAGTGCACCCACCTTCTCTTTAGCAAGTAAGCACCTTGCAATGAAAAGAGCAAAATAATGCACGACATGAAAATGCAAGCTAGTAGAGGTGACACTCGACACCCCTCTCTCGTCCCCTATGGAGAGAGTGCGATAAAAGCCTTCTAAGTCTGCAGGCCTAGGCTCTGCTAAACTTCCATCGGAAGGGATCAAGCATACGTCACAAAATTCAGCAAGCGGTATCTGATGGGGTTTAGTGTATAAGTTAAACTGCACTTTGCGGGGATTAATCCTAGGAAGGAAATTAAAACTTTGCACAAAGGAGCTTCCGAGGAGATGATACTGTTCACATTCAGCTATGATGAAGTCGGTGAGGCCGGCATTAGCAACATATTGTGTAAACTCTTGAAGGATTCCAACCCCTTCCATGAACGGGTTGTGCGGCCATTCGCACGACTGTATCTCCGCCATTCTTCGGGTGCGGAGATCACTATCAGATGACTCCCCGATAACTCCCTTGGAATTCTTCTTGGAAGCAAACTTCATAAAGGTACTCATATTTTTCCTATGAAGAAAAATCTGAATTTTTAGTCCACAAAATTTTTCTCAACAAAACTTCACAAAATTGATCACAACTACTCACAGGGATGCATAGAGCCCATAGCAAGCATTCAAACTACTTAGAACTCTAAGAATTCAACATGAAAGATCATCTACAACAGCATCAAGAGTAGCTAATTATTCAAAATATAAACCACTAAAGCAAAAACTAATTGGATAAACGAAGGAGTCGCATACCAAGCAACAATCCCCGAAACAGTTTCGGAAACGGAGCTTCGAGCAAAGAGATCGAAATCCGCGGGTTTGGGAGCAAGAACATGAGAGAGAGAGAGAGCAATGGTGATTTTTTCTGGAGGTAGGTGGTGATGTGGGATGAAGAGATAAGTGAGGGGGCCCACGTGGGGACCACAACTGTCGTGGACTTAACACAGCAGATGCCCTAGCAAAAGGACTTAGGTGTGGAGCCATTGTGGGAGTCCTGGATTATGGGGTCCTCGGGCGTCCAGGCTATGTGACGTGGGCTGGACTGATGGGCCGTGAAGATACAAGACAGAAGACTTTCCCTCGTGTCCGGATGGGACTCTCCTTGGCGTGGAAGGCAAGCTTGGCGTGCGGATATGAAGATTTCTTTCTCTGTAAACTGACTCTGTACCACCCTATCCCTGATGTCTACTACACAACCTTCTTCTTGTAGACGTTGTTGGGCCTCCAAGTGCAGAGGCTTGTAGGACAGTAGCAAATTTCCCTCAAGTGGATGACGTAAGGTTTATCAATCTGTGGGAGGCGTAGGATGAAGATGGTCTCTCTCAAACAACCCTGCAACCAAATGACAAAGAGTCTCTTGTGTCCCCAAAACACCCAATACAATGGTAAATTATATAGGTGCACTAGTTCAGCGAAGAGATGGTGATACAAGTGCAATATGGATGGTAGATATAGGTTTTTTGTAATCTAAAAATATTAAAACAACAAGGTAACTAATGATAAAAGTGAGCACAAACGGTATTGCAATGCTTCGAAACAAGGCTTAGAGTTCATACTTTCACTAGTGCAAGTTCTCTCAACAATAATAACATAATTGGATCATATAACTACCCCTCAACGTGCAACAAAGAGTCACTCCAAAGTCACTAATAGCGGAGAACAAACGAAGAGATTATTGTAGGGTACGAAACCACCTCAAAGTTACCCTTTCTGATCGATCTATTCAAGACTCCGTAGTAAAATAACACGAAGCTACCCTTTCTGATCAATCTATCATAGAGTTCGTACTAGAATAACACCTTAAGACACAAATCAACCAAAACCCTAATGTCACCTAGATACTCCAATGTCACCTCAAGTATACGTGGGTATGATTATACGATATGCATCACACAATCTCAGATTCATCTATTCAACCAACACAAAGAACTTCAAAGAGTGCCCCAAAGTTTCTACCGGAGAGTCAAGACGAAAACGTGTGCCAACCCCTATGCTAAGTTCACGAGGTCACAGAACTCACAAGTTGATCACCAAAACATACATCAAGTGGATCACATGATATCCCATTGTCACCACAGATAAGCACATGCAAGACATACATCAAGTGTTCTCAAATCCTAAAAGACTCAATCCGGTAAGATAACTTAAAAGGGAAAACTCAATCCATTACAAGAGATTAGAGGGGGAGAAACACCATAAGATCCAACTATAATAGCAAAGCTCGCGATACATCAAGATCGTGCCGACTCAAGAACACGAGAGAGAGAGAGAGATCAAACACATAGCTACTGGTACATACCCTTAGCCCTGAGGGAGAACTACTCCCTCCTTGTCATGGAGAGCGTCGGGATGATGAAGATGGTCACCGGAGAGGGATTCCCCCCTCCGGCAGGGTGCCGGAACGGGTCTAGATTGGTTTTGGTGCCTACGGAAGCTTGCGGCAGCGGAACTCCCGATCTTGGTTAATTTCTAGAAGTTTGGGGATATATAATAGGCGTTGGCGTCGGGAACAAGTCAGGGGGTCCACAAGGTAGGGGGTGCGCCCGCCACCCTCGTGGTGGCCTCGGGACTCTTCTGGTCCATCTCTGATGCTTCGTGGGCTTCTTCTAGTCCAAAAATGATCTCCGTAAATTTTCATGTCAATTGGACTCCGTTTGATATTCCTTTTCTGCGATACTCAAAAACAAGGAAAAAACAGAAACTGGCACTGGGCTCTAGGTTAATAGGTTAGTCCCCAAAATCATATAAAATAGCATATAAATGCATATAAAACATCCTAGATGGATAATATAATAGCATGGAACAATAAAAAATTATAGATATGTTGGAGACGTATCAAGCATCCCCAAGCTTAATTCCTGCTCGTCCTCGAGTAGGTAAATGATAAAAACAGAATTTTTGATGTGGAATGCTACATGAGATATTCATCAATGTAATCTTCTCTATTGTGGCAGGAATATTCAAATCCATAAGATTCAAGACATAATTTTAATATGGACATAAAAACAATAATACTTCAAGCATACTAACCAAGCAATTATGTCCTCTCAAAATAACATAGCCAAAGAAAGCTCATCCCTACAAAATCATATAGTTTGGCCATGCTTCATTTTCGTCACATAAAATTCTCCCATCATTCACAACCCCGATGAAAAGCCAAGCAATTGTTTCTTACTTTAGTATTGTCAAACTTTTTCAACTTTCACGCAATACATGAGCGCGAGCCATGGACAAAGCACTATAGGTGGAACAGAATATGATGATGGAGGTTGTGTGGAGAAGACAAAAAAGGAGGAAGTCTCACATCGACGCGGCTAATCAACGGGCTATGGAGATGCCCATCAATTGATGTCAATGCGAGGAGTAGGGATTGCCATGCAACGGATGCACTAGAGCTATAAATGTATGAAAGCTCAACAAAAGAAACTAAGTGGGTGTGCATCCAACTTGCTTGCTCACGAAGACCTAGGGCATTTTGAGGAAGCCCATTGTTGGAATATACAAGCCAAGTTCTATAATGAAAATTCCCACTAGTATATGAAAGTGACAAAATAAGAGACTCTCTATCTGAAGATCATGGTGCTACTTTGAAGCACATGTGTGGAAAAAGGATAGTAACATTGTCCCTTCTCTCTTTTTCTCTCATTTTTTGGGCCTTATCTTTTCTTGGCCTTTCTCTCTTTTTTATTTCCTCACACGGGACAATGCTCTAATAATGATGATCATCACACTTCTATTTATTTACAACTCAAAAATTACAACTCGATACTAGAACAAAATATGACTCTGTATGAATGCCTCCGGTGGTGTACCGGGATGTACAATTATTCAAGAGTGACATGTATAAAAGTTATGAGCGATGGCTTTGCCACAAATACGATGTCAACTACACGATCATGCAAGGCAATATGACAATGATGAAGCGTGTCATAATAAACGAAACAGTGGAAAGTTGCATGGAAATATATCTCGGAATGGCTATGGAAATGCCATAATAGGTAGGTATGGTGGCTGTTTTGAGGAAGATATAAGGAAGCTTATGTCTGATAGAGCGTATCATATCACGGGGTTTGGATGCACCGACGAAGTTTGCACCAACTCTCGAGGTGAGAAAGGGCAATGCACGGTACCGAAGAGGCTAGCAATGATGGAAGGGCGAGAGTGCGCATAATACATGGACTCAACATTAGTCATAAAGTACTCACATACTTATTGCAAAAATCTACAAGTCATCAAAACCAAGCACTACGAGCATGCTCCTAGGGGGATAGATTGGTAGGAAAAGACCATCGCTCATCCCCGACCACCACTCATAAGGAGGACAATAAAAGAAACACCTCATGCTTCAAGTTTGTTACACAATGGTTACCATACGTGCATGCTATGGGACTTGCAAACCTCAACACATGTATTTCTCAAATTCACAAATACTCAACTAGCATGACTCTAATATCACCATCTTCATATCTCAAAATAATCATCAAGTATCAAACTTCTCATAGTATTCAACGCACTTTATATGAAAGTTTTTATTATACCCATATTGGATGCCCATCATATTAGGACTAAATTTATAACCAAACCAAATTACCATGGTTGGTCTAAAGACTCTCAAAATAATATAAGTGAAGCACTAGAGCAAACAACAGACTACTCCAGAAGATATAAGTGAAGATCAATGAGTAGTTGAATAATTATGTAACTATGTGAAGACTCCTTCTCGTAAATTAAATTTTAGATCTTAAGTACTTTATTCAAACAGCAAGCAAATCCTAATAAAATAAATTGACGCTCCAAGCAAAACACATATCATGTGGTGAATAAAAATATAGCTCCAAGTAAAGTTACCGATGAACGAAGACGAAAGAGGGGATGCCATCCGAGGCATCCCCAAGCTTAGGCTCTTGGTTGTTCTTGAATATTACCTTGGGGTGCCTTGTGCATCCCCAAGCTTAGGATATTTCCACTCCTTATTCCATATTCCATCGAATCTTTACCCCAAACTTGAAAACTTCACAACACAAAACTTATCAGAAAACTCATAAGCTCCGTTAGTATAAGAAAATAAATCACCACTTAGGTACTGTTGTGAACTCATTCTAAATTCATATTGGTGTAATATCTACTATATTCCAACTTCTCTATGGTTCATACCCTCCGATACTACTCATAGATTCATCAAAATAAGCAAACAACACAATGAAAACAGAATCTGTCAAAAGCAGAACAGTATGTGGTAATCTAGAGATTTTGAATACTTATGTAACTCCAAAAATTCTGAAAAATTAGGATGACCAGGATAAAAAGTATATTGATCTACTGCAGTTGGAATTGGTATTTTATCGGTCTCTGGTAAAAATGATAATTATTTTCGTGAGCGCATACTTTCTGTTTTTATCAGCAAGATCAAACAACAATCACCCAAGAAGATCCTAAAGGCTCTACTTGGCACAAACACTAATTAAAACATAAAACCACATCTAACCAGAGGCTAGATAGATTATTTATTACTAAACAGGAGCAAAAGGCAAAGAACAAAAATAGAATTGTGTTTCCTCCCAACAAGCGCTATCGTTTAACGCCCCTAGCTAGGCATGATGATTTCAATGATGCTCACATAAAAGATAAGAATTGAAACATAAAGAGAGCATCATGAAGAATATGACTAGCACATTTAAGTCTAACCCACTTCCAATGCATAGGCATTTTGTGAGCAAACAATTTATGGGAACAAGAATCAACTAGCATAGGAAAGCAAAACAAGCATAACTTCAAAACTTTAAGTACATAGAGAGGAAACTTGGTATTATTGCAATTCCTACAAGCATATATTCCTCCCTCATAATAATTTTCAGTAGCATCATGAATGAATTCAACAATATAACTATCACATAAAGCATTCTTTTCATGAGCCACAAGCATAGAATTTTTATTACTCTCCACATAAGCAAAATTCTTCTCATTCGGAATAGTGGGAGTATCATAAGAAACTCGAATACTATAAATTATTTCCATATTAAAAGAGTAACATTCAGGAAAAGGTTAATCATAATCATGACAAGTTTTGTAAATATAATCATCACTACTTTTTATAACATAAGTATCATCACAATAACCATCATAAGTAGCAACTTTGTTCTCATCATAATCAATTGAAACCTCTTCCAAGATAGTGGAATCATTACTAATTAAAGTCATGACCTCTCCAAATCCACCTTTATAATTATCACAATAAGATTCAACATCCTCCAAAATAGTGGGATCATTACTTCCTAAAGTTGACACTCTTCCAAACCCACTTTCATCAATATAATCATCATAAATATGAGGCATGCTATCATCATAATAAATTTTCTCATCAAAACTTGGGAGACTAAAAATATCATGTTCATTAAACATAGCATTCCCAAGCTTGGGACAAACATTAATTGCAGCAAATAAATTCTCAAACATGTAATTCTCATCAAACATAGCATCCCCAAGCTTGGGCCTTTGCATATCATAAGCATAATCACTGTCATCATTAATAGTATGGATAGCACCAATAGTATAGAAATTATCATCATCACAATGAGTAATAGGAGCAATATCATTTGGGAGGGATACCTTTTTTACCTTTGCTTCTCTGTCTTTTTTTCTTCTTCAAATTAAGTATGGGTTTAATCCTCTTATTTGAGCTCATTATTAATGAGATTGGTTGAATAGAAGGCTCCTCCTCGTTACTTGATTCATCATAAGAAAGAATAGGAGGATATTGGGAAATCTCTTCCCTTTAATTTCATTACTATTTTCTTCATATTCTATTAGTTTTCTTGTCTTTATGTAATTGGCAATATAAGGATTTTCAATGCAATTCATCGCACAACACATATAAATTTCCTCTAGATCAAAATCAAGAACTTTATCAAGGACAAATTCTGGAATATCCCTAGTTATACGTTTCATTTCTTCATAACCCACAAGCAAACTAAGTTCATTATGATGTGCAAGCAAAGTCAAGTCATCACAATTTTTGGACACGATTCGATCATGAAACAATTTGCATTAGATATTTAAATGACCACGTTCATTGCAAAGTTGACTAGGATGGATAAGAAAATTTAAATTTTTAGCACAAACATCTAGCCTTTCTTGCAACCATTAAGTTTCTAAATACTTATGCCTCTTGCAAAATCTTTCTTCCCTATTTGGTGTGTACTTGCAAACTCTATGCACTCAACAAAATTGACATGCTTATAAGAGACATTTTCATCATGACTAGTGCAATCATCATTAGTACTATGGATATTCAAAGAGTTCGTACTAACAACATTGCAATCATGCTCATCATTCAAAGATTTAGTGCCAAAAAATTTAATGCATTCCTCTTCTAGCATTTTGGCACAATTATTGAAATCCTTATTTCACGAAATATATTAAAAAGATGAAGCATATGAGGCACCCTCAATTCCATTTTTTGTAGTTTTCTTTAATGGACTAAACTAGTGATAAAACAAGAAACTAAAAGATTCGATTGCAAGATCTAAAGATATACCTTCAAGCGCTAACCTCCCCGACAACAGCCACAGAAAAGAGCTTGATGTCTACTACACAACCTTCTTCTTGTAGACGTTGTTGGGCCTCCAAGTGCAGAGGTTTGTAGGATAGTAAAAAATTTCCCTCAAGTGGATGACCTAAGGTTGTTCAATCCGTGGGAGGCTTAGGATGAAGATGGTCTCTCTCAAATAACCCTGCAACCAAATAACAAAGAGTCTCTTGTGTCCCCAACACACCCAATACAATGGTAAATTGTATAGGTGCACTAGTTTAGCGAAGAGATGGTGATACAAGTGCAATATGAATGGTAGATATAGGTTTTTGTAATATGAAAATATAAAAACAGCAAGGTAACTAATGATAAAAGTGAGCACAAACGGTATTGCAATGCTTTGAAACAAGGCCTAGGGTTCATACTTTCACTAGTGCAAGTTCTCTCAACAATAATAACATAATTGGATCATATAACTATCCCTGAACATGCAACAAAGAGTCACTCCAAAGTCACTAATAGCAGAGAACAAACGAAGAGATTATTGTAGGGTACAAAACCACCTCAAAGTTACCCTTTCTGATCGATCTATTCAAGAGTCAGTAGTAAAATAACACGAAGCTATTCCTTCCGTTCGATCTATCCTAGAGTTCATACTAGAATAACACCGTAAGACACAAATCAACCAAAACCCTAATGTCACCTAGATACTCCAATGTCACCTCAAGTATCTGTGGGTATGATTATACGATATGCATCACACAATCTCAGATTCATCTATTCAACCAACACAAAGAACTTCAAAGAGTGCCCCAAAGTTTCTAACGGAGAGTCAAGACGAAAACGTGTGCCAACCCCTATGCATAAGTTCACAGAACTCGCAAATTGATCACCAAAACATACACCAAGTGGATCACGTGAATATCCCATTATCACCACATATAAGCACATGCAAGACATACATCAAGTGTTCTCAAATCCTTAAAGAGTCGATCTGATAAGATAACATCAAAGGGAAAACTCAATCCATTACAAGAGAGTAGAGGGGGAGAAACATCATAAGATCCAACTATAATAGCAAAGCTCACGATACATCAAGATCGTACCGAATCAAGAACACGAGAGAGAGAGGGAGGGAGAGGGATCAAACACATAGCTACTGGTACATACCCTCAGACCCGAGGGTGAACTACTCCCTCCTCGTCATGGTGAGCGCCAAGATGATGAAGATGGCCATTGGTGACGGATCCCCCCCTTCGGCAGGGTGCCGGAGTGGGTCTAGATTGGTTTTTGGTGGCTACAGAGGCTTGCGGCGGCAGAAATCCCGATCTAGGTTATTTTCTGGAAGTTTGGGGATATATAAGAGGCGTTGGCGTCAGGAACAAGTCAGGGGGTCCATGAGGCGGCCATGAGGTAGGGGGCGCGCCCAGGGGGGTTGGGCGCGCCCCCACCCTTGTGGTGGGCTCGGGACTCTTCTGGCCCATCTCCGATGCTCCGTGGGCTTCTTCTGGTTGAAAAATGATCTCCATAAATTTTCATGCCAATTGGACTCCATTTGATATTCCTTTTCTGCGATACTCAAAAACAAGGAAAAACAGAAACTGGCACTGGGCTCTAGGTTAATAGGCTAGTCCCAAAAATCATATAAAATAGCATATAAATGCATATAAAACATGCTAGATGGATAATATAATAGCATGGAACAATAAAAAATTATAGATACATTGGAGACTTCTCAAGCCCCCTCCGGTGTCTATATAAACCGGAGGGTTTAGTCCATAGAGCCAATCATAATCATACAGGCTAGACATCTAGGGTTTAGCCATTACGATTTCGTGGTAGATCAACTCTTGTAACCCCTATACTCATCAAAGTCAATCAAGCAGGACGTAGGGTTTTACCTCCATCAAGAAGGCACAAACCTGGGTAAACATCGTGTCCCCTGCCTGCTATTACCCTTGATCCTTAGACGCATAGTTCGGGACCCCCTATCCGAGATCTGTCGGTTTTGACACCGACATTGGTGCTTTCATTGAGAGTTCCTCTATGGAGTCAACAGAAGGATCGATGGCTCACCTTGTCGTCAAGGACAGTATCACTTCCGGCGGAGCCCTAGTTTCATGGCAAACCCTCCAGCTGGGCGGCTTCACCATGGGTGCTCGTTCAGCCATTAAGCCAAAGGCAACCCCAAGTCACCGAAAACCCTCTTCGTATCAGCCCCTAATACTCCGATAAGACGGATCCGGCAGATCTATCGTCTTTGAACGAGTTGCTAGATCGCATCGCCACCCTGGGGGTCTCAACTGACTATGATTAGATCGGGCTTAAACCCGATCAGAGAGAAATTAAATCTCCACAGTTCACCCATCAGGTAGCGGTTGTGGAGGAACAAGCTGACAATAACTCTTCTCCTATGTTGAGAACAAACTATGTTCGAATTTCTGAACCCGGGGAGCCGCATACCCATCCTCGGGAGGACACTCCCTGTCCTCTGAACACAAAATCAGACGTTAAGCCTGAGAATTCACCGGACACTCCAGAGCCTGGGCTGGTAACCTCGCAAATTCTTCAAACTCCGGATTCCACAGTGGGCCAGGGTGCGAATTTAAGCCCGCCCACCCACCACAAGCAATATTCTCCAAGCAATTCTGGCCCTCCGGACATATGCGATTTAATTTATGTGCGACAACAGCCTCGGGAGACAATCCATCACTTTTGGGCCAGATTCCTCGTTAAAAACAAGATAAAAGACTGCTGCGATGACGATGCAATTTCAGTAATTCGCAACAACTATACGAATGAGGGAATCCTTAATGCCCTCAATCACCATCGCGTACTGCACTTTGCAGATTTGGCACACATAGTACAGAAGTACCGCGCAATGGAAAGTGCCTGGAAAACTTAGACAGCCCGCTGGGAACCGCAGGCCTTTAAGCCATCTCCCGGACAGGCAAAAAGGATGCACCCTCGCGGGGCACCTGATCATCATCCTGTGGACAAGAAAATTAAGCCCTTTACGGGACATAGAACTATCTTTGAGGAATGGCTCGATAGGCCATGTCAGATATACATGATGCCGAATACCAAGCCAACACACAGCCTACGGGCATGTTGGATACTCTGGCAAGTGGCCAAGAGCAGCGAGGGTGTCCTCACCAACACTACCCCAGAGAAGTAATCTTCGGAGGACGACGATCTCAAAGTATTCATGGTCTTCAAGACCTTCTCATCAAATAATCAGCGCAAAAGGGCGCTCCACGACCTTGGCGAAGTTTGCCAAGTAGCAGCAATAAACCCTTGGAACGCTACGGCGATTACATTCAATGCCGATGACGAACCAAGATCCCGCTCAGTCCGGGCACCAGCCGCTCTGGTCCTAAACCCAATCATGGATGGCTTTCAGCTCACTAAAGTGCTAATGGACGATGGCAGCAGACTGAACCTCATTTATGAGGACACGCTCAATAAAATGCAAATGGACATGAGTCACATTGAGCAGAGTAATACAACTTTTCGAGGCATTATACCCAGTCGGGAAGCAAGATGCTCGGGGAAAATCAAACTCGACGTGGTATTTGGCACACCGTAGAACTATAGGTCTGAAGAATTACTCTTCCATGTGGCACCTTTCAACAACAGGTATCACGCCCTGCTGGGGCGAGACGCATTCACACGCTTTCAAGCTATACCCCATTACGGGTACATGAAGCTCAAGATGCCCGGGCCCAAAGGGGTTATCACTATCACCAGTGATCCGGACATAGCACTCCGTGCCGAAAACAAAACCACCTCCCTGGCCCTCGAGGCACTATCGGAGGCCCTCACGGCCGAAGAATTAACCACCTTGCATTCCACGGTGGATAGGGACGACGTAATCCTCGACAAGAGACCCAAGTCAACTTCCTTCAAACCAGCAGACGAAATAGTCAAATTCCAAGTTCACCCGACGGACCCCAAGAAGACAGCTCGCATTGGGGCACAACTGGACCCAACGGTCGACGCCGCAGTATGCGCATTCCTGTGAGAGAATTGGGACATCTTTGCCTGGCACCCTTCTGATATGCTAGGAATCCCACGCGGGCTGGCCAAACATAGTCTCAATATACTGAAGGGATATAAGCCAGTCGAGCAAACGCTGCGGCGATTTTCCGAACCCGAACGATGGCACAGTGGAACTCTCAAGAACACCGGCGCCACTTACCAACACATGATTCAAACGTGCCTGGAAAAGCAAATCGGCAAGACTGTGGAGGCATATGTAGATGACATAGTCATCAAAACCAAGCATGTTGAATCATTGGTGGATGACTTACGCCTTACATTCGACAACCTCCGAGCATATGATATACGACTCAATCCGGAAAAATGTGTTTTTGGCATTCCCGTCGGCAAACTGCTCGGGTTCATTGTATCCAAGAGAGGAATTGAAGCTAACCCAGCCAAAATCCGAGCCCTGTCACAATTAGCAAGACCAACTGACCTCAAGCAGGTCCAAAAACTAGCCGGGTGCATGGCAGCTTTGAGCCATTTTATCTCCAGATTAGGAGAAAAGGCATTGCCATTGTATTGCCTACTCCGATGCACCGACCACTTTGCGTGGACAGACGCTGCAACAACCGGACTGGAGGAAATAAAAACTTTGCTAGCAAGCAACCCAATCCTGGCCGCACCAAACATCGGTGAACCGATGTTGCTCTACATATCTGCAACTCACCAGGTGGTAAGTGCGGTGTTTGTTGTCGAACGAGAGGAAGAGGGGCATAAGTTCCCACTCCAAAAACCAGTATACTATGTATCGACGATCCTTACACCATGCAAATCCCGATACCCGCATTATTAGAAGATAGCATATGCGGTCTTTATGGCATTCTGCAAACTGTGGCACTACTTTCAAGAATGCTCAATCACGGTGGCCTCAGAAGTACCACTCAATGATATCATAAACAATCGGGACGCCACTGGCCGGATTGACAAATGGGCCATTGAGCTCTTACCATTTGAAATAACGTACAAACCACGCCGAGCCATTAAATCTCAGGTGTTGGCTGACTTTTTCACCGAATGGACAGAGGCCGAACTCCCTAAAGAGTATGGCACGTATTCCAACTGGGTGATGCACTTTGATGGCTCCAAAATGCTAGCCGGACTAGGGGCTGGTGTCGTCTTGACATCCCCCATAGGAGACACAATTCGTTATGTGCTCCAAATACTGTATACAGACTCTAACAATGCAGTCGAATACGAGGCCCTATTACATGGTCTCTGAATGGCTGTCTCCATGGGCATACAATGCCTTGAGGTGCGGGGGGATTCACACCTCACAATATCCCAAACAAACGGAGAATTTGATGCAAAAGATCCGAAGATGGCGGCTTACCGCAACGCCGTACTCAAAATATCAGTTCGGTTCGAGGGACTCAAGTTTCATCACATGGCTCAAGAGATTAATCAAGCCGCGAACATCCTTGCTCGCATGGGAGCTAAACGCGACCCCATCCCACCTAACACTTTTGTGGAAAGGCTCTTCAAGCCATCCGTGGTGTGGCAGGAAGAGAGAGAGGCAACACTAGTCCGGAAACGATCATACCCCCAGATTCCGAACACAGCCCCGATATCATCGGGGGCTCAGGCCCCGAAATAACACCATCGGCCCACGAAATCATGGCTGTAATTGCCCCGTGGACCGAGCCTTTCCTTGCCTACCTTACTAGGAATGAGCTCCCTAGGGATCAGACTGAGGCCTGTCGCATCGTTCGACGCTCGAAGGCCTACAAAGTTCATGAAGGAGAACCGTATAAGAAAAGTACTACCGAAGTCCTTCAATGATGTATCTCTGAAGAAGAGGGACGACATCTCTTGGATGAAATACACGCTGGTCTTGGTGGCCATCAAGCTGCAACTCGGGCCCTTGTAAGTAAGGCTTTATGTATGGGTTTCTTTTGGCCCATGGCCCGAGCAATTGCACATGACCTCGTACAGCGCTGCGTTGGATGCCAGCTTTTCACTGATCAAAGCCATATGCCGCCCACTGCCCTTCGAACAATCCCCATCACTTGGCCCTTTGCGATCTGGGGGCTCGATATGGTCGGACCTCTTAAAGGGGGAAGCCATAAGAAGAAATACTTATTGGTTATGGTCAATAGGTTCACTAAGTGGATAGAAGCCAAGCCAGTTAAAATAGCTGAGGCCGGACTGGTGATAGACTTTATATCCGGAGTAGTACATCGTTATGGTGTCCCACACAGTATTATTACTGACAACGGCTATAGCTGATGAGGTAAAAACTTGGTGCGCCAATTTGTGCATCCAGCTCGATTACGCCTCCGTATATCACCCTCAGACAAACAGTCAGGTCGAACGGGCTAACGGCATGATATTGAGCGGCATCAAACCCAGACTAGTGCGATCTCTGCAAGAATCAGACAAACACTGGGTCGAGGAACTCGATTCCGTACTCTGGGGGCTGCGGACCAAGCCCAATCGCACGATCGGGTACACACCTTTTTTCATGGTGTATGGTGCGGAGGCGGTCTTGCCTTGCGACATTATTCACGACTCACCTCGAGTGCGCATGTACAAAGAGAGAGAAGCCGAGCTCGATCGGCAGGACGACTTGGACGGCCTGGAGGAGGAGCGCGATGTTGCGAAGGCCCGTTCCGCATTCTATCAACAACAGGCTCGGCGATATCAAAGCAGAGAAGTACGGGCAAAGACTTACAATGTCGGTGAACTCGTTCTGCACCTACCAGAGAAGATAAAGGACAAGCTCAAGCCCAAATGGGAGGGTCCCTTCATTATAGATGAAGTTCTCACTGGAGGAGCCTATCGCCTTCGCAATGCTTCGGACAATCACTTGGAGCCAAACCCATGGAACGCTGCAAGGCTCTGAAGATTCTACGCCTAAGTCCGCACATATACCCTTTTTCTCGTTCCTTCTTTTCTCCCTCTCACTGTTTTCCTTTTTCTCGTTTTTATACGACTTCTAGCTCGTGTTCGGATAAGCCACACACCTAAGGGGTATACATCCTTAAATGTACATACCCCACAATACCTAGGGGCTTCTTTTCACAAGAAGCTTATTATTATTATTTTTCGAGCATCAAGCTCACCGTATATATGTGTCGTCCACTCATATATGTCTTTCCTTCGCCATTATATGCACCTTTATGACTTAAGTTTTTGCCAAGCTGGGTTGCCTGGCTCCTGTGCTTATGCCCTACGTTCCCGCTTGTTCAGCTAGGGCATAAAGGGAGCACCTCTGCAATTGTTACAGCCGGGTTATCCGAACGTGTACCTCAGACGGGTGAAGCCGAAAGCTAGCGTTCTCAAGGGAATGATTGGTCGGCGAGCAAAAGACAAACTGCCCTCGTTGCAATACAAACCCCCCAGACTATAACGCGTACTGTGATTTTTTAGCATCACAGCTTCGGTATGCAGAAGAAAACCGCATACTGGCCCCAGGAGAGGAACCCTTAACGGAACTATTCTCTCTGGAAGATGTTTCTTACAATCAAATGTAATATAACATAACTCCCCGAATACAACTTGTCTGATCAAGCAACTATGACCGGACTGCCTGGTTTTCGAACATACTTTGGAGTTTACCTATGGTATAGTATTCGGAAACACTCCAAACCTAGGGTTTTCGGAGGTCAAAGCAGAAAGTCTGCCATGACAATCGTTTTACAAATTCGGCTAAAGACATGTTTGTCGATAAAAGTACATTGCTACTTGGACTCAAAAACTTCTTCTTCCTCTAGACCCTCTAATAGGTTGTCTAGTTTACAATCTTATTGTGAAAACTTGGCGGCCACCTTCACTTGGTCGTACACCAGGCTGACCGGAATTTCCTGTCCATCGGATCGTCGAGGTCCGACCCGTGCCATATGATTTGGATCAAGTTCGGTGTATCGTGTTTTTACCATGGCCCAGGCTTCCCGAGCACCTTCTCGGCATGCCGATATCTTCCATAGCCCAAAACGGCGTCGAGCTCCCTTGAATAAATTCACAAGTTCCTCCATACTTCCTGGAGGAGATTCGGCTGGCCATAAAGCCTTAGCGATGTTTCTCATTGCCTTCCACACTCGCTCATGCACCTTGGACAGCTCTTGTAGCAGGTCACCTTGAAATCCGGACACCTCTTCTTCGAGCCGCCCAGTCAGCACACCTACAGAAATAAACTTGTTAGGATTCGCATCAGCGAGCTGCATGATAGTAAGTTAAAAGGCATACTGAATATGCCGCTTCTCAGCTTTCTGTTCTGTTTCAAGGCGCCCGCCAGTTGGGCTCGCACGTCTTTCAGCTCTTCATCGAGCTGGATGTTGGCATCCTGCAGCTTGTTCTTTTCGTCCCTGGTCTGCGTCAGTACACGTTGACCAGCGGCCTCTTGCCTTTTGGCATGTTCTTTATCCGCCTACACGGCTTTTAGTTTCTCTTCCAGCTGATCCGATGATCCTGTCATCGTAAAATGCCACAGTGTTTATTCGCATAAACATGACTAGCACATGATTATATTTCCGGACAGAAGGGGACATTACCAGTCAGTGCCTCCTTGGACTTCTCCAGCTTGGCGGTAACTGCAGTCAGCTGGGTCCGACACTGTTCCAGCTCCCGAGATAGCATGTTGTTCTTCTCCATGAGTACCTGATTATACATCGATCCTTAAAATCAGTTGTTTCAACTATTTTCAAGTCTCGGGGGCTACTGGTATATGACTGCTAAATCTACACAAAATAATTTTACCCGCATATCCTTTGAAAGCTGGTAAGTGGCTCCAGCAAGCCCATCCTGAGCAGCTCGGATGTTTGCATCCGCCGAGCTGAAGGCATTGAATGCCTCTTCAGTAAAGTTAGGGTCGTGCATAGCTGCCCTCCGGCGCCAATGGTTCATTGCACTCTCCACTTCGGAGTTGGTCATGGATACATTATCCGAATCACCGAAGAGAGGACAATCCGGCATTGCACCCGTATCAACTCTAGCCCTAGAGGCAGGGTCCGGGGTAGGATTGGTGGACATATGTCCGGTAAGGTCTCCGGATATAGTCCAGTGAATGCTCTTCCTGAAATATGGCACAGCAGAAAACGTCACAGTTCGGTATGTTTGCCACGGGGCGTATTAAAAACTGTACCTTTCCGATGAAGGTAGGGGCTTGGAAGTATCACCGCCCGTCTTTCTTTTTGAAGACCTGCCTTGTGTAGACGTCCCCTTCTTAAGGGCCTATCCCGATGCAGCATGGCGAGACGAGCGTCGCCCCCTTGAAGCACGAGACTGTGCGGCGGGTGAGGCGCGATGGGAAAACTCTTTTGGAGGGGACTGCTACTGAGGGAGTCCTGGATTAGGGGGTGTTTGGATAGCCGGACTATACCTTCAGCCGGACTCCTGGACTATGAAGATACAAGATTGAAGACTCTGTCCCGTGTCCGGAAGGGACTTTCCTTGGCATGGAAGGCAAGCTTGGCGATACGGATATGAAGATCTCCTACCATTGTAACCGACTCTATGTAACCCAAACCCTACCCGGTGTCTATATAAACCGGAGGGTTTTAGTCCGTAGGACAACGTACACATCAACAATCATACCATAGGCTAGCTTCTAGGGTTTAGCCTCCTCGATCTCGTGGTAGATCTACTCTTGTACTACCCATATCATCAATATTAATCAAGCAGGACGTAGGGTTTTACCTCCATCGAGAGGGCCCGAACCTGGGTAAAACTTCGTGTCCCTTGCCTCCTGTTACCATCCGTCCTAGACGCACAGTTCGGGACCCCCTACCCAAGATCTGCCAGTTTTGACACCGACATTGGTGCTTTCATTGAGAGTTCCTCTGTGTCGTCGCCGTCAGGCTCGATGGCTCCTACAATCATCAATAGCGATGTAGTCCAGGGTGAGACCTTCCTCCCCGGACAGATCTTCGTCTTCGGCGGCTTCACAGTGCGGTCCAATTCGCTTGGCCATCTGGAGCAGATCGAAAGCTACGCCCCTGGCCGTCAGGTCAGATTTGGAAGTTTAAACTACACGACTGACATCCGCGGGGACTTGATCCTCGACATATTCGAGCCACTGCCGAGCGTGCCGCACTGTCACGACGAGCATGATCTAGCTCTGCCGCCGAACAGTGCCCTGGAGGCCGCACCCGCATCGGCTTCGACTCTTAATTCGGAGCCAACCGCGCCGATCGAGGATGGGTGGTTGGACACCGCCTCGGGGGCTGCGATCCCAACGGCGATTGAGCCAAACACCAGCCCCGCACTCCGCGAGACTCATGATTCCAAGGAGTCGGACTCCTCTCCGGACTCCGAACCTTTCGCGCCTCTGCCAATCAAATCCGATTGGGTGTCGATCATGGAGTTTACTGCCGCGGACATCTTTCAGCACTCGCCCTTTGGCGATATTATAAAATCACTAAAGTCTCTCTCTTTATCAGGAGAGCCCTGGCCGGACTACGGTCAGCGATATTGGGATGCGGATGATGAAGAAATTCAAAGCCCACCCACCACCCACTTTGTAGCCACTGTCAACAATTTAACCGACATGCTCGACTTCGACTCCGACGACATCGACGGTATGGACGCCGATGAAGGAGACGATGAAGAACCAGCGCCTATTGGGCCCTGGAACGCCACCTCGTCATATGACGTATACATGGTGGATGCACCAAAAGATGACGACGAAGAGCGGAAGGACGCATCGAAGGCTTGTTCCCTTGAAAAGCAGTCAAAGGGGCGACGCAAGCACCGCCCCAAATCTTGCCTCGACAGAAATAGCGATCACACAGACCCAGCGCTGGAGCAGGGCGGACCACTGCCGGACAACGGCAATCCGGATAATCAAACCGAACAAACAAATCCTATGAAGGATAATGGTCCGGACGACATAACGCCGGACAAACACCCGGAGCAACAGACCGCCCGTAAAAGGCTTGTTGCCACCGCGAGGAGCCTGAAAAAGCAGAAACAAAGGCTCAAGGCCTTGCAAGACACACTCCAATTTAGATGGAGTAAAATACTCAGAACTGCAGCAAGGTACGGCGACAATCGCCCCTCCAAAAGCTACCCAAAGCGGAAGCTGCTACCCAAATTCGATGAGGAGGCCTCAGAACCCCCACAGCCAAATATCAAAGCAGCCACCTAGTCGGATAGACGACCCCTCTACCAACACAGATCGGCATACAACGCCGCTCACAATACAATACGCGACCCATGTGAGGGATCGCACCCAAAGGATGGCGCAACAAGATCCATCTATGGACTACGCAAGCGCGCCCCAGCATACAATGCAACACAACAAACATCCGAACAACACGGTACACCCAGCTACAGGGGTGCCGCACACCCCCTATGTTTCACCGACGAGGTGCTGGACCATGAATTTCTAGAGGAATTCAAGCCCGTAAACATAAAGGCATACGGCGGAACAACAGACCCTGGGGTTTGGATTGAGGACTACATCCTTCATATCCATATGGCTCGAGGAGATGATCTCCACGCCATCAAGTACCTACCCCTCAAGCTCAAAGGGCCAGCTCGTCACTGGCTCAAAGGCCTACCCGAAAGCTCCATTGGAAGTTGGGAAGAGCTCGAAGATGCCTTTTGGGCAAATTTTCAAGGGACTTATGTCCGACCTCCAGATGCGGACGATTTGAGTCATATAACTCAACAACCCGGAGAGTCAGCCCGAAAGCTTTGGAACATGTTTCTTACTAAAAAGAACCAGATTGTCGACTGTGCGGACACCGAAGCCTTGGCAGCTTTCAAGCATAGCGTCCGTGACGAATGGCTCGCCAGACACCTCAGCCAAAATAAGCTGAGAACGATGGCCGCACTAACAAACCTCATGACCCGCTTTTGCGCGAGTGAGGACAGCTGGCTAGCCAGATGCAGCACCAGTGACCCCAGTACATCCGAAGTTAGAGATGGAAACGGGAAATCACGGTGCAACAGCAATAACAAACGCCGGAATAAAGAAGACAGCATGAAGGGCACGTCAGTAAATGCCGGATTCAAAAACTCTCGGCCAGGTCAAAAGCCGCCCCCTAAAGGCACCAGGGATGAATTGTCCAGCCTCAAAAAAATTCTGGACCAAGTATGTCAGATTCATAGTACGCCTGGTAAACCTGCTAATCATACCCACAAAGAATGTTGGGTCTTCAAGCAGTCCGGCAAGCTCAACGCCGTACACAAGGGGGAGGATACACCAAGTGAAGACGAGGACGAGCCCCCCAAGCAAGACACGGGGGAACAAAAGAAATTTCCACCAGAAGTCAAAACAGTAAACGTGTTACATGTAATCAAGGGAAAAAACAACACGGCACTCTCGGGAAAATATACCCAAGTGCCTGTCACCACGAAGTCCTTCCACTGGTCATCTCAACCGATCACTTTCGACCATCGCGATTACTCAGCAAGTATCCGACATGCAGGATGGGCTGCCCTGGTACTAGACCCAGTAATTGGTGGATATCACTTCACAAGAGTCTTGATGGACGGCGGCAGTAGCCTAAACCTAATATATCATGATACAATCCGCGGGATGGGGTTAGAGCCAACACAAATTTGCCATAGCAATACTACCTGTAAAGGAGTAACGCCGGGCCTAGGGGCTCGTTGTATGGGCTCCCTCCTACTACAAGTTATATTCGGCTCCCCCGATAACCGCGAGCATTTAACTTTCCACATTGCTCCATTTCAAAGTGGCTATCAAGCACTGCTTGGACGCGAAGCTTTCGCTCGCTTTAATGCAATACCACACTACACCTCCCTCACACTCAAGATGCCCGGTCCACATGGCATCATTATAGTGCATGAAAATATCAAGCGATCTCTGCACGCCGAAGAGAGTGAGGCTGCCTTGGCAACCGCACACTAAAGGCGCCCGGACAAGCGAAAGCATTCAATAGGTCGTCAAGACCTCAGATACAACTAATCAAGTCCGGCGCCGTTATTTATACGGAATAAGTGGTCACACCCCTATTTGTCAATACAAGGGGCTCAACGCGCGCAGACAAGTGGCATTTTCTTATCATCTTGAAATATACATGGTTTCTTTAAAAACTATATTTTTGCACGACGACTTTTTCACTTAACTTCCTCTCTTTTACAGACGATCATCGTGCTACACCCGTCCAGGATACGGCACAACGGAGACATAGGTGCAGACGTGCAGCAGGGACCCGCTCCAAGGATTCTTTTTAGATTAAGACCCTGCATAAACCTTTTTTACCGTCTCTTGTTGATACATATCCACCGTTGAGAAGGATGCTAACGTCTTGGCATGTGGCCACGCCAGAACAATGCACGTACCTGGACACACGGGGCTTCTTACAAAGGCCACTATTTAGGCCCGGTTTATACCACAAAGACCGAATACCTTAGGGAGTATTCGGCGTCGCGAGTTTGGCCCTATATGCATCAGCTCCGAATCATTGTCTTTGGTCAAATGTTGGGTTTGCCCGGCTCCTGTGTTTTGGTGCCTTATGTTCCGCCTTGCTGGCTAAGGTAGCACCAGGAGAACTACTGCGATTGTGCCCTGGTTCATCCGGACGAGCACCTTAGTAGATAAAGCCGAAAACTGACTGTCATGATATAGCGTGAGACTGGTCAACCACTCGATGACCTGTGGGAATGTTAGAATTCCTCCGCCTTAACGAAGGGCCGTTTCCCGGCCAGGCATGTACGCACCCCAATATCGGGAGAGTGCAGAGCCACCAGGGGCTATCTAGTAGCCCCACTGTCAAACTCCTATGGCTAAGTGAAAGTGCTAAAGCATTATAGTCCGGTTCCCTCGCTCGCTCCGCTATCACCTCCTTAATAGGACCAAGACGTTGGGTTAAGTGTGAATGCATGTTTTTGCGAGCACCTCCGCATTATATGCGTGAGGGTTGAAGCCGACGGCTGCAATCTTTCAGGTTATACACATGTATACATAAACGGCCGCCCAGGAGGCATCATATTACTTTCAGGCAAAAGTATAAAAATAGCCTTATACAAATTTATAAAAGAATTTCACTTACAATGAGATTACATATCACTCAAACATAATATTTTTTGAGCACTGGGTCTCTATCAAACGGGCACTGTCGGTGTCAAAACCGGCAGATCTCGGGTAGGGGGTCCCGAACTGTGCGTCTAGGCCGGATGGTAATAGGAGGCAAGGGACACGAAGTTTTACCCAGGTTCGGGCCCTCTCGATGGAGGTAAAACCCTACGTCCTGCTTGATTAATATTGATGATATGGGTAGTATAAGAGTAGATCTACCACGAGATCGAGGAGGCTAAACCCTAGAAGCTAGCCTATGGTATGATTGTTGATGTGTACGTTGTCCTACGGACTAAAACCCTCCGGTTTATATAGACACCGGGTAGGGTTAGGGTTACATAGAGTCGGTTACAATGGTAGGAGATCTACATATCCGTATCGCCAAGCTTGCCTTCCACACCAAGGAAAGTCCCTTCCGGACACGGTACGGAGTCTTCAATCTTGTATCTTCATAGTCCAGGAGTCCGGCTGAAGGTATAGTCCGGCTATCCAAACACCCCCTAATCTAGGACTCCCTCAGTAGCCCCTGAACCAGGCTTCAATGACGACGAGTCCGACGCGCATATTGTCTTTGACATTGCAAGGCGGGTTCCTCCTCCAAGTACTTCATAGAAGATTTTGAACACAAAGATAGTGTCCGGCTCTGCAAAATAAGTTTCCACATATTGCCATAGAGAGAATAATATTTACAAAAATCTAATCTGCTGACGTATTCCGTAGTGTGACATCACACCACGGCCAAGCTTTTATTCAAACCGTTTTACTATCCCATCTCAGCGCGTTATGTGAGGCGGTTTCCTTGGCACGTCTTGTTAAAGCAGAGATCGTGTCCCCTTATTCCAGGATTCTCATCAATACGGGCATGGGTAACCCAACCGCGCCATTGATTACGGCGCTTGGAGATAAGTGAGTTTTACCAGGCTGGTGGGGACATGTAGTTGCGTCCTATATAAGGGGATAAGGATCCACCTTTTCACCTACGCCTTCTTCCTCCTTCGCCTATCCATTCTTGCGCACTCGAGCTCCAGCGCCCAAGTCTGCACTCCCCACCTCAACCTTCTCTAGCCATGTCCAGAGTGGGAGGCAAGTGGATGGTCTCCTCCGTCACGGAGGGACATATCAAAAAGCTGAGGAAGGCCGGATACCTGTCTAACGACATCGCGTACCGGCTCCCCAAAAAGGGGTAGCTCATCCCCACCCCTAGGCCCCATGAGAGGGTGGTGTTCCTCCCCCATTTCCTCTGCGGACTGAGCTTCCCTCTCCACCCATTTGTCCTGGGGCTCATGTTCTACTACGGCCTGGATTTCCACGATCTGGCCTCGAACTTCGTTCTCAACATCTCGGCGTTTATCGTCGTGTGCGAGGCCTTCCTCCGCATCCACCCCCATTTCGGCCTATGGCTCAAGACTTCCAACGTCAAGCCGAAGGTGGTGCGCGGCAACCAGGCAGAGTGCGGAGGCGCTATGGTGGGCAAGATGGCCAACATCCTATGGATCGAGGGCTCCTTTGTGGAGACCCTGAAGGGCTGGCAATCGGGGTGGTTTTACATCACCAAGCCACGCGACGTCGAATGGGTCGCACCCCCCGAGTTCCGATCCGGCCCCCTACACGGCTCACCTCCTGGAAGGAGACGGGCCTGTCTTGGGGTAAAAAAGGAGAGCTGACCGGACTCCAAACATGCATCCAAACCCTGGCGGACAAGAAGCTCAAGCTTGTCAACGTAGTCCAGGTTATGCTCATCCGCCTGATCCTCCCGTGTCAACAACGGGCTTTCAACCTGTGGGAGTTCGACCCGGCGCGGCACCAGACTCTAAGTAGGATCTTTGACACGACGTACGAAGATGCCTGGAAGGTGCTTTTCAAAGGCACCAAGGCTCCCGCATCCGCTACTGAGGATCGCGGATTCAGTGTGCAGCGTCATGCTCTCGCGGTAAGCTGCTTTTTTCCTTTTACAGGATATCAGTTCTTCATAGTTTGACTCCATGCGGGATCTAAGCTCCCTTACCTTTAACAGGATTGGCAGGTGATGTCCGGACAGATCAACTGTCCGACTCCTTTGCCCGAAGGCCCAGCGGACGCTCGCTTGGCGAAGTTGCTGGTTCCAGCACCCTATGTGGTGCCGGAGAAGAAGGCCGCAAAAAAGGCCACGGGGACTCGAAAGAGTGCCCGGCGCCAGGAGGTGTCGGATCCATCATCCGACGGTTCCGAGGCGCATTCCTCCCATGAAGACGAGGTGGAAGAAGAGGAGACCTCTCCCCCTCCAGCGGGGGGAGAGAAGAAAAGGAAGGCCGCCCTCTCGGGGGAGGCCAGAGGGTCCAAGAAGGGGAAAACCCTTCCTCCAGACTGCTCCACCGACGCCGACGGCGGTGGAGAGGAGTGGCAGCCCAGGGCCAAGCCCCTGGCAAAATCGTAAGTGTCCTAATACCAGAGTAATTCATAGTATTCGTTTATTGCACATCTTTCCCTTACGTCGAATATGTTTATGCAGCCCACCCAAAGACCGGCTCGACGCGTCGTCGAGCGGCTCACTGGACTCGTCGGATGTGAACTTGCTTCCGAAGGCTTCCTCCCCCCGCCCTACGGACGACACCAAAGTGTTGTCCCAACAGGTTCCAAGCCGGGAGGAGATGGTCCTGGAGGCGCCGCAAGGCGACCTCCCGGACTCCAGGTGTAAAGGGGATGAAACCCCCCGGGGCTCCAAGTCCGGCTCTAGGCCGGACACCGCTCCGGAACCTTCAAAGGTTCCAGAGTCCGGCGGGGGACCTCCTTCCAAGAGGAGCAAGTCCACCGTGCTAGCGGCCCCCGTCCAACCGGAGGCGCTGGACAATATGTTGGAGGCGCTCCAAGGCGCCTCCATCAACGAGGAGCACCACGCTATTATGAGTGCGGTGGTCCAGAAGGTTCAGTCTGCCAAGAGCGGACTGACTGAAGCTTGTACTAGCCTTTTGACAGGCTTTGAGGTAAGTAAAGAATGTGTAAATAATAGTACCACATAGACAGTAGCCCCTGATGCTCTATTTGGCATTCGGGAAGAAAAGCCGAATAGAGGATCAAACAGAATTCACAGGAGTCTAACAAAAATGAGTCAATATGCATATGCAGGCTTCCCTGCTTGCGTCCGCCGCACTGACTGCGGAAGTGGACACGCTAAAGCAGAACCTCGAGCGGTTCGAGCAAGAGCTCGATCATCCCAAGAAGCAGCTCGAGGACAATGAAGGTAAGAAATACCATGTTTTTAAATATATATAAAAAGGTGCAATTGCAAAGAATGACAGGGTGGCTATTTTAGGGGCCACGTCTGAAGTGGCGACCCTTAAGCAGGCGCTGGTCGAGGCCGAGAAGAGGGCGGCCTCGGAGCGCACCGAGCGGGAGAAGTATGAGGCCGAGGTTGGCAAGGTGCGGCAAGAGCTCCAAGCTCTCATGGAAAAACATGAGAGTTTGGAGCTTGACTCAAAGACGCGAGCGTCCGAGCTCGCGGTGGCTATTGAAAATGCCAAGCCTGCCAAGGCCGAATCCCAGAAGACCCTCTAGGAGTTGGATGAGGTGAAGAAGATAGCGGCAGGTAAGGCATTCTTTATGCAAAGCAAACACATAAACGTGAGTTACTTGTTACTTACCCGAATCCGGAGCTCTCCAGGAGCGTTCGCAGATCTTCCCTGGAGTGTATCCGATGCCGCCGCATTCTACCGAGCCAAGGAGGGCAGCTCGACAAAGAAGGTGTTCTGGTCTCAGTATACTGAGGTCGGACACCCCGTGCCCCTGAGCGACCAGCTGAAGCAACTGGTCGAGCTCCACAAGGCAGCCGAACAGGCCATGAAGGGCCTCATTGCTCGGCTGTGGCCTGGAGGGGCTCTGCCTAGGAGCTATTTCGGGCTAGTGCAGTGGTTGGTGGAGGCCTGTCCAAGGCTCAAAGTCATCAAGCGATCCGTCTGCATTGAAGGTGCCCGTAGGGCCCTTGCCAGTGCTAAGGTGCACTGGGGCAAGCTGGATGCTGAGAAGCTGGTGAAGGATGGGCCACCGCCGGGGAAAGAGCATCACAAGCCCGAGAATTACTATAAGGATGTTCTGAATGGTGCCCGTCTTGTGGCGGATGAATGTTCTAGGGATGTAATTTTTGAGTGAAACTTGCTCGTTTTGTCCTGTGCGCTGAAAGCTTGTTTATATGCGCTAAGCAATGCTGTTGGAATTTAAAATATTACCTTCTGTGCGTTTGTTTATCAATTCTGAGAGATGGCGAGTCGTCGGCTTCTGCCCCCGTGCCGCTAGTGCTGGGGTGTTCGGGGATAAACTTGAGCTCTCTTTTTCCCATGTTTGGGTCCTTCGAGGGAGGCGCTCAGCCCAACGAACAAGGCAATCGGACTATAATGCATGAACACTCTCACTTAGCCATAGAATTCTATAATTTTAAATTTCAGCGAAGCCCCTGGTATTCGGAAGACCGAGTTTGGGGCGCTATCCACGCCTTGGACGGACAGAGTCGGCTCCTCGCCCTAAGCGGCATAAGTCTTTAGGGACTCGAAAAAACCTCTCGAACAGCAACCAGCTCTCGCTTCATCATGACAGTCAATTTTAGCTTTCTCCACTGAGGTGCTCGGCCCAGCTCAACCGGGGCACAATCGCAGTGGTTCTGCTAGTGCTACCTTAGCCAATATAGCGGAACGTAAGGCACCAAAACATAGGAGCCGGGCAAACCCAACTATTGACCCAAGACATGATTCGGAGCCGATGCATATAATGCTATAAGTTCGGGGTGCCGCACTTGTTAAAGTGTTCAGACTTCTCACACCATATGGAGGAGTACTAAAGCCCCTGGCGTATTTTGGCCGTACCAACGTGTACGGGTGCAACATGTCGTTAAGGAACATACATAAAAAGGTAATGCAAAAATAGACGAAAGCTATGCATTGTTTATTAAAAAGGGCTGCGATCAAAGCAGAACGATACAAATAATGCGATAAGTGGAAGGTTGGACTAGTTAACATGTTCGTTCCAGGGGCAAGTTGCGGAATAGTATGCAGAACGGGTATACTTCTCGTGATAGAGACCACCTAGGAGTTCCGTAACGCGGCGTGGCTTGTCTGCTTCCCTGGTTCTTGCATCGTTTGTGCGGCAATTGAACTACTGAACAGGCCTTCCGAAGGGTGGAGTCCTGAAAGTAAGAGAAAATTAAAAAATCGGCAGCCCCTGGTACGGTTTAAGCCGTGTTTTGGGCGTGCCGTGATGGTGCCCCTCCCCCCGTGCCCATGGTATCTCTAGAGCGTAGTTATGTACACGAAGTACTGGCGTCGCCTTTTTGCGAGGGTTGGAGTTGGGGCCGCATTGCTACGCCTGCTCGGATCATGCCAGGCGGTCTTGTTGTAGGTTACGCCGGGCGCGTTTGACGGTGTCCGGTCGTTTAGTGGCCGGACTAGAGAACTGCCTAGAGAGGCTGCTTTGTACTTCCGTTGCAAGGGCTGCTGTGTGCTCCTTCGTTCGGAGGGAGCGTTCGGTGTTTCCATTGACCGTAATTACTCCTTGAGGGCCTGGCATCTTGAGCTTAAGGTATGTGTAGTGCGGTACCGCATTGAACTTAGCGAATGCGGTTCGCCCGAGCAGTGCGTGATAACCACTGCGAAACGGGACTATGTCGAAGATTAACTCCTCGCTTCGGAAATTATCCGGAGATCCAAAGACCACTTCAAGTGTAACTGAGCCTGTACAGTTGGCCTCTACACCTGGTATTATGCCTTTAAAGGTCATTTTGGTGGGCTTAATCCTCGAGGGATCTATGCCCATTTTCCGCACTGTATCCTGGTAATGCAGGTTCAGGCTGCTGCCGCCGTCCATAAGGACTCTAGTGAGATGAAATCCGTCAATGATTGGGTCTAGGACCAATGCGGCGAATCCGCCATGACGGATGCTAGTGGGATGGTCCCTTCGATCAAAGGTGATCGGCCAGGAGGACTATGGGTTGAACTTTGGGGTGACTGGCTCTACCATGTATACGTCCCTTAACGCGCGCTTCCGCTCCCTTTTGGGGACGTGGGTTGCGTATATCATGTTCACCGTCCGCACTTGTGGGGGAAAACCCTTCTGTCCACTGTTGTTAGGCGGTCGGGGCTCCTCGTCGTCATCTCTATGCAGCCCCTTGTCTTCATTTTCGATGTTTAACTTGCCTGCCTGCTTGAACACCCAACAATCCCTGTTAGTGTGATTGGCCGGCTTTTCGGGGGTGCCATGTATCTGGCACAAGCGGTCGAGTATTCGGTCCAAACTGAACGGGCCCCTAGGATTCCTTTTGAATGGCTTTTTCCGCTGACCGGATTTAGAGCCTCTAAATCCGGCATTAACTGTTGTATCCTCAGCATTGTCGCCGTTAATGCGGCGCTTCTGCTTGTTGCGACGCGACCTGCCACTACTGTCCCTGGTGTCCGAATTACCAGGGTTTTTGGTCATATTGTTGCTACAAGCAAGCCAGCTGTCTTCTCCCGTGCAAAAGCGGGTCATGAGTGTCGTGAGTGCTGCCATAGATTTTGGCTTTTCCTGTCCAAGGTGCCGGGCCAGCCACTCGTCACGGATATTGTGCTTGAAGGCTGCTAGGGCCTCAGCGTCCGGACAATCGACTATTTGATTTTTTTTTGTTAGGAACCGTGTCCAGAATTGCCTGGCCGATTCCTCTGGCTGCTGAATTACGTGACTTAGGTCATCGGCGTCTGGGGGTCGCACATAAGTGCCCTGGAAATTGTCAAGGAATGCGGCTTCCAGGTCCTCCCAACAACTGATTGATCCTGTTGGCAAGCTGTTAAGCCAATGCCGAGCTGGTCCTTTAAGCTTGAGTGGGAGGTATTTGATGGCGTGGAAATCATTGCCGCGGGCCATGTGGATATGAAGGAGATAATTCTCGATCCATACCACGGGGATCTGTTGTGCCATCATATGGTTCGATGTTTACGGGTTTGAAACCCTCGGGGATTTGATGATCCATTATTTCGTCTGTAAAGCAGAGTGGGTGTGCGGCGCCTCTGTACTGGGCTATATCATGATGTAGCTCCAATGAGCTTTGTCTACTGTGTTCGGCCCCGCCGAATTTGTGACCGGCGTGACGGTTACCGTCTTGAGCCGTGGGGCGCCCACGCGATCTGTAGATCGATCTTGTTTGCCTTGCCTTGTCCTCCAACATGTCTCGTAAGTCCGGCGCATATTCCCGTGCCTTGGTACGGGGTGCGGCTTGAGTTGAGGGCCGAGAGGCCTCTCTGTCGCGACCACGACGTGGCCGGTCGGCCGCATCAAGTGCTTCCTCCTCTAATCGGGGTAGCAACCTGCGCTTTGGGTAGCTCTTGGAGGGGCGTTCGAGTGTATGCTCTTCGGCCGCAAGGACTTCAGTCCATCTGTCGACTAGCAAATCTTGATCAGCTCTAAGCTGTTGCTGTTTTTTCTTGAGGCTTCTTGCCGTGGCCATAAGACTGTGTTGAAAACGCTTTTGCTCGACGGGATCCTCTGGCACGACGAATTCGTCGTCGTCGAGGCTTGCCTCGTCTTCGGAGGGAGGCATATAATTATCGTCCTCGACCTTTCTATCTGCCGCTCTCTCATGAGGGATGGTTTCTCCATCCTCCTATGCTAAATCTTGCTGGAGGGGGTTTTCTTCGGTGCTTTCCGGAGTATTAGTATCTCCTGTGCTGGAATCACCTTGTTTGTTTTGGCGAGATTTTGAGCGGCGCCGCTGACGCGGGCGCTTAGGCTGTTTCTTGGAGGGGTCATCCTCCGTTGTTCCATCGCCATCTCCCTCTTTTGGGGTGTCCACCATGTATATGTCATACGATGAGGTGGCTTTCTAGGGCCTAGTAGGCGCTGGTTCTTCATCATCTCCTTCATCGGCGTCCAGACCATCGATGTATTCGGAGTCGAAGTCGAGCATGTCGGTTAAGTCGTCGACAGTGGCTACAAAGTGGGTGGTGGGTGGGCTTTGAATTTCTTCATCGTCCGTACCCCAACCTTGCTGACCGTAGTCCAGCCAGGGCTCTCCTGATAAAGAGAGAGACTTCAGTGACATCAGGATATCGCCGAAAGGCGAGTGCTGAAAGATGTCCACGGCAGTGAACTCCATGATCGGTGCCCAATCGGATTCGATCGGTAGGCGCGCGGAGGGTTCGGAGTCCGGCTCCTTGGAGTCACGAGTCTCGCAGAGTACGGGGCTGGTGCTTGGCTCAATCGCCGTTGGGGTCGCAGCCCCCGAGGTGGCGTCCAACCACCCATCCTCGATCGGCGCAGTTGGCTCCGAATTAAGGGTCGGAGCCAATGCGGGTATGGCCTCCAGGGCACTGTTTGGCGGCAGAGCTAGATCATGCTCGTTGTGATAGTGCGGCGTGCTCGGCAATGGCTCGAATCCGTCGAAGATCAAGTCTCCACGGATGTCAGCCGTGTAGTTTAAACTTCCAAATCTGACCTGACGGCCAGGGGCGTAGCTTTCCATCTACTCCAGACGGCCAAGAGAATTGGCCCGCAGTGCGAAGCCGCCGAAGATGAAGATCTGTCTGGGGAGGAAGGTCTCACCCTGGACTGCATCGCTATCGATGATCGTAGGAGCCATCGAGCCTGACGGCGACGACACAGAGGAACTCTCAAGAAAGCACCAATGTCGGTGTCAAAACCGGCGGATCTCGGGTAGGGGGTCCCGAACTATGCGTCTAGGCTGGATGGTAACAGGAGGCAAGGGACACGAAGTTTTACCCAGGTTCGGGCCCTCTCGATGGAGGTAAAACCCTATGTCCTGCTTGATTTGATGATATGGGTAGTACAAGAGTAGATCTACCACGAGATCGAGGAGGCTAAACCCTAGAAGCTAGCCTATGGTATGATTGTTGATGTGTACATTATCCTACGGACTAAAACCCTCCGGTTTATATAGACACCGGGTAGGGTTAGGGTTACATAGAGTCGGTTACAATGGTAGGAGATCTACATATCCGTATCGCCAAGCATGCCTTCCACGCCAAGGAACGTCCCTTCCGGACACGGGACGGAGTCTTCAATCTTGTATCTTCATAGTCCAGGAGTTCGGCTGAAGGTATAGTCCGGCTATCGGAACGCCCCCTAATCCAGGACTCCCTCAGGCACCCTCAAGAACATCTTCAAAGTAGTGCTCGGCAGCCTTTCGACCTATAGTCGAATCCCGCGTTGCAACATTGGTAGCATCCATCTCCGCCCAATATGCCTTAACACGGGCAAAGGCCATCCGTGCGCCCTCTATGCACGCCGACCTCCTCATCGCATCAATGCGCGGCACCACATCAAGGACCTGCTGCACCAAGCTAAAATAGATGTTCGGTTTTGACCTTCTCGGCCATAGCTGATCCATAACAGACCTCATAGAGAGTTTGGACAACCTGTTTAGTTCGGCCCATTCGGCTAATTGGTCGGTCAATGAAAGTGTACGCTCGGGAGAATGGAATTGTCTCCAAAACAGCCGGTCTACTCCACGATCTGTCTGACCCTGGAATTACTTGGCCGCATCGGTAGCGCTCGTCGCCAAATCCATATACACATCCTCCGAACTCCATAGCCGATCCAGAGGGGCATACCGTGGATCTCCGAATTTCCTCCGCAACATAAAGGATTTCCCAGCTACAATATCCTCGGCTTCCCGTAGCTCCTCCTTCTTTGCCCTCATAGCAGAGCGGAGATCCTTTTTCGTCGCAGCATCCTTTTCAAGGTCCGATGCCTTCGCTTGGTTTTCTTTTTCAAGAACCCGGCAACGGTCGGCGGCGGCTTTTAATTCTATAGCCATCTTGGCCATCTTGTCTCGGGTCTCTCCATGCGCGGCCTTCTCGGCTTGCAACTCTTCGGCCGCCTTCACAGCAGCCGCATTGCCCAACCTCGCTTGTTCCTTGGCTCGGGAAAGTTCTGCCCGCAAGGCTTCAACAGTGGCAGCTCCATCTGCAGTCACAACATATTAAAGATACTGGCATCATGCTGCTCTTCCTATTGTGGCATTTACCAGATAATAACACTTACCCTGTGCCTCGTCAAGCCTTTTGTTAACAAGCTCGATGTCGGCGTCTGCCGCATCCAACTGCCGTTCTAAATGGGCAAACTCGCTAGTCCGGCTAGCCACCGGAGCTTCCATCACCTGCACATAGAGGCTGTATGGTTATTACCTGGGAATATGATCCTCTGTTCATCGTCGTTTCCGACAACAACCAGAGTCTCAGGGGCTACTATCTACACAGGGCACACCTAGCATGTGCAGGACTATCATACATTCTTTTACGTACCTCAAAGCCTGTCAGTAGACTCATAAAAGCTTCATGAAATCCGCTTTCGGCGGACGATATTCTCTCCATCACCGTATTCATCAGCACACGATGTTCATCTGAGATGGCCGCTCGCCCCACCAAGTCCCTCAGAACATCCGATCGCACACTAGACGGTGTCGGACTCTTTTGTTTGCTCTCTGCGGGAGCCGGACATTGGGAGCTTTGGGGGTCAATGGGATTATCTTCTGGCCTCACCGGACTCGGAGAGGCCCTCCACGATGACACTTCAGGGTTGCCCGCTTCCGGAGCGGAGGAGTCCGGAGGAGGCGATTCGCTCTCCGTCATCTCTGGAAGAAGATCCCCCGAAGATGAGCTCATTTGAGATGGGCTAAGGCCCGAACTGCAAAATATATGTGGTGGTTATTTTCTTAGAAGAAAAATATGGCATATCTGTACTATTAAAAGTATTTCGGGTCACTTACAATTCGCGGGAAAATTGATCCCCCCGCGGACTTTGTGCGGCAACGGTGCCCCCCGAGGTAGGACCCTCTGTGGGAGACTTCTTCTCCCGTTTGGAAGCTTCGGCTTCCGAATCCCCGGGCGCAGTCCTTTTCCTCTTATGGTCGTCTTCCTTCATGGAGACGCTCACTCCCTCAGCTAGAATGGGTAGCATTGGGGGCCCGCGTCCGCCCGCATTATCCTCCACGGTATCTTCCTTCAAGGGCTCCGGGCAAGGTGCGGTCTGGAGCGTCTTTTCCAATACCGGATTTTCCAAACCCTCAGGGAGGGGGGCCGAACACTGAATCAACTTCGCCTTTGTTAGCCAGTCCTGGTCAAAAAGCGAACTTTCAGAAATAACTTCGTAACAAAGGAGAGATAGTATGCTCGGCCGGAAGATGCCTTACCTGTTCAGCGGCGCGGTTACTACTCAGGCCCATGTCCTCGGTGATTTCCGGACACTCCACCTCAGGTCCGAAGAATGACTTGTACATCTCCTCGTGCGTTAGGCCGAGGAAATTTTGAATGGCACGCAGTCCCTCAGGATTGAACTCCCACAGACGAAGAGGCTGGCGTTTACAAGGCTGGACTTGACGAACCAGCATAACCTGTATTACTGCAACCAAACTGAAATCTCCATTGAAGAGATCTCGAATGCGGCTTTGCAGTATAGGGACGTCCTTGGCTGGCCCCCAGCTCAGATCTCAGCTGATCCATGACATCAGCTGTGGCGGGGGGCCCAAGCGGAAAACAGGGGGGGCGCCCACTTGGCACTTCTAGGAGCCGTGATGTAGAACCACTCCCATTGCCACAGTTCAGACACCTCTGGGATGGAACCTTTGGGCCACGGAGCTCCCGTCATCTTGCGTATTGAGGCACCTCCACACGCTGCATGTTTCCCCTCGACCATCTTCGGCTTAACTTCAAAGGTCTTGAGCCATGTGCCAAAGTGAGGGGTAACTCGGAGGAAGGCCTCACACACGACAATAAATGTCGTGATATGAAGAAAGGAGTCCGGAGCTAGATCATGAAAGTCTAGCCCGTAGTAAAACATCAAACCCCTTATGAAAGGATCCAGAGCAAGGCCTAGACCTCGGAGGAAGTGGGAGACGAACACGATGTTATCGTTGGGTTCGGGGGTGGGGACGGCCTGCCCTTGGGGAGGCAGCCGATGCAAAATCTCGGCGGTCAGATATCTGGCCTCCCTCAACTTTTTGATGTCTTCTTCCGTGACGGAGGAAGGCACCCATCGGCCTTGAAGGCTAGATCCGGACATGACTGAAGGTTCGGAGCACCTGACCTGAACTTCGGGCGTTCGAGCTTGAGGTGGGGGAAGGATTCGATTGAGCACGGGAGGGAAAAATAAAAGCCTTGTCCCCTTTATAAAGAGGGTGAATATCAAGCGTCCTCTCCGTGTCCGTTTGGACTTGCCTATAATCTAGGAGTCCTACAAGCGGTTGGATTACCCACGCCCGTATTGATGAGAATCCCGGGATAAGGGGACACGATCTCTACTTTAACAAGACATGCCAAGGAAACCGTCTCGCATGACGCGCTGAGGTGGGATAATGAAACGACTCGGATAAAGGCTTGGCCATGGTGTGACACGCTACGGAATACGTCAGCAGATTAGATTGGTGTAAATATTATTCTCTCTATGGCAATATGTGGAAACTTATTTGGCAGAGCCGGACAATATCTTTGTGTTCAAGATCTTCTATGAAGTACTTGGAGGAGGAACCCGCCTTGCAATGCCGAAGACAATATGCGCGCCGGACTCGTCGTCATTAAAGCCTGGTTCAGGGGCTACTGAGGGAGTCCTGGATTAGGGGGTGTTCGGATAGCCGGACTATACCTTCAGCCGGACTCCTGGACTATGAAGATACAAGATTGAAGACTCCGTCCCGTGTCCGGAAGGGACTTTCCTTGGCATGGAAGGCAAGCTTGGTGATACGGATATGAAGATCTCCTACCATTGTAACCGACTATATGTAACCCTAACCCTACCCGGTGTCTATATAAACTGGAGGGTTTTAGTCCGTAGGACAATGTACACATCAACAATCATACCATAGGCTAGCTTCTAGGGTTTAGCTTCCTCGATCTTGTGGTAGATCTACTCTTGTACTACCCATATCATCAATATTAATCAAGCAGGACGTAGGGTTTTACCTCCATCGAGAGGGCCCGAACCTGGGTAAAACTTCGTGTCCCTTGCCTCCTGTTACCATCCGGCCTAGACGCATAGTTCGGGACCCCCTTCCCGAGATCCGCCGGTTTTGACACCGACAGCTACCTCTTGAGCATGTGTTGGTTTTCCCTTGAAGAGGAAAAGGTGATGCAGCAAAGTAGCGTAAGTATTTCCCTCAGTTTTGAGAACCAAGGTATTAATCCAGTAGGAGACAACACACAAGTCACCTAGTACCTACACAAAAAATCAAGAACCTTGCAACCGACGCGATAAAAGGGGTTGTCAATCCCTTCACTGTCACTCACAAAAGTGAGATCTAATAAAGATAGTAAAGTAAATATTTTTGGTATTTTTGTTGTACAAATTGGAAACCAAAGATTGCAAAATAGTAAACGAGATGAGATGTAAATAAAAGAGATGCAATATAATAAGAAAGAGACCCGGGGGCCATAGGTTTCACTAGTGTCTTCTCTCCAGATAGCATGTATTACGGTGGGTGAACAAATTACTGCCGAGCAATTGATAGAAAAGCGCATAGTTATGAAGATATCTAAGGCAATGATGTTGAATATAGGCATAACGTCCGTGTCAAGTAGATCGAAACGATTCCGCATCTACTACTATTACTCCACACATCGAACGCTATCCAGCATGCATCTAGAGTATTAAGTTCATAGGAATAGAGTAACGCATTAAGCAAGATGACATGATGTAGAGGGATAAACTCAAGCAATATGATATAAACCCCATCTTTTTATCCTCGATGGAAACAATACAATACGTGCCTTGCTGCCCTACTGTCACTGGGAAAGGACACCGCAAGATTAAACCCAAAGCTAAGCACTTCTCCCATTGCAAGAAAGATCAATCTAGTAGGCCAAACTAAACCGATAATTTGAAGAGACTTGCAAAGATATCAAATCATGCATATAAGAATTCCGAGAAGAACCAAATAATATTTATAGATAATCTTGTTCATAAATCCACAATTCATCGGATCTCAGCAAACACACCGCAAAAGAGTATTACATCGAATAGATCTCCAAGAACATCGAGGAGAACTTTGTATTGAGAATCAAAGAGAGAGAAGAAGCCATCTAGCTAATAACTATGGACCCGAAGGTCTATGGTAAACTACTCACGCTTCATCGGAGAGGCAATCGTGTTGATGTATAAGCCCTCCGTGATCGATTCCCCCTCCAACAGATCACCGGAAAAGGCCCCAAGATGGGATCTCACGGGTATAGAAGGTTGCGGCGGTGGAAAAGTGGTTTTGTGGCTCTCTGGGATGTTTCTAGGGTATAAGAGTATATATAGGCAAAAGAAGTACGTCAGTGGAGCTACGAGGGGCCCACAAGGGTGGGGGCGCATCTACCCCCCTGGGCGCGCCCTCCTGCATCGTGGCCGCCTCGTGGAGTTCCAGAATTCGAACCCAAGTCTTCTGGATTGCTTTTGGTCCAAGAAAAATCATCGCAAAGGTTTCATTCCGTTTGGACTCCGTTTGGTATTCCTTTTCTGCGAAACTCTAAAATAGGCACAAAAAAACCTGGAACTGGGCCTCTGGTTAATAGGTTAGTCCCAAAAATAATATAAAACAACATATTAAAGCCCATTAAACATCCAAAACAAATAATATAATAGCATGGAGGAATTAAAAATTATAGATACGCGGAGACGTATCAAGCATCCCCAAGCTTAATTCCTGCTCGTCCTCGAGTAGGTAAATGGTAGAAACATAATTTTTGATGTGGAATGCTACCTATCATAATTATCAATGTAATTTTCTTTATTGTGGTATGAATGTTCAGATCCGAAATATTCAAAACAAAAGTTTAATATTTACATAAAAATAATAATACTTCAAGCATACTAATAAAGCAATCATGTCTTCTCAAAATAACATGGACAAAGAAAGCTATCCCTAGAAAATCATATAGTCTGGCTATGCTCTATCTTCATCACACAAAATATTTAAATCATGCACAACCCCGATGACAAGCCAATTAATATTTTCATACTTTTGATGTTCTCAAACTTTTTCAATCTTCATGCAATACATGAGCGTGAGCCATGGACATAGCACTGTAGGTGGAATAGAATGGTGGTTGTGGAGAAGACAAAAAGGAGAAGATAGTCTCACATCAACTAGGCTTATCGATGGCTATGGAGATGCCCATCAATATATATCAATGTGAGTGAGTAGGGATTGCCATGCAACGGATGCACTAGAGCTATAAGTGTATGAAAGCTCAACAAGAAACTAAGTGGGTGTGCATCCAACTCGCTTGCTCATGAAGACCTAGGGCATTTTCAAGAAGCCCATCATGGGAATATACAAGCCAAGTTCTATAATGAAAGATTCCCACTAGTATATGAAAGTGACAACATAGGAGACTCTCTATCATGAAGATCATGGTGCTACTTTGAAGCACAAGTGTGGAAAAAGGATAGTAGCATTGCCCCTTCTCTCTTTTTCTCTCATTTTTTGGGCCTTTCTATTCTTTATGGCCTCTTTTTTTCTCTCCTTTTTTTATTTTTTTATTTTTCGTCCGGAGTCTCATCCCAACTTTTGGGGGAATCATAGTCTCAATCACCCTTTCCTCTCATGGGACAATGATCTAAATAATGATGACCATCACACTTTTATTTACTTACAACTCAAGAATTACAACTTGATACTTAGAACAAAATATGACTCTATGTGAATGCTTTCGGCGTTGTACCAGGATGTTCAATGAATCAAGAGTGACATGTATGAAAGTATTATGAAGGTGGCTTTGCCACAAATACGATGTCAACTACATGATCATGCAAAGCAATATGATAATGATGAAGCGTGTCATAATAAACGGAATGGTGGAAAGCTGCATGGCAATATATCTTGGAATGGCTATGGAAATGGCATAATAGGTAGGTATGGTGGCTGTTTTGAGGAAGGTAAATGGTGGGTTTATGGTACCGGCAAAAGTTGTGCGGTACTAGAGAGGCTAGCAACGGTGGAAGGGTGAGAGTGCGTATAATCCATGGACTCAACATTAGTCATGAAGAACTCACGTACTTTTTGCAAAAATCTATTAGTTATCGAAATGAAGTACTACGCACACACTTCTAGGGGGATAGATTAGTAGGAAAAGACCATCGCTTGTCCCCGACCGCCACTCATTAGAAATACAATCAAAAAATAAATCATGCTCCGACTTCATCACATAACGGTTCACCATACGTGCATGCTACGGGAATCACAAACTTTAACACAAGTATCTTTCAAATTCACAACTACTCAACTAGCATGACTCTAATATCACCATCTTCATATCTCAAAACAATCATAAGGAATCAAACTTCTCATAGTATTCAATGCACTTTATATGAAAGTTTTTATTATACCCATCTTGGATGCCCATCATATTAGGACTAACTTTATAGCCAAAGCAAATTACCATGCTGTTATAAAAGACTCTCAAAATAATATAAGTGAAGCATGAGAGATCAATAATTTCTATAAAATAAAACCACCACCGTGCTCTAAAAAGATATAAGTGAAGCACTAGAGCAAAATTATCTAGCTCAAAAGATATAAGTGAAGCACATAGAGTATTCTAATAAATTCCGATTCATGCGTGTATCTCCCAAAAGGTGTGTACAACAAGGGTGATTTTGGTAAACTAAAAATCAAAGACTCAAATCATACAAGACGCTCCAAGCAGAACACATATCATGTGGTGAATAAAAATATAGCCTCAAGTAAAGTTACCGATAGACGAAGATGAAAGAGGGGATGCCTTCCGGGGCATCCCCAAGCTTAGGCTTTTGGTTGTCCTTGAATTTTACCTTGGGGTGCCTTGGGAATCCCCAAGCTTAGGCTCTTGCCACTCCTTATTCCAAAATCCATCAAACCTTTACCCAAAAACTTGAAAACTTCACAACACAAGATTTCAACAGAAAATCTCATGAGCTTCGTTAGTATATGAAAATAAACCACCATTTTAAGGTACTGTAATGAACTCATTCTTTATTTATATTGGTGTTAAACCTACTGTATTCCAACTTCTCTATGGTTCAGAACCCCCGATACTACTCATAGATTCATCAAAATAAGCAAACAACACACGAAAAACAGAATCTATCAAAAACAGAAAAATCTGTAGCAATCTGGAGATTTTGAGTACTTCTATAACTCCAAAAATTCTGAAACATTAGGACGACCAGGATAAAAAGTATATTGATCTACTTCAGTTGGAATTGGTATTGTATCGCTCTCTAGTAAAAAATGATAATTATTTTCGAGAGCGCATACTTTCTGTTTTTATCAACAAGATCAAACAACAATCACCCAAGAAGAGTCTAAAGGCTTGACTTGGCACAAACACTAATTAAAACATAAAAACACAATCATAACAGAAGCTAGATGAATTATATATTACTAAACAGGAAGAAAAAGCAAAGCACAAAAATAAAATTGGGTTGCCTCCCAACAAGCGCTATAGTTTAACACCCCTAGCTAGGCATAAAAACAAGAATAGATCTAGGTATTGCCATCTTTGATATGCAATCCATAAGTGGCTCTCATAATAGATTCATAAGGCAATTTAATTTTATTCCTAGGAAAGTGTTCCATGCCTTTCCTTAACGGAAATTGGAATCTAATACTTCCTTCTTTCATGTTAATAATTGCACCAATCATTCTAAGGAAAGGTCTACCAAGAATAATAGGACATGTAGGATTGCAATCTATATCAAGAACAATGAAATCTACAGGCACATAATTCTATTTGCAACAATAAGAACATCATTAGTCCTTCCCATAGGTTTCTTAATGGCGGAATCCGCAAGATGCAAATTTAAAGAACAATCATCAAATTCATGGAAACCTAGCACATCACACAAAGATTTTGGAATCGTGGAAACACTAGCACCCAAATCACATAAAGCATAGCATTCATAATCTTTAATCTTAATTTTAATAGTAGGTTCCCACTCATCATAAAGTTTTCTAGGGATAGAAACTTCTAGTTCAAGCTTTTCTTCACAGGATTGCATTAAAGCACCAACAATATGTTTAGTAAAAGCTTTATTTTGATTGTAAGCATGAGGAGAATTTAACACGGATTGCAACAAGGAAATACAATCTATCAAAGAGCAATTATCATAATTAAATACCTTGAAGTCCAAAATAGTGAGTTCATTGCTATGTAAAGTTTTGACCTCTTCAATCCCACTTTTATTAATTTTTGCATCAAGATCTAAAAACTCCAAATCATTGGGATGCCTTTAAACTAAAATTGACTCATCTTCAGTCCCATCTTTATCAAGATTCTATTGGAAAACAAAGATTTAATAAGAGTCACATCAATCACTTTTAGATCTTCATCATTATTATCATGAAAACTAGAAGAACACGCTTTCACAAAGCAATCTTTTTTGGCACGCACCCTAGCGGTTCTTTCTTTGCACTCATCAATGGAAATTTTCATGGATTTTAGAGACTCATTGATGTCATGCTTAGGTGGAATAGATCTAAGTTTCAAAGAATCAACATCAAGAGAAATTCTATCCACGTTCGTAGCCAACTCATCAATCTTAAGCAATTTTTCTTCAACCAAAGCACTGAAATTCTTTTGCAAACTCATAAATTCTTTAACACTAATCTCAAAATCAGAGGGCATCTTATTAAAATTTCCATAAGAGTTGTTGTAGTAATTACCATAATTATTATATGAGTTATTAGGAAACAACATAGACTAAAAGTTTCCTCTATACGCGTTGTTACCAAAATTGTTCCTACCAACAAAATTCACATCCATAGATTCATTATTATTCTCAATCAAAGTGGACAAAGGCATATCATTAGGATCAGAAGAAATACTTTTATTAGCAAACAATTTCATAAGTTCATCCATCTTTCCACTCAAAACATTAATCTCTTCAATCGGATGAACTTTTTTACTAGTGGATCTTTCAATGTGCCATTGAGAATAATTAACCATAATATTTTCTAAGAGTTTAGTAGCTTCTCCTAAAGTAATTTCCATAAAAGTGCCTCCCACGGCCGAATCTAAAAGATTTCTAGAAGCAAAATTTAATCCGGCATAAATTTTTTGTATAATCATCCACAAATTCAAACCGTGTGTAGGGCAATTACGTATCATTAATTTCATCCCCTCCCAAGCTTTTGCAACATGCTCATGATCAAGTTGCTTAAGATTCATAATATCGTTCCTAAGAGAGATGATCTTAGCGGGAGGAAAATACTTAGAGATAAAAGCATCTTTGCACTTATTCCATGAATCAATACTATTTTTAGGCAAAGAAGAGAACCAAGTTTTAGCACGATCTCCAAGAGAAAACGGAAATAGCTTCAATTTAGCAATATCATTATCCACATCTTTATTCTTTTGCATATCACACAAATCAACAAAGATGTTTAGATGGGTAGTGGCATCTTCACTAGGAAGGCCAGAAAATTGGTCTTTCATAACAATATTCAACAAAGCGGTATTAATTTCATAAGATTCAGCATCGGTAGTAGGAGCAATCGAAGTGGTAATAAAATCATTGTTGTTGGTATTGGAAAAGTCACACAATTTAGTATTATCTTGAGCCATCGTGACAAACAATCAATCCAACACACAAGCACACAAGAAGCAGGCGAAAAGAGGCAAACGAAAGAGGGTCGAAGAAAAGGCAAATGTTTTCGAAAATCATTTTAGAAGTGGGGGAGAGGAAAACGAGAGGCGAATGGCAAATAATGTAATGCTAGGGAGAAGAGTTTATGATGGGTACTTGGTATGTCTTGACTTGGCATAGATCTCCACGGCAACGGCGCCAGAAATCCTTCTTGCTACCTCTTGAGCATGCATTGGTTTTCCCTTGAAGAGGAAAGGGTGATGCAGCAAAGTAGCGTAAGTATTCCCCTCAGTTTTGAGAACCAAGGTATCAATCCAGTAGGAGACAACGCACAAGTCACCTAGTACCTGCACAAACAATCAAGAACCTTGCAACCAACACGATAAAGGGGTTGTCAATCCCTTCACGGTCACTCACAAAAGTGAGATCTAATAAAGATAGTAAAGTAAATATTTTTGGTATTTTTGTTGTACAAATTGGAAAGTAAAGATTGAAAAATAGTAAACGAGATGAGATGTAAATAAAAGAGATGCAATATAATAAGAAAGAGACCTGTGGGCCATAGGTTTCACTAGTGGCTTCTCACAAGATAGCATGTATTACAGTGGGTGAACAAATTACTGCCGAGCAATTGATAGAAAAGCGCATAGTTATGAAGATATCTAAGGCAATGATCATGAATATAGGCATCACATCCATGTCAAGTAGATCGAAACGATTCTACTACTATTACTCCACACATCGACTGCTATCCATCATGCATCTAGAGTATTAAGTTCATAAGAATAGAGTAACACATTAAGCAAGATGACATGATGTAGAGGGATAAACTCAAGCAATATGATATAAACCCCATCTTTTTATCCTCAATGGCAACAATAAAATACGTGACTTGCTGCCCCTACTATCACTGGGAAAGGACACCGCAAGATTGAACCCAAAGCTAAGCACTTCTCCCATTGCAAGAAAGATCAATCTAGTAGGCCAAACTAAACCGATAATTCAAAGAGACTTGCAAAGATATCAAATCATGCATATAAGAATTCAGAGAAGAACCAAATAATATTCATAGATAATCTTGTTCATAAATCCACAATTCATTGGATCTCGGCAAACACACTGCAAAAGAGTATTACATTGAATAGATCTCCAAGAACATCAAGGAGAACTTTGTATTGAGAATCAAAGAGAGAGAAAAGCCATCTAGCTAATAACTATGGACCCGAAGGTCTGTGGTAAACTACTCACACTTCATTGGAGAGGCAATGATGTTGATGTAGAAGCCCTCCGTGATCGATTCCCCCTCTGGAAGATCGCCGGAAAAGGCCCCAAGATGGGATCTCACGGGTACAGAAGGCTGCGGCGATGGAAAAGTGGTTTCGTGACTCTCTGGGATGTTTCTAGGGTATAAGAGTATATATAGGCGAAAGAAGTACGTCGGTGGAGCTCCGAGGGCCCCATGAGGGTGGGGGGTGTGCCTACCCCCCTGGGCGCGCCCTCCTGCCTCGTGGCTGCCTCGTGGAGTTCCGGACTTCGACTCCAGGTCTTCTGGATTGCTTTTGGTCCAAGAAAGATCTTCGCGAAGGTTTTATTCTGTTCGGACTCCGTTTGGTATTCCTTTTGTGCGAAACTCTAAAATAGGCAAAAAAAATAGAAACTAGCACTAGGTGTCCGGTTAAAAGGTTAGTCCCAAAAATAATATAAAAGTTCATATTAAAGCCCATTAAACATCCAAAACATATAATATAATAGCATGGATAAATAAAAAATTATAGATAAGTTGGAGACGTATCATGGACGCTCCCTGGGTACTTACATGGGAAGAAGGAAGAAGGCCGGGGTAATCGGCTTCAATGGCCACTTCTGTGCCGTCGTAGCTCGCCTGATAGAAGATCCCCTCCTCGAGGTCCACAAATATATCCGGATCCTCCTGAAATTCGGAATCCAGATCCCGAATATGGTCCTCCGGCTATGGAGCGGAGCTATAGATCCCCGCGGTGGCCTTCCGCCATTCCTGTTAAACGTGGTCGGGTTAAGATCAACTAGTTGCGACTCAGGAAGAGGATTGAGTGAGGTTCTGGATTAAAAGCTTACCCATCTAGGGGGTTGTACATGGAAAAGCCCTCTTAGCACTTAAGGCGAGCAAATTCTTCTTTCTCCCCTTTATAAAGATCAGCCAACATGGCGGCCAGGGCGGCAAAGCTATCCGGACCCTTGCGCCTATAGCGAGATGTATCATCCTCCCCATTGTAGTTCCACATGGGGAGTCCTCTGGATTGGAGTGTCTGAACACCTCACGTTATGGAAATCGTCATGACCTCAATTATGGATAGTCCGGATTGGGCGAGTATTTTTATCTTGTCCATTAACTTCTTAACCTCCGCACTATCTTCCTCCTCGAGGCTCCCTGGGCACCAGCTGTGGCGCTTTTTTAATGGGGCACTGGAAAATTTAGGTAGGCCTTGTTGAATTGGGTCCGAGAGAACGACATCTTCAATATAAAACCACTCCGAGGGCCACTCCTCGGATGCCTTCTTCGGAGTGCCGGATAGGTATCCTGTCCCGGCTATGCGCCATACTTCGGCGCCGCCCACCTTGAATATGGAAAAAGCTTCCTCCATAGCTCGAAATGGGCCTTGCAGCCTAAGAATAGCTCGCAAAGAGCGACGAAGCCCACGATGTGTAGAATGGAGCCCGGTGTGAGATTGTGTAGTTGGAGGCTGTAGTACTCCAGGATACCTTGGAGGAAAGGATGGATTGGGAATCCAACGCCTCTTAAAAGAAAGGAAACGAACCACACTCGCTCCCTTCTGAAGGATTCGGGAAATTTTCTTCCAGGGCTTCGCCAGTAAAAGAAGTTAATCCCGCCCGAACGGGAACTAGATCCGCAGGGGGAGATATCCCTGCAACTGGAGCTTGGTCAGCTAGGCATGGGATACAGAGCAGCTCTCCTAGTCGCTTTTTTGAGAACCGTGGGGGCGGGAGGAAGAACTAGGAGCACTGGCCATGATTGCGTGGTTTCTTGTGGCCGGTTCGAAGGATTTTCTCCTGATATGGAATGTCATCTAAGATCTAATCTCCTTATATAGACACCTTCCGTACGCTGTTAGGGGGTTATCTATAAAAACGCTTGGACCCTTCGTATTCATTTGCCACGTGGAAGCTGAGGTGATGGAAGCACAGAAGCCGAAGGGTATGACATTTAATGTAAAACCGAGCTGTTTGAAGAATTCACGTTACCAAGACCGAAGATGTAAGGGCCGAATATAGCCCTTCGGTTCAAATGCTTTGAAGTATTCGGTGGAGGAACCCGCCTTGCAATGCCGAAAACAATTTGCACACCGGACACATCGTCATTGAAGACTGGTTCAGGGGCTACTGAGGGGGTCCTAGATTACGGAGTCCTCGGGTGTCCGGGCTATGTGACGTGAGCCAGACTGATGGGCCGTGAAGATACAAGACGAAAGACTTTCCCCCGTATCTGGATGGGACTCTCCTTGGCGTGGAAGGCAAGCTTGGCATGCGGATATGAAGATTTCTTTCTCTATAAACCGACTCTGTACCACCCTAGCCCCCTCTAGTGTCTATATAAACCGGAGGGTTTAGTCTGTAGAGCCAATCATAATCATACATGCTAGACATCTAGGGTTTAGCCATTACGATCTCATGGTAGATCAATTCTTGCAACCCCTATACTCATCAAAGTCAATCAAGCAGGACGTAGGGTTTTACCTCCATCAAGAGGGCCCAAACCTGGGTAAACATCGTGTCCCCTGCCTCCTATTACCCTCGATCCTTAGACGCACAGTTCGGGACCCCCTACCCGAGATCTGCCGGTTTTGACACCGACAGCCATTGCGACGTAGTTAGCTCGAAGGGTTTTAAATGGGACAAAGAACACAGAGAGTTTACCCAGGTTTGGCCCCTCTCAATGAGGTAAAAGCCTACTCCAGCTTTAGGTTGTATTGCTTGGGTTTCGATTGCCAGGGAGCGAATACGCTTGACCTAGTTCTCGACTTGTTTTTTTAGTTAAGCCGCCGCGGGGTCACCCCTTTATATACACAGGTTGATGCCCGGTGGCTTACAGAGTCCCGACCAACTTATACACAACATGTCCGGCTTAGTGACTAACTAAGCTTGCCTTACAATACAAGTTAACCATATGGCGGTTCATCCTTTCGGGCCTCAAGTCACCTCTGGGCCTTGGGCCTTCAACAGGCTTCTTTCATGACCCGCCATCTTCGCTATTAACTCGCTAGCAGTATGACCCGACCCCTCCTGGGCGGGTTATACCCAATAGTTATATCCCCAACATTAGGCCTCAGGTTGATTTGAACTTGTTCACATCAATCTTCATCATCTTGACTTAGCAAACTCTTCCATAATCACCTCATAGTAACCTGCCATGACATCACCTCACAAAAATTTGGTAACCCGCCATGACGTCATCATGCATTAATTCACATAGAGCCCAGTATATCTCAATGGATCTTTGTTTTAATGGATATCCCAAAAATCGAGCTGTTCGTATGGCCTCATAACCATTTCCTGGCCTACTCGATTCCCGCACATGCCATCAGATCATTGCCTTATAATTAGAGAGGGGGGGGTCCTTGTCTTCACTTTTCCTCCCCGCCTCCTCGTCTTCGTCTTCCTCCTTGCAACTCCTCTGCAGACCCGAGCTCCGCTGCCACCGACCTCCGTCAGCAGCATCAACTCAGACCACTGCATCAGCCTGACTAGACCAGAGAATGCCGGCGCGCCACCGCTGTCCATCAGCGTCTGTAAGTACTCATCTTCTTATACCTCATATCTGCATTAGGGTTCGTTTTGTTCATCGGTGTTCTTCACCATACTTCATTGTTCCTCCATAGTGTCCCCAGTTTGATCTGAAAACACCGTGGAAACCACATGGAAGTAGTTTAACGCTCCTTTTCAATCATAGAAAATATCTTTCTTACACAGAAATCCCTCAAGCACACCAGTTCCTCCAGTATCGCAACCTTAGGTTTAGATTTTACTTTCCTTTTTCAAACTGCGGTAGATCCAAAACTATAGAACCAATCTGCAAAATCTGTTTGTCGATCACTTAGCAAAATTTTCACTGATAGATCTGAAGTACCATAACTGCCCTGGTGGCTTATACCATAAACCGTGACCCGCCATATAACATTAGGCCCCATTGAGCCGCCAGTATGTGCTTCATAACTTATAACCTGATAATGTTCTTTTTAAACTTTAACTGGCTTTAACAACATAATTCTTAACCCGACAATATTTCGCCCTGTAGTTCACAATGTCAAAAGTGAAATCCGTCACCTCATGCAACTGGGTCGTCTCTTAGGTCACCGAGGAAACTCTGAATGAATTTGTTCAAACAAGTGTCTTAGCCAAGAAAGAGGTCATCCATTGGAGGGTCCCAGGCACAGAAAACCCTCCTCAACCCAAGGAAGGCGAGGTTATAGTTTTCACTGATCATTTGCTCTAGGGGTTCAGCCCTCCCGGCTCGAAGTTTTTCTACGACGTACTGAGCTTTTTTCAACTTCATCCACAAGACATAGGACCCAACTCTGTTTCAAACATCTAGAACTTCCAAGTCTTCTATGAAGTTTACCTTCAGCAAGAACCCACTGTAGAACTGTTCAGAGAGTTCTACTATCTGAACCGCCAGACTGAATTTACTGACGGACGCAATTTAGAATTGGGCGGTATTTCAATTCAAAGACGCAAAGAAGCCACTTTTCCAGCTGCCAAGCCGCTCAGTCATCCTAAGGACTAGAACCAAACTTGGTTTTACTGCCAAGACACATCTCCAGAGGGTGAGAATCCTCTGTCGGGTTACCATGTCAGCCGGCTTAGCAACAAGCACCCTCTTCCAGACTGCATCAGTACAACGGAACAGAAAAAATATATGCTCGTCTTTTCAAAGATCCGAGCCTTAATGGCCAATGGCTTGACCGGAATTGATCTAGTTTGGTGCTGGGTTGCCTGGAGAGTTTTACCCTTAAGCCTCCACCCCGGTTTAATGTGCAAGTACACCGGTGACTTAAAAGACCCACAACATCACTTCCAGATCCAATTGACTGATGATGATATCAATAATATGACCAATACTCTATTGAACAAGAGCTAGGCATTTTGTAGCAAAGCCGAGCTGAATCCTTTCTGCACTCTCAACAAGCCACCAGCTCTAAGCTTGTAAACATTTTTTAGTTGAATCATATTTTCACTTAAACTGTCTTCTTATAACTGTTTGACTTCCACATGTCGATTCTCCTTTTTGGAATAAGAAGTTGCAAGACAAGCCGACCAAGGCAACCCGACGAAGAATAGGGCTCGGAAAAAGCCTGCCAAGAAAAAGACCAACACCTCCGAGCTATTTGACTTGGATGATAATGATGAGTCGGAGGTAAAACTTAACTCCCTTGGCTTATTTTTTGTACATATTATTGATAACGATCACTATCAGGATGATGCGAAAGGAAGCCAAGCCAATGTTGAAGAGGTAACTATCTTTTCCTCTGACTCTAAACCTCTGATCAGACAGAAAGTGTGTCAAGCGAGCCAGAAAGTAAGGTTTTCTCACCCTTTAGCTTACTTGGATCCCAACTTTATTTTGAAGAAGCATCAACATGAATCTCGTCGTACGATCTAGAACAGTGGTGGTGGGATTCTTTCCTCCAGCTTACCAAACACGCCGGCTCCTCGCAAGCGCCGACCAGAGGTTTCAAATATTTCCAACTTAGCATATCCCAAGGCGGGTCTTTTTAGACAACCTCTTAACCCTTCTGATTCAAACTATCAGGGGACTTATCATTCTTCCTCTAGGGACTCAACTAGGACTCAGGTCCCTCTTTTCAAGATTGTGCCTGGGTAAGAAACATTTAAGCCTATTTGCTTTCATTCATGCATTCAACTGTCATATCAATCCTGTCTTATGCTTTATTTTTAGTGCTATGGCCAAGCCCAGCAAAAAGCAAAAGGTTGATAAACCGGCTGAAGAACCCAAGACTGTTGATCCATAGAAACACACCACCTCCGAGTCTTTGCATCAAGCTTCAGGAGCAGTCATGGATGATCCGCCACCAAAGGAACACCCTGTCACCTAGGATGTCATGGACATTGATCCGGAAAGTGATAAGCCGCCCAGTCCCGCTCAACCGGCTCACGAAACTGAGGACATAGTAATTACTAGGACGACTTACATGGCCCCAGGCAACCCCACTGTCCTATCCAAGCACAACGCAAAAGAAGAACTTTCTGCTGTTGATAAGGGCAAATGGAAGTTGGACTTGGAGAGCTATGCCCAATTTAATGCCCAGGAGCTTCACACGGGCTACTTGAACTGCCTCCACATCAGCCGTGACTTTGAGGTTGGCTTGGTCAACCTCATGAAGGAGTGTTTTAAGGTAATCACTACAGTCTTCCATATAAACAAATCTATATCAGCCGCCAAGTCTACTGGATATGAGAATTGAATATGTCATAGACTTTAAATAACCTTTAGAGTCTTGCATTCATGCATGACATACCCATTGTAGGATCAAACAAGTAGCCCCCAAGGGTTGACTTAAACTGAGAAGTTAAGCCGGGCCTTCCAATAGTAATGATCAACTTTGCACTTGTAGCCCCCAAGGAGCGACTTAAGCTGAGAAGCTAAACCGGGACTTCTCATCATAATCATGAAGAAAATCCAAATATGAATAGCCCCCATGAGCCGAATTAAATCATATCATTTTTTCCGGGTCATCATAGAAATTATCTTTAAAAGAGCAATAGGCATTAGCCCCCAAGTGCCAAGGAAAATACTTGTATTGTGCTTGGGACTTCAAAAAGATGATCATAATACCTTCCACTTTGTTCATGTTGCAGGCTGAACTAAATGTGAAGGAATCCCAAGTCAAAGATCTGATGGCCAACATTCAAACCCAACAATCTGAGACTACAAAAGCCAAATCAGAGTTGAAGACTTCATTGCAAAGTATTGAAAAACCGAAAGAAGACTTTAGTTCTAATAAAACCGACTGGGAGACTGAAAGGGCATTATTGAAAAGAGCAGAGGATGCCGAAGCAGCCCTTAAACTGGTAACTGATGAGCTGTCCGGTTTAAAACATCAAATCAACAGCATGACGTCGGCCATTTTTGGTAAGTAGCAAAAAATACTCTCTTTTACACCAGCAACATATCATAATCATTTGTCGATTTACCAATAATTTTACTGATGCAGGCTCCCGAAGCTCCAAGCTGGGTCCAGACATGCTCATCAAGCTTAAGGCTATCTACACTCTTGTGGAGCAGCTATACACTGGTGCTCAACGGACAATCTCTGCTGTTGTTCATAAGAAACAACCACCTTCCCTCATCAAGGAAACATCGAAGAAGCTATATGTGCTGCCCCAAAGAATTGAGTAACTCAAGTGATCAGCCGCCAGAGCCGGCGCCATCACTGCCCTAAGCTGGGCAAAGGCATGGCAAGCAGAGCTTGACCCCCAAGAAATAGCGACCGACTGTCCCAGTTTTAAAGAAGATGGATCTCCCTTCAGCGCCGCTGACTATGCCAACATCATGAGGGTTGATGCGTCCTAGGGAAAGTAAGTTGGCTGAAGAGACATATATCTCCAAGTACCACCTGGTTTATGATGCTGAAAACTCAAAGGTGAAGGTGCCAGTTCATCAGGAGGTGGATCTCATCCTGCCGACTCGTAAGCACACCTTCGCTCCTGACATTGATCCATCAAGTCTTATAGATGATGAGGCTGTGTTTAGAGCTTTGACCGGTATCAACTAGGCTACACCTGACTTCCAACCAATGGATAACCAAGGAGAAGAAGAACCGAAACAAGATGACCCAGAAGCCTCAACCCGCCAAGACCAGGAGTCATGATCCATGAACCGGTTTATCGCCTTCAGCATTGGGATGTCGTGCGTCTCAAAACACTGATTCTTTTGTGTTCATATGATGCCTTGTAATAGGCTTAGTTGAAAAACCATGATCTGTCACGCCATCGAGCGTGTTTATTTGCATAACACTTTTAAGCTGTCCGAGTTGAGTTGAAACTCCACTATGTATGCTCATAACTTGTGTCAACCTTGCCGATCAAGTTGTCATTAGCCCTGCATACAAGCAGATAACAAATGCCCTAGCGGTTTACCCCAGGGCGGGTCATAATGCCCCATAAAAAAGCCACTGGTGACTAGATCATCCATAACCAGGGCGGGGTTATCAAAACCTCGTTTATTCATAAGTAAATAACATACCTGTAATATTTGTTCATACCGCTGACTTACCATGCAGTAAGGGTAACAACCCAAAGATGTAGAGCACAATGCCCTATCCACAAATTCATATTGTCGGCTTACAATGTCATACGCAGCAGAGGGTGTCATCCCAAATCTTAGAGCGTAGAACTCCAAACACATAATCATGACACACTGGCGACTTAATCGTCCAAAGCTAGGCCGGGTTATCAAAACTCTGGATAAATTCAAATATGAATCATAAGGATCAAAGCAACATGGCCCGAACCAATTTGTTAAACCATATATCAGTAAACAAAGTTCAAAAACGATAACAAAAAATCAAAATCAAGGCTTTCATAGGCGGTCAGGCCTCAATCATTAAGTCCTTTTCATGGGCTTGCACAACCACTAAGTTAATCCTTCATTCAAACCTTGTAAGCCAGGCCTCACATGACCAACCGCCATTTTAACCTTGACAAGTTCAGGGTCTTAATAAGATTGACTATCAAGAGTTCAGCGGGTCATTCCAGGATTACTTGGGCGGAGTGGCAGACGTACAAGGCAGGATCAACTGAATTTTTTGGGTGTATATGTGCCGCCCCGAGACCATTGCGCCAGATGTCTTCCAGTTATTCGCCAACGTTGCCATGTCTTTTGCTCGCGTGTTGCGTCTTGTCATGTCATCATGTGCATTGCATCATCATGTTTTCAAAACCTGCATCCGTCTAGGTTCCCCCAGTTCCGTTCGTTGTCCGATCTGAGCCCAACCACACTTGCACGCGCTAGCGGCATGTCCGAAATAGTATTTTATAAGTGGCCGTAAAATGTTCTCGGAATGGGTTGAAAGTTGGCGTGTGGTCTTATTTCAGTGTAGATAGACCGCCTTTCAAGTTTCATCGCATTCGGAATTCGTTTGATAGCCCAACCGTTAAACTATAGCGGCATTATAGTCGGTCAAATCGTCGGACGTTTTCGGTCTCCGAAAATAGTCGCCGGGCCTCCCTCTCTTCTCTTCTCTCAGATCAAGAACGTCTACACAGCCCACTACCTACCGCCATGTCCAACCTAACCTCTCTCGTCAGCCCGTGGCCCTCCTCGCGCGCGCGCCCGAAAGCTGTCCCGGACTCGACCCGGACCGTCGCTATAGTAATGTCCGGGTCATCCCCAAACATCTACAAAACGTCACCGTTTTCTTATTTGGACTCCCTAGCTATTTTATTCACGACCGTCCGATTTTGATCGAAGGCTCCAGATAGTCCCTAACCAAAAATCCAATACTATAAATAACCAGTCAAACCCTAGCCTATCCTGTCCAATCCACCAATCCTCCTCGCCACCGCCACTCTCTTCATTGGGATCCTCCCAGATCCATCCACCCATTCCCAGTCGATCCCGACCAACTCCCTCATTTTCAGCACCGGACCAACCTTCTCCTCCCCTGGATCCACCCAATCCCGCAACCTCCTCCTCCCGAGAGCCCCGGCCAGAATACCACCAAGCAGAGCATCGGCTGACCCCAGCGCCTCGCCTCTTCGAACGAACCAGGGACGAACGCCTCGCCGGAGCTCCGCAGGTCACCGTGCGCCCCTACTCTTTCTTCTCTTTCCCCCTCTTCCTCCCTGACCCCTTTTCTTGTGCCCGTGTCCGGCAGGAGCTCATCGCGCGCCGAGCGTCCCGAGCTCCAATCCGCGACTCCCCTTGCCGGATTTGAACCCAGGCACCTCCCCGCTACTCCCCGTGCCCTCGTTCCCGAGCTCCATCGAGAAGAGAGGAGCCCCCGCAAGCCACTGCTCCGCCGCTGCCCTCGTGCCCGTGCCCGAGCTCCTCCTGATCCAGATCAACCCCGCCGCCTCACGTCGCTGCTCCGGCCACCAGGCCTCGCCGGAGCTCCGACCTCGTCGGAGATGAGTAGTCGCCGCCCTGTTTCCTCTCCTCCTCCCTCTGATTGTCTCTCCTGACCACTCACTCCCCTCTCCCGTTTCTCTCTGTCAGGGACCGAAGCATGGCCACCGCCCGTCCAAGGACGCCGCCGCCCCATGGATCCTTCTCCGCCTGGAGCTTCTTCACCTGCATCCACCCCCCTTCGTCCAGATCCGCCGTCTCCGCCTCCCTTCCTTCGTCTCCGGCGAGCAGCCGTGCCGCCGCGGCTCTGCTTCCTGTCGAGTAGTAGCGAGCGCATCAATCAACGAGTCCTGCCCGTGTTGACCGAGCCTCGACCTCCTCCCTCTGCTTCGCTCGCGCAGCCCAACGCCTCCCCTTCGCACGTTGACCCCAGCTCAAGCCGGCCCACTCCTCCATCGACTGTGCTTGGCCCGATGCGAGAAGCTCCTGTCCTTTCCTCTGATGGGCCTACCAGATCCGGCCCGTATCATTTTTTTACATAGAGTGTTTTCCTATTTTTTCCAGGGAATTGCACTTTTGCAGACCAGCCCTTAAACTTGATGCATTTAATATCTCACAAACGGAGCATCACATGTAAAAACTTTGTATATGAAACTTGCTTAGTTTTTCATCCAGTTTCATAATATGTCACTTTCACCCATGTTTAAAATGTTTAAAATGATGGTTGTTTAAATTTGCTCCTATGCCATGTTAAAATGATTTATGTCATAAATAAATAACCGTAACTCCGAATTTAATAAACTTTTTATGTAAATGGGGTAGAAAAATGCCTAGTTTAACATGGTGCACTTGTTTTTCATGTTTAAATAACTTTAAAATTGTGTTTAGGGCAGAACAGTACCAAACCTTAAAATTTGCGCATGAGGAGTTTCCGGACTTGTTGTTTGTTGTTTCCGGCCTCATTTAAACTTGACTAGATAGGTAGTTTTACTTTGCTTCACCTTGTGTCATGCTAAGAACATTTAATATTGTTGGGTACATAAACAAGATCGAACTAAATAACGTGTTGTGGTGTTTCGTCAATATGCAACTCGTTGCATAGTGAGCTCCACTTAATTTGTAGAATTGCTTGTGCACTTTGCCATGCCATGCTTCATTAAACCGGACATGCATCATACTTGATTGTGCATCATGCCATGATTATGTGGTGGTTGTTTACTACGTTGTTTGCTTCTTTTCCGGTGTTGCTTCTTCGGGTTGGTTCCGGTAACGTCGCGTTTGTGAGGATCCGTTCGACTATGTCCGTTTATATTCTTCATGGACTCGTTCTTCTTCCTTGCGGGATTTCAGGCAAGATGACCATACCCTCGAAATCACTTCTATCTTTGCTTGCTAGTTGCTCGCTCTTATGCTATGCCTATGCTGCGATACCTACCACTTGCTTATCATGCCTCCCATATTGTTGACCCAAGCCTCTAACCCACCTTGTCCTAGCAAACCCTTGTTTGGCTATGTTACCGCTTTGCTCAGCCCCTCTTATAGCGTTGTTAGTTGCAGGTGAAGATTGAAGTTTGTTCCTTGTTGGAACATGGAGATGTTGTTCCTTGTTGGAACATGTTTACTTGTTGGGATATCATAATATATCTTGTTTAATTAATGCATCTATATACTTGGTAAAGGGTGGAAGGCTCGGCCTTATGCCTAGTGTTTTGTTCCACTCTTGCCGCCCTAGTTTCCGTCATATCGGTGTTATGTTCCCGGATTTTGCGTTCCTTACGTGGTTGGGTAATAATGGGAACCCCTTGACAGTTCGCCTTGAATAAAACTCCTCCAGCAATGCCCAACATTGGTTTTACCATTCGCCACCTAGCCTTTTCTTTCCCTTGGGTTGGCCAGCCCAAGGGTCATCATTATTTTACCCCCCCCCCGGGCCAGTGCTCCTCTGAGTGTTGGTCCAAACTAGAGCCCCTTGCTGCACCACCTCGGGGAAACTCGAGGGCTGGTTTTAGTTGTATGGAGTGCTCATCTGAGTGTGCCCTGAGAACGAGATATGTGCAGCTCCTATCGGGATTTGTCGGCACATTCGGGCGGTGTTGCTGGATTTGTTTTAATTGTCAAAGTGTCTTGAAGAACCGAGGTACCGAGTCTGATCGGAACGTCTCGGAAGAAGGTCTATTCCTTCGTTGACCGTGAGAGCTTGTCATGGGCTAAGTTGGGACCCCCTGCAGGGATTTGAACTTTCGAAAGCCGTGCCCGCGGTTATGGGCAGATGGGAATTTGTTAATGTCTGGTTGTAGAAAACCTGAAATTGACCTTAATTAAAATACATCAACCGTGTGTGTTACCGTGATGGTCTCTTTCCGGCGGAGTCCGAGAAGTGAACACGGTGTTGGAGTTATGCTTGACGTAGGTTGTTTTAGGATCACTTCTTGATCATAGATTTCTCGAACGTGCTTTGCCTTCTCTTCTCGCTCTCTTTTGCGTATGTTAGCCACCATATATGCTAGTCGCTTGTAGCAGCTCCACATATATACCTTGCCTTACCTATAAGCTTAAATAGTCTTGATCGCGAGGGTGCGAGATTGCTGAGTCCCCGTGACTCATAGATACTTCCAAAACCAGCTTGCAGGTGCCGATGAGTCCTTGCAGATGACGCAACCAAGCTCAAGAAAGGAGCTCGATGAAGATCTTGTCCTTTATGTCATTTCGTTCTAGTTGATCAGTAGTGGAGCCCAGTTGGGGTCGATCGGGGACCGTGTCGCATTTGGGGTTCCTCTTTTATTTTGGTTCCGTAGTCGGACCTTGATTGATTTTGGATGTTGTAATGCTTTATTCATGTAATTGTGTGAAGTGGCGATTGTAAGCCAACTATGTATATTTTCCCTTATTGTATTACATGGGTTGTTTGCGAAGATTACCTCACTTGCGACATTGCTCTCAATGCGGTTATGCCTCTAAGTCGTGCTTCGACACATGGCAGATATAGCCGCATCGAGGGCGTTACAAGTTGGTATCAGAGCCTTCCCCGACCTTAGGAGCCCCATTGCTTGATCGTTATTAGCGGCCGAGTTGTGTCTAGAAAAATGTTTTGAGTCATTTAGGAATTATATATCGGAGAGTTTAGGAATTCTTTTTACTCCCCAGTCCCTTCATCACTCTGGTAAGGCATCCTGACATAGAGTTTTGACTCTTCTCTTCTCAAATTTCACTAAAATTTTTTTTAGGATCACGCGGGTATCTTGGAATCGTTCCGATGGTTTTATGATGAGAACATTGTCTTGGTGCCTCCTTTCAGGGGTTTTGTGGAAGTGTCCCGGGGAGTTGAGCTCCGAGGTGTTGTCGTCATAATTTTATCGTTGCAGTTCTGGAATACCTGAGTTTAGTACGCCGACATCGAAAATCTCTTTTATGCAGTTCGTTGGTGAGACAACCTCGACGCCACCCAGTACTGGGGCGGGAGTTCGAGAGTATTGCCATAACTTGTATAACGGATGCTTTTCGAAGGTTGAGGTAGATGATTTCCGAAGGTTTCTTGGTTATGTGTTGAAGGATGGATATAGCTGGATGTAGGATTTGCTAGATTTGGGGTGAGATATTATGCTTCCCCTGTATCCCCAACACCTGATTGCATAACTGGGAAAGTTTCGGGAGTTTATAAGTGGGAATTCAAGTAGCTCTTAGGATATCTTTCAGACGGATGTATGATATGAAATTGGGGTTCGACGTCTAGTGGTCCGCCTATTCACGGTCGGTTTTACAGTGGTCTCGTTGTGTCTTAAAGAGTCCTTGGCTATGCCAACTCGAGGACGCTTCGTATGTCATGTGCACTGCCTTGTACATGATGGTGCCGTACGATCGAGCCCGTGTAGGCCCCACCACGAAAACTTCGGACGAAATTTCCATCATATGTTTGTTCCGGCTTATTTTGCAAGCCAATCCTTTGTTTTTGTTTTTGAGTTGTGGTATTCAAGTTGCTTCAAAGTCAAGTGTTGATTCCATACCTCCCCCAAATGGTGTTCTCATACTCCGATGTGAATACCAATCCTTCTTGATCATCAAGATTGTTTTGTCAATCCTTTTTAACCGGTGTGTTTCTCTTCAAGTGGATCCGATCATTTCAACATCCGCAAGATCAAGTATCGGTTTTTCTCAACGGTGTTCGTTTCATCCATCCCAAGTTGTCTTTGTTGTCCCACCCACCCACCCTTTTTCTTCAAGGACTCAGATTTCTTAATCGAGTATCCATATTATTGTTGTGAAGTCTCTCCATTCTTTTCCTTCAATTATCTTATCCGGTGATTCTCATGAAGATCCTAACGGAGCTTCAAGTTCATCTTTCTTCATTCTTTTCATCTCCTTTGGTTTCTAATCAAGCTTTGGTGTTGATCATATCCCTTTTTCCTCGTTTCAAATACCTTCGCATGCCGATGCACCTCATATTCATTCACTTCTCGCTATTTAATTATTCCGGAGTGCTGAAGATATCTCGAAGATTCGTGTTTCCACTCTGCATTCATTCAAGATCTTTCGAGAATGTTATCTCATTCAAGCCATTTAATTCAACCGGTGCAATATCTCCTTCAAATCGTTCAACGGTGTATCTTTTGAGTGGGCCCTAACCCACAGGTCTTTTCCCAGGATCTTACCTGACTCTTCTTATTTTCTCGGAGGTATTCTCAAATTCTTTTCGAAGTTTGACGTAAGAATGATTTACCATCAGCCAAATGTATTTCTCCAAGATCTTTCAAATTCTTTTCATTGTTGGTTCAACTTTTCCATTCTTCTTCATCCCGGAGTATCTCAACAATTCTTGGTGGTGTTTCCCATCATCATTCTCGGATTTTGAAGACCGAAGAAGAGTTCCTCTTATATCTTATCCATTCTCTTCAAGATTCATGGCGCTAGCTTGTTGCCATCCTCTCATAGTTGTTTTTTGGATTGTGAAAATTCTTTTCACCTATCCGGAGTAGTTCAAGAGCCTTTTCAGTTTGATTCTTCGGAGCCCATCATTCTCAGCTTTCAGTTGTCCTTCTCTAAATCTTACCGGTGCATCATTCAAGTGATCTCTAATCAGTCGTGGTCCCTTCGTTCTCATGTATCTAGATTCTCTCAAGCATCTTCATTCATTTGCTAATTCTTCCCGGTGTTTTCTTTATCTTCTATTGGTTCATTTTTTAATTCTTATGGTGGTTTGTTCAACAGTTCTCGTCATTCGTTGTTTCTTAATTCTACCGGTGGTTAGTTGAAGACCTTCTCAAGTTTGTGCTATATCCATCTTAATCCTTTCTATGAGAATAAGTAGTATGCCAAATCCCTTGCTTGTCATCAATTAGATTGGTGAAGGTTAAGCATAATGTAATTCTTATTCTTGTTTCATCCATATGTTAATCTTTTCTTCCGGAGTTTGTTCACGATGATTAAATTCTTGGGTTCAAGTGCTTTATCTTTCCTTTTCCCGGAGTTCCTAGCTCTCGCAATTACATCACCACGGAGATTCATTTAAATCGCCGCAAGGCTTCACCTTGTGTTTTCAACTTCTTTTTCCTTTTCGTTTGATCATCCTTTTGTTACCGGCGTTTTTTTTTCATGGAGGCTCTACATGGTGGTCCATCAAGGATTTATATCCCTTCTCCAAGTGTTCATTGAGATTCTTTTCTAAGGAGCTTAAGTTTCTTCATCTTGCAATCCAGAGTGCAATTCTTCCTTCCGTATCAATAGAGGTGGTATTATGTCATTCTTGATAATTTGAGTTCATGTTTCATGATTCACATGTTGTCAAGGATGAGATATTTTAAATCCATCAATCTCGTCATTTGAGTTATCTTGGGTTATATTTCACCAAAGCTGTCTCTAAGGATTGTTGCTATCTATGGTGCTTATAATGACCCAAGTTCTTCATTTATCCTCCCGGGGAGATAAATTTCCTGTCTCCTTGTTCATATCAATCCAATTCTTCTTCCCGTGAGTGGCAGGTTGCCACCTCATAATTTGAGATGTATTCCATAAGACCACATCAAGCTTATCCTTTTCCTTGTTGATAACCCAACAACTTCGTTCTAGCTTTTGGTGTAAGCGTGCTCTCTCAAGACCTTGTTTTCTCCCCCGTTCATTCAGTTCCATTCTCTCACTTCTTCCGGAGGCATTGTGATGTTGCTCTCTTCGAACCTTCTTCTTGTTCTTGTCAGGATCATGGTCTTTTCGTGTTATCCATTTTACCGGAGTGTCGTGCCCTCTTTTCAAGTTCTCTCATCTTATCAAGTTTTGCGTCCCTTCTCAGACGGAGTGCTGTCCAAATTATATCATTCTTAATCCTTCTCTATCTTGACTTAACCGGAGTGGTTTCAATATATATCTCGCCCTTCAACCTCAAGGTTTTTTTTGCAATGTTCTTTGTCCCTCTTTTCTAACGGAGTGTTTTCGACCTTGTTCACCTTTGTTGTATTATTTTCTCGAATTTGTTCAACCTCTCAAGGTTCTTTGGTTTCACTCGTTTGTCAAAGAAGCAACTTAGTTTTACCTCTTCTCTTTCTCTTCCATTTTTTTCCTCTGGTGCCATTCTAGATCTCGAGACGAGATCCTCTCATAGTGGTGGAGTGTTGTGGCGCCCCGAGACCATTGCGCCAGGTGTCTTCCAGTTATTCGCCGACGTTGCCATGTCTTTTGCTCGCGTGTTGCGTCTTGTCATGTCATCATGTGCATTGCATCATCATGTTTTCAAAACTTGCATCCGTCCGGGTTCCCCCAGTTCCGTCCGTTGTCCAATCTGAGTACAACCACACTTGCACGCGGCCGCGGCATGTCCGAAATAGTATTTTATAAGTGGCCGGAAAATGTTCTCGGAATGGGTTGAAAGTTGGCGTGTGGTCTTATTTTAGTGTAGATAGACCGCCTGTCAACTTTCATCGCATTCGGAGTTCGTTTGATAGCCCAACCGTTAAACTATAGCGACATTATAGTCGGTCAAATCGTCGGACGTTTTCGGTCTCCAGAAACAGTCGCCGGGCCTCCCTCTCTTCTCTTCTCTCAGATTGAGAACGTCTACACAGCCCACTACCTACCGCCATGTCCAACCTAACCTCTCTCGTCAGCCCGCGGCCCTCCTCGGGCGCGCGCCCGTAAGCTGTCCCGGACCCGACCCGGACCGTCGCTACCGTCATGTCCGGATCATCCCCAAACATCTAAAAAACGTCACCGTTTTCTTATTTGGACTCCCTAGCTATTTTATTCACGACCGTACGATTTTGATCGAAGGCTCCAGATAGTCCCTAACCAAAAATCCAATACTATAAATAACCAGTCAAACCCTAGCCTATCCTGTCCAATCCACCAATCCTCCTTGCCGCCGCCACTCTCTTCATCGGGATCCTCCCAGATCCATCCACCCATTCCCAGTCGATCCCGACCAACTCCCTCATTTTCAGCACCGGACCAACCTTCTCCTCCCCTCGATCCACCCAATCCCGCAACCTCCTCCTCCCGAGAGCCCCGGCCAGAGTACCACCGAGCAGAGCATCGGCCGACCCCAGCGCCTCGCCTCTTCGAATGAACTAGGGACGAACGCCTCGCCGGAGCTCCGCAGGTCGCCGTGCGCCCCTGCTCTTTCTTCTCTTTCCCCCTCTTCCTCCCTGACCCCTTTTCTCGTGCCCGTGTCCTGCAGGAGCTCATCGCGCGCCGAGCATCCCGAGCTCCAATCTGCGACTCCCCTTGCCGGATTTGAACCCAGGCACCTCCCCGCTACTCCCCGTGCCCTCATTCCCGAGCTCCATCGAGAAGAGAGGAGCCCCCGCAAGCCACTGCTCCGCCGCTACCCTCATTCCCGTGCCCGAGCTCCTCCCGATCCAGATCGACCCCGCCGCCTCACGTCGCTGCTCCGGCCACCAGGCCTCACCGGAGCTCCGACCTTGTCGGAGATGAGTAGCCGCTGCCCTGTTTCCTCTCCTCCTCCCTCTGATTGTCTCTCCTAACCACTCACTCCCCTCTCCCGTTTCTCTCTGTCAGGGACCGAAGCATGGCCACCGCCCGTCCAAGGACGCCACCGCCCCATGGATCCTTCTCCGCCTGGAGCTTCTTCACCTGCATCCGCCCCCCTCCGTCCAGATCCGCCGTCTCCGCCTCCCTTCCTTTGTCTCCGCGAGCAGCCGTGCCGCCGCGGCTCTGCTTCCTGTCGAGTAGTAGCAAGCGCGTCAATCAACGAGCCCTTCCCGTGTTGACCGAGCCTCGACCTCCTCCCTCTGCTTCACTCGCGCAGCCCAACGCCTCCCCTTCGCACGTTGACCCCAGCTCAAGCCGGCCCACTCCTCCATCGACTGTGCTTGGCCCGATGTGAGAAGCTCCTGTCCTTTCCTCTGATGGGCCAACCAGATCTGGCCCATATCGTTTTTTTACATAGAGTGTTTTCCTATTTTTTCCAGGGAATTGCACTTTTGCAGATCAGCCCCTAAACTTGATGCATTTAATATCTCACAAACAGAGCATCACATGTAAAAACTTTGTATATGAAACTTGCTTATTTTTTCATCTAGTTTCATAATATGTCACTTTCACCCATGTTTAAAATGTTTAAAATGATGGTTGTTTAAATTTGCTCCTATGCCATGTTAAAATGATTTATGTCATAACTAAATAACCGTAACTCCGAATTTAATAAACTTTTTATGTAAATGGGGTAGAAAAATGCCTAGTTTAACATGGTGCACTTGTTTTTCATGTTTAAATAACTTTAAAATTGTGTTTAGGGCAGAACAGTACCAAACCTTAAAATTTGCGCATGAGGAGTTTCCGGACTTGTTGTTTGTTGTTTCCGGCCTCATTTAAACTTGACTAGATAGGTAGTTTTACTTTGCTTCACCTTGTGTCATGCTAAGAACATTTAATATTGTTGGGTACATAAACGAGATCGAACTAAATAATGTGTTGCGGTGTTTCGTCAATATGCAACTCGTTGCATAGTGAGCTCCACTTAATTTGTAGAATTGCTTGTGCGCTTTGCCATGCTATGCTTCATTAAACCGGACATGCATCATACTTGATTATGCATCATGCCATGATTATGTGGTGGTTGTTTACTACGTTGTTTGCTTCTTTTCCGGTGTTGCTTCTTCGGGTTGGTTCCGGTAACGTCGCGTTTGTGAGGATCCGTTCGACTATGTCCGTTTATCTTCTTCATGGACTCGTTCTTCTTCCTTGCGGGATTTCAGGCAAGATGACCATACCCTCGAAATCACTTCTATCTTTGCTTGCTAGTTGCTCGCTCTTATGCTATGCCTATGTTGCGATACCTACCACTTACTTATCATGCCTCCCATATTGTTGAACCAAGCCTCTAACCCACCTTGTCCTAGCAAACCCTTGTTTGGCTATGTTACCGCTTTGCTCAGCCCCTCTTATAGCGTTGTTAGTTGCAGGTGAAGATTGAAGTTTGTTCCTTGTTGGAACATGGAGATGTTGTTCCTTGTTGGAACATGTTTACTTGTTGGGATATCATAATATATCTTATTTAATTAATGCATCTATATACTTGGTAAAGGGTGGAAGGCTCGGCCTTATGCCTAGTGTTTTGTTCCACTCTTGCCGCCCTAGTTTCCGTCATATCGGTGTTATGTTCCCGGATTTTGTGTTCCTTACGCGGTTGGGTAATAATGGGAACCCCTTGATAGTTCGCCTTGAATAAAACTCCTCCAGCAATGCCCAACATTGGTTTTACCATTCGCCACCTAGCCTTTTCTTTCCCTTGGGTCGGCCAGCCCAAGGGTAATCATTATTTTACCCCCCCGGGCCAGTGCTCCTCTGAGTGTTGGTCCAAACTAGAGCCCCTTGCAGCGCCACCTCGGGGAAACTCGAGGGCTAGTTTTAGTTGTATGGAGCGCTCATCTGAGTGTGCCCTGAGAACGAGATATGTGCAGCTCCTATCAGGATTTGTCGGCACATTCGGGCGGTGTTGCTGGATTTGTTTTAACTTGTCGAAGTGTCTTGAAGAACCGAGGTACCGAGTCTGATCGGAACGTCTCGGGAGAAGGTCTATTCCTTCGTTGACCGTGAGAGCTTGTCATGGGCTAAGTTGGGACCCCCTGCAGGGATTTGAACTTTCGAAAGCCGTGCCCGCGGTTATGGGCAGATGGGAATTTGTTAATGTCTGGTTGTAGAAAACCTGAATTTGACCTTAATTAAAATACATCAACCGTGTGTGTTACCGTGATGGTCTCTTTCCGGCGGAGTCCGGGAAGTGAACACGGTGTTGGTGTTATGCTTGACGTAGGTTGTTTTAGGATCACTTCTTGATCATAGATTTCTCGAACGTGCTTTGCCTTCTCTTCTCGCTCTCTTTTGCGTATGTTAGCCACCATATATGCTAGTCGCTTGTAGCAGCTCCACATATATACCTTGCCTTACCTATAAGCTTAAATAGTCTTGATCGCGAGGGTGCGAGATTGCTGAGTCCCCGTGACTCACAGATACTTCCAAAACCAGCTTGCAGGTGCCGATGAGTCCTTGCAGATGACGCAACCAAGCTCAAGAAAGGAGCTCGATGAAGATCTTGTCCTTTGGGTCGTTTCGTTCTAGTTGATCAGTAGTGGAGCCCTGTTGGGGTCGATCGGGGACCGTGTCGCATTTGGGGTTCTTCTTTTATTTTGGTTTCGTATTCGGACCTTGATTGGTTTTGGATGTTGTAATGCTTTATTCATGTAATTGTGTGAAGTGGCGATTGTAAGCCAACTATCTATCTTTTCCCTTATTGTATTACATGGGTTGTTTGCGAAGATTACCTCACTTGCGACATTGCTTTCAATGCGGTTATGCCTCTAAGTCGTGCTTCAACACGTGGGAGATATAGCTGCATCGAGGGTGTTACAGTATACCCCTGGAATTTCAAGACAATCAAAAAGGGTTATCAAAGCTATGCTCAATGAACAAGGAGCCCCCAAGTGATATTTATTGAACCATCAAGGCAGGGTACCTATGTTTGAGCTGTGCTCCGCAATGGACTCTCTTTGGTCCCTTTAACCCAGGCATCAAGTCACCAAGTAGGTTGTAGCAATGATGTTCAAGCCGGATCAATAGGGTAGTCACAGCTATGCTCAATGAGCAGGAAGCCCCCAAGTATTTTGTAATCATGCCGTACAAGCCGGATCAAGAGGGTAGTCATAGCTATGCTCAATGAGCAGGAAGCCCCAAAGTGATCTTATGAAGTGATAATAAAGACTCATATTCTCATAAATGAAACGACAGAGGCCCTGAATTATCAGGGAAGCCGGCTTTATTATACTAATCATTATATATATATATATTGATAAAAGTACATACATCACAAGAGCCGGTGGCTCAAGTGTAATAAGGCCGAAGATGAGCAATGTTCCACGACCGGCGGGTCTCCTCCTCAGGTTTGCGTGATTCCTTGTGCTCTCGAATATCAATGAGGTAGTATGACCTGTTGTTCAGATTTTTGCTGACCACAAAAGGCTCTTCCCAAGGTGGGGATAACTTATTCGTGTTAGTTTGATCCTGGATGAGCCAGAGCACCAAGTCACCTTCTTGAAAAGTTCGAGTTTTAACTCGGCAGCTATGATAATGACGCAGATCTTGCTGGCAAATCGCCGAACAAGCCACCGCAAGGTCACACTCCTCATCCAGAAGGTCAAAAGCATCATGATGTGCTTTTTCGTTATCAACTTCAACATAAGCCGCCACCCTGGGCAAGTCGTGACGGATGTCACTTGGGAAAACCGCCTCTGCTCCGTAAACCATGAAGAACAGCGTGTAACCCGTAGATCTGTTGGTGGCTGTATTGATACTCCATAGCACTGAAGGCAACTCCTCAACCCAACAACCCGGCGTCCTCTGCAAAGGGACCATAAGCCGGGACTTTATACCTTTCAAGATTTCTTGATTGGCTCTTTCAGCTTGGCCATTGGACTGGGGATGAGCCATAGATAAAACATCCAGGCGAATATGTTCATGTTGGCAAAATTCTTTCATTGCATCCTTAGACAGATTCGTACCATTATCTGTGATGATACTATAAGGGTACCCAAAATGAAAGATCACCTTTGTAAGGGATCAAACTGCCGTTGCTGCATCACATTTGCTGACCGGCCTGATACATCTCCGTCGTATCTATAATTTTTGATTGTTCCATGCCAATATTATTCAACTTTCATATACTTTTGGCAACTTTTTATACTGTTTTTGGGACTAACATATTGATCTAGTGCCCAGTGCCAGTTCCTGTTTGTTGCATGTTTTTTGTTTCGCAGAATATCCATATCAAACGGAGTCCAAACGGAATAAAAACTGACGGAGATTTTTTTTGCAATATATATGATTTTTGGGAAGAAGAATCCACGCGAGACGATGCTCGAGGGGCCCACGAGGTAGGGGGGCGCGCCCCAGGGTGTCAGGCGCGCCCCTGACCCTCGTGGCTACCCCGTAAGGCGGTTGGAGCCCTTCTTTCGCTGCAAGAAAGCTCATATCCGGATAGAGATCGTGTAAAAATTACATCCCAATCGGAGTTACGGATCTCCGGGAATATAAGTGAAAGGGAAGAATATGAGAACGCAGAAACAGAGAGAGACAGAGAGATAGATCCAATCTCGAAGGGGCTCTCTCCCCTGCCGTGCCATGGAGGCCATGGACCAGAGGGGAAACCTTCTCCCATCCAGGGAGGAGGTCAAGGAAGAAGAATAAGGAGGGGGGCTCTCTCCCCCTCGCTTCCGGTGGCACCGGAGTGCCACCTGGGGCCAACATCATCACCGCGATCTACACCAACACCTCCGCCATCTTCACCAACATCTCCATCACCTTCCCCCCTCTATCTACAGCGGTCCACTCTCCCACAACCCGCTGTACCCTCTACTTGAACATGGTGCTTTATGCTTCATATTATGATCCAGTGATGTGTTGCCATCCTATGATGTTTGAGTAGATTTTCATTGTCCTATCAGTGGTTGATGAATTGCTATGATTTATTTAATTTGCTTGTGGTTATGTTGCTGTCCTTGGGTGCCCATCATATGATTGCGCGCGTGGATCACACCCTAGGGTTAGTTGTATGTTGATAGGACTATGTATTGGAGGGCAAGAGTGACAGAAGCTTCAACCTAGCATTGAAATTGATGCATACGGGATTGAAGGGGGACCAATATATCTTAATGCTATGGTTGGGTTTTACCTTAATGAACGTTAGTAATTGCGGATGCTTGCTAATAGTTCCAATCATAAGTGCATAGAATTCCAAGTCAGGGATGACATGCTAGCAGTGGCCTCTCCCACATAATACTTGCTATCGGTCTAGTAAAGTAGTCAATTGCTTAAGGGACAATTTTGCAACTCCTACCACCACTTTTCCACACTCTCTATATTTACTTTAGTTGCTTCTTTACCTTAACAGCCCCTAGTTTTATTTTCGTGCTCTATATTATCTTGGAAACCTATCCAACAACACCTACAAAGTACATCTAGTTTCATACTTGTTCTAGGTAAAGCGAACGTCAAGCGTGCGTAGAGTTGTATCGGTGGTCGATAGAACTTGAGGGAATATTTGTTCTACCTTTAGCTCCTCGTTGGGTTGGACACTCTTACTTATCGAAAACTGTTGCGATCCCCTATACTTGTGGGTTATCAAGACCTTTTTCTGGCGCCGTTGCCGGGGAGCAATAGCATGGGGTAAATATTCTCGTGTGTGCTTGTTTGCTTTATCACTAAGTAATTTTTATTTGCTGTTCTTAGTTGTTTCCTATCTTCAGTTATGGGTAGGAAACACAAAATACCAAAAAAATTAGTTGTACCTACTGAACCAATGGTTGAAGAACCAATCAAAATCTATCACACTGCTGAAGCTTATTACTTGGATCATCTTCGATCCCTATGTGCTCGTGCCAAAACCCCAACTAGCTTAGTTTAGGGAAAAATCTTTAGATGAGCATGCTTGTTATGTGCGACACCGTATATCTGAAAAAGGGAAACTATTATGGGGTCAAATTCAACGTTTGCAATGCTAATCTTGGAATTTATGTGAAATATATGATTTTACTTGTTATTCTGAAAACCCTAAGAAACACCTTCCCTATCAATGTGAGTTTAGTAATAATGGAATCGTATCTTCGTATGCTAAGGGTGTTTATAATTACTATGATGTTCAACAAATTGAAGAATTTGTTGCTTTTAAGGGTGCTTTTGAAATTGCTTCTTTGATTGAAAAGTATGATGCTACTTTGCACAAATCTGAAAATTTTGCCATACTTAAATATTGCTATGATAATTATGCTTCTAATGCCTATGTTAAACCATATATTGAGAAATACTCCGCTGTCCAAGAAGAGACTAATATTTTGCAGGAGTCTATGGAAGAAGAAATTGATGAAACTGTGAGCTCATTGGATGAAAAAGATGAGGAGGAGAGCGAAGAACAAAAGGAGGAAGAGCAGATTAGCTACCCGTGCCCACCTTGTAATGAGAGTAACTCTTCAACTCATACATTGTTTAATTCCCGTTCGTGCTTACCGAAGGATGATTGCTATGATGATTGTTATGATCCCGTCGATTCTTTTAAAATATCCCTTTTTGATGATGCTTGCTATGCTTGTGGCCAAGATGCCAATATGAATTATGCTTATGGAGATGAACTTGCTATAGTTCCTTATGTTAAACATGAAATTGTTGCTATTGCACCCACGCATGATAGTCCTATTATGTTTTTGAATTCTCCCGACTACACTATATCGGAGAAGTTTGCACTTATTAAGGATTATATTGATGGGTTGCGTTTTACCGTTGCACATGATGATTTTGATGAATATAATATGCATGTGCTTGCTGCTCCTACTTGCAATTATTATGAGAGAGGAACTATATCTCCACCTCTCTATGTTTCCAACATGATAAAATTGCAAGAAACTGTTTATACTATGCATTGGCCTTTACTTGTGTGCATGATTGTTCTTTTATGACATGCCGATGCATAGGAAGAGAGTTAGACTTCGTCATTACATGATATATGTTACTTTGTGCTCACTACTAAATTACAAATCATTGTTAATTAAAATTGGCTTTGATATACATTGGGATCCGGGTGGATTCACTACTTGAGCACTATATGCCTAGCTTAATGGCTTTAAAGAAAGCGCTGCCAGGGAGACAACCCGGAAGTTTTAGAGAGTCATTTATTTCTGTTGAGTGCTTTCATATAGTTTAAAAACAACAAAAATAAAGAGGGGAACCCAAAACTTTTCAAAAAGGAAAGTGAAAGTGAGAAAGACAAGCACTGTTGAAGTGGGAGAGCTCCTTGAACTTTGTTCATGCTCACGGCAACTTTGTGAATCTTGATTACAGAAACTTTTCAACAAAAATAATTATCCCCTTGTACAATTCCATTGTATTATAAAAATAATGTGCCAAGGTTTGCCTTTAGGATGTTTACATTTGCTTGATGGTTTGTACGGTGCAGGACAGAAACTTTGGCTGTAGTGCACGATTTTACATTTTTAGCTGGAACATCAAATGGTTCTGATTCTTTTTGCCCTGTCTTCCTATACAAATTGTTTATTTTTTATAATTTTGGTAGAATTTTTCAAGTATCATAAGTATGGTGAATGTTCAGATTATTACAGACTGTTCTGTTTTAGACAGATTCTGTTTTTGATGCATAGTTTGCTTATTTTGATGAAACTATCAATTTATATTAGTCGATTAAGCCATGAAAAAGTTATATTAAAGTAGACACAATGAAAAAACAAAATATGAATTGGTTTGCAACAGTACTTAGAGTAGTGATTTGCTTTATTATACTAACGGATCTTACCGAGTTTTCTGTTGAAGTTTTGTGTGGATGAAGTGTTCGATGATTGAGAAGGTCTCGATGTGAGAAGAAGGAAGAGAGGCAAGAGCTCAAACTTGGGGATGCCCGAGGCACCCCAAGTAAATATTCAAGGAGACTCAAGCGTCTAAGCTTGGGGATGCTGGGGAGGCATCCCCTCTTTCTTCAACAAATATCGGTATGTTTTCGGATTCGTTTCGTTCATGCGATATGTGCAAGTCTTGGAGCGTCTTTTGCATTTAGGTTTTTATTTTTCTTTTTATGCACCATGCTGGTATGAGATAGTCCTTGGTTGATTTATAGAATGCTCTCTGCACTTCACTTATATTTTTTCAGTATGGCTTTATAGAATGCTTCATGTGCTTCACTTATATCATTTGAAGTTTGGATTGCCTGTTTCTCTTTACTTAGACAACCGCCATTTGCAGAATGCTCTTTTGCTTCACTTATATTTGTTAGAGCATGGGCATATCTTTTGTAGAAAGAATTAAACTCTCTTGCTTCACTTATATCTATTTAGAGAGATGACAGGAACTGGTCATTCACATGGTTAGTCATAAAATCCTACATAAACTTGTAGATCGCTGAATATGATATGTTTGATTCCTTACAATAGTTTTGCGATATAAAGATGGTGATATTAGAGTCATGCTAGTCAAGTAATTGTGAAATTGAGAAATACTTGTGTTGAGGTTTGCAAGTCCCGTAGCATGCACGTATGGTGAACCGTTATGTAACAAAGTCGGAGCATGAGGTGTTTATTGATTGTCTTCCTTATGAGTGGCGGTTGGGGACGAGTGATGGTCTTTTCCTACCAATCTACCCCCCTAGGAGCATGCGCGTAGTACTTTGTTTCAATGACTAATAGATTTTTGCAATAAGAATGTGAGTTCTTTATGACTAATGTTGAGTCCATGGATTATACACACTCTCACCCTTCCACCATTGCTAGCCTCTCTAGTACCGCGCAACTTTCGCCGGTACCATAAACCCACCATATACCTTCCTCAAAACAGCCACCATACCTACCTATCATGGCATTTTCATAGCCATTCCGAGATATATTGCCATGCAACTTCCATCATCATCATATACATGACTTGAGCATTTATTGTCATATTGCTTGCATGATCGCAAGATAGCTAGCATGATGTTTTCATGGCTTGTCCGTTTTTATGTCATTGCACATCCTGGTACACCGCTGGAGGCATTCATATAGAGTCATATCTTTGTTCTAGTATCGAGTTGTAATATTGAGTTGTAAGTAAATAAAAGTGTGATGATCATCATTATTAGAGCATTGCCCCAGTGAGGAAAGGATGATGGAGACTATGATTCCCCCATAAGTCGGGATGAGACTCCAGACTTTACAAAAAAATAAAAGAGGCCAAAGAAGCCCAAATAAAAAAAGAGGCCAAAGAAGCCCACCAAAAAATAAAAAATAAAATTAAAAAAAAAAAAATGAGAGAAAAAGAGAGAAGGGGCAGTGCTACTATCCTTTTTCCACACTTGTGCTTCAAAGTAGCACCATGTTCTTCATATAGAGAGTCTCTTGAGTTATCACTTTCATATACTAGTGGGAATTTTCATTATAGAACTTGGCTTGTATATTATGATGATGGGCTTCCTCAAATGCCCGAGGTCTTCATGAGCAAGCAAGTTGGATGCACACCCACTTAGTTTCAGTTAGAGCTTTCATACACTTATAGCTCTAGTGCATCCGTTGCATGGCAATCCCTACTCACTCACATTGATATCTATTGATGGGCATCTCCATAGCCCGTTGATACGCCTAGTTGATGTGAGACTATCTTCTCCTTTTTGTCTTCTCCACCATCATATTCTATTCCACCTATAGTGCTATGTCCATGGCTCACGCTCATGTATTGCGTGAAAGTTGAAAAGGTTTGAGAACATCAAAAGTATGAAACAATTGCTTGGCTTGTCATCGGGGTTGTGCATGATGTGAATATTTTGTGTGGTGAAGATGGAGCATAGCCAGACTATATGATTTTGTAGGGATAACTTTCTTTGGCCATGTTATTTTGAAATGACATGATTGCTTTATTAGTAGGCTTTAAGTATTATTGTTTTTATGTCAAATGATAGACTATTTCTTTGAATCACTCGGATCTTAATATTCATGCCATGATTAGACATATGATCAAGATTATGCTAGGTAGCATTCCACATCAAAAAATATCTTTTTTATCATTTACCTACTCGAGGACGAGCAGGAATTAAGCTTCGGGATGCTGATACGTCTCCGTCGTATCTATAATTTTTGATTGTTCCATGCCAATATTATTCAACTTTCATATACTTTTGGCAACTTTTTATACTATTTTGGGACTAACATATTGATCCAGTGCCCAGTGCCCAGTGCCAGTTCCTGTTTGTTGCATGTTTTTTGTTTCGTAGAATATCCATATCAAACGGAGTCCAAACGGAATAAAAACTGACGGAGATTTTTTTTGGAATATATATGATTTTTGGGAAGAAGAATCCATGCGAGACGATGCTCGAGGGGCCCACGAGGTAGGGGGCGCGCCCCAGGGTGTCAGGCGCGCCCCTGACCCTCGTGGCCACCTCGTAAGGCGGTTGGAGCCCTTCTTTCGAAGCAAGAAAGCTAATATCCGGATAGAGATCGTGTTAAAATTTCAGCCCAATCGGATTTAAGGATCTCCGGGAATATAAGAAACGGTGAAAGGGAAGAATCTGAGAACGCATAAACAGAGAGAGACAAAGAGACAGATCCAATCTCAGAGGGGCTCTCGCCCGTCCTGTGCCATGGAGGCCATGGACCAGAGGGGAAACCCTTCTCCCATCTAGGGAGGAGGTCAAGGAAGAAGAAGAAGGAGGGGGGCTCTCTCCCCCTCGCTTCTAGTGGCACCGGAGTGCCACCGGGGGCCATCATCATCACCGCGATCTACACCAACACCTCTGCCATCTTCACCAACATCTCCATCACCTTCCCCCCTCTATCTACAGCGGTCCACTCTCTCGCAACCCGTTGTACCCTCTACTTGGACATGGTGCTTTATGCTTCATATTATTATCCAGTGATGTGTTGCCATCCTATGATGTCTGAGTAGATTTTCATTGTCCTATCGGTGGTTGATGAATTGCTATGATTGATTTAATTTGCTTGTGGTTATGTTGCTGTCCTTGGGTGCCCATCATATGATTGCGCACGTGGATCACACCCTAGGGTTAGTTGTATGTTGATAGGACTATGTATTGGAGGGCAAGAGTGACAGAAGCTTCAACCTAGCATAGAAATTGATGCATACAGGATTGAAGGGGGACCAATATATCTTAATGCTATGGTTGGGTTTTACCTTAATGAACATTAGTAGTTGCGGATGCTTGCTAATAGTTCTAGCAGTGGCCTCTCCCACATAATACTTGCTATCGGTCTAGTAAAGTAGTCAATTGCTTAAGGCACAATTTCGCAACTCCTACCACCACTTTTCCACACTCGCTATATTTACTTTAGTTGCTTCTTTACCTTAACAGCCCCTAGTTTTATTTTCGTGCTCTTTACTTTCTTGCAAGCCTATCCAACAACACCTACAAATTACTTCTAGTTTCATACTTGTTCTAGGTAAAGCGAACGTCAAGCGTGCGTAGAGTTGTATCGGTGGTCGATAGAACTTGCGGGAATATTTGTTCTACCTTTAGCTCCTCATTGGGTTGGACACTCTTACTTATCGAAAACTGTTGCGATCCCCTATACTTGTGGGTTATCACGGCCCAGCTTCAATCCACTTTGTAAACTTGTCCACTGCCACCAACAGGTGGGTTTTTTTGTCCTTGCATCGTTTAAAAGGCGCAACCATATCAAGACCCCAGACTGCAAACGGCCAAGTTATTGGAATCTTCCTTAATTCTTGAGCTGGCACATGAGCTCGTCTCGAAAATTTCTGACAACCATCACATTTACTGACAAGATCCTCTGCATCGGCATGAGCCATCTGCCAATAGAACCCATGACGAAAAGCCTTAGCCACGAGGGACTTAGAACCGACATGATGACCAGAATCTCCTTCATGAATCTCTCATAGAATCTCACGTCCCTCCTCAGGAGAAACGCAACATTGAAACGCCCCTGTGACATGCTACCTCTTGTGCACTGCATAGGTTTTCCCTTGAAGAGGAAAGGGGGATGCAACAAAGTAGCGTAAGTATTTCCATCAGTTTTTGAGAACCAAGTATCAATCCAGTAGGAGACTACACGCAAGTCACCTCGCAACCAACGCGATAAAGGGGTTGTCAATCCCTTCACGGTTACTTACGAGAGTGAGATCTGATAGAGATAATAAGATAAATATTTTTGGTATTTTTATTATATAGATTGGAAAATAAAGATTGCAAAATAAAATACATTGGAAACTTATATGATAGAAAATAGACCCCGGGGCCATAGGTTTCACTAGTGGCTTCTCTCAAGATAGCATAAGTATTACGGTGGGTAAACAAATTACTATCGAGCAATTGATAGAAAAGTGCATAATTATGAGAATATCTAGGCATGATCATGTATATAGGCATCACGTCTGCGACAAGTAGACCGAAACGATTCTGCATCCACTACTATTACTCCACACATCGACTGCTATCCAACATGCATCTAGAGTATTAAGTTCATAAGAACAGAGTAACGCATTAAGCAAGATGACATGATGTAGATGGATAAACTCAAGCAATATGATATAAACCCCATCGTTTTATCCTCGATGGCAACAATACAATACATGCCTTGCTGCCCCTGCTGTCACTAGGAAAGGACACCGCAAGATTGAACCCAAAGCCAAGCACTTCTCCCATTGCAAGAAAGATCAATCTAGTAGGCCAAACCAAACTGGTAATTCGAAGAGACTTGCAAAGATAAAAAATCAAACATACAAGATTTCAGAGAAGAATCAAATATTTTTCATAGATAATCTTGATCGTAAACCCACAATTCATCGGATCTCGACAAACACACCGCAAAAAGAATTACATCGAATAGATCTCCAAGAAGATCGATGAGAACTTTGTATTGAGATCCAAAGAGAGAGAAGAAGCCATCTAGCTAATACCTATGGACCCGAAGGTTTGTGGTAAACTAATCACACATCATCGGAGAGGCTATGGTGTTGATGTAGAAGCCCTCCTTGATTGATTCCCCCTCCGGCGAAGCTCCGAAAAAGGCCCCAAGATGGGATCTCTTGTGTACAAAAGGTTGCAGCGGTGGAAATAGGGTTTCGTGGTTCTCCTGGATGTTTTTGGGCTATATGGATATATATAGGAGGAAGAAGTAGGTCGGTGGAGCTGCGAGAGGCCCACGAGGGTGGGGTGGCACGCCTAGGGGGCAGGCGCGCCTCCCTGCCTTGTGGCCTCCTTGCTCCTTTCTTGATGTCTACTCCAAGTCCCCTGGATCACGCTTGTTCCAAAAATAACTCTCCCGAAGGTTTCATTCCGTTTGGATTCCGTTTGATATTCCTTTTCTGCGAAACACTGAAATAAGCAAAAAAACAGCCATTTGCACTAGGCCTCGGGTTACTAGGTTAGTCCCAAAAATAATATAAAAGTGTAAAATAAAGCCCGTTAAACATCCAAAACAAATAATATAATAGCATGGAACAATCAAAGATTATAGATACGTTGGAGACATATCAAGCATCCCCAAGCTTAATTCCTGCTCGTCCTTGAGTACGTAAATGATAAAAACAGAATTTTTGATGTGGAATGCTACCTAGCATAATTCTCAATGTCATTTTCTTTATTGCGGCATGAATATTCAGATCCGAAAGATTCAAGACAAAAGTTCAATATTGACATAAAAATAATAATACTTCAAGCATACTAACTAAGCAATCATGTCTTCTAAAAATAACATGGCCAAAGAAAGTTCATCCCTACAAAATCATATAGTTTGGTCATGGTCCATTTTCGTCACACAAGAATGCTCTCATCATGCACAACCCCGATGACAAGCCAAGCAATTGTTTCATACTTTAGTAATCCCAAACTTTTTTCAACTTTCACGCAATACATGAGCGTGAGCCATGGATATAGCACTATGGGTGGAATAGAATATAATGATGGGGGTTATGTGGAGAAGACAAAAAAGGAGATAGTCTCACATTGACGCGGCTAATCAACGGGCTAGGGAGATTCCCATCAATTGATGTCAATGCAAGGAGTAGGGATTGCCATGCATCGGATGCACTAGAGCTATAAATGTATGAAAGCTCAACAAAAGAAACTAAGTGGGTGTGCATCCAACTTGCTTGCTCACGAAGACCTAGGGCATTTGAGGAAGCCCATTGTTGGAATATACAAGCCAAGTTCTATAATGAAAAATTCCCACTAGTATATGAAAGTGACAAAACAAGAGACTCTCTATCATAAAGATCATGGTGCTACTTTGAAGCACAAGTGTGAAAAAAAGGATAGTAGCATTGTCCCTTTTTATTTCTCTTTTTTGGAGCCTTTCTTTTTTGGCCTTCCCCTTTTGTTTTTATTTGGGACAATGCTCTATTAATGATGATCATCACACTTCTATTTATTTACAACTCAATGATTACAACTCGATACTAGAACAGAATATGACTCTATATGAATGCCTCCGGCGGTGTACCGGGAAGGGCAATGAATCAAGAGTGACATGTATGATAAATTATGCATGGTGGCTTTGCCACAAATACGATGTCAACTACAGGATCATGCAAGGCAATATGACAATGATGAAGCGGGTCATAAATGAAACGGTGGAAAGTTGCATGGCAATATATCTCGGAATGGCTATGGAAATGCCATAATAGGTAGGTATGGTGGCTGTTTTGAGGAAGATATAAGGAGGTTTATGTGTGATAGAGCGTATCATATCACGGGGTTTGGATGCACCGGTGAAGTTTTCACCAACTCTCAAGGTGAGAAAGGGCAATGCACGATACCGAAGAGGCTAGCAATGATGGAAAGGTGAGAGTGAGTATAATCCATGGACTCAACATTAGTCATAAAGAACTCACATACTTATTGCAAAAATCTACAAGTCATCAAAAACCAAGCATTACACACATGCTCCTAGGGGATAGATTGGTAGGAAAATACCATCGCTCGTCCCCGACCGCCACTCATAAGGAAGACAATCAAAGAACACCTCATGCTTCAAATTTATTACACAACGATTACCATACATGCATGCTGCGGGACTTGCAATCTTCAACACAAGTATTTCTCAAGTTCACAACTACTCAACTAGCACAACTCTAATATCACCATCTTTATATCTCAAAACAATTATCAAGTATCAAACTTCTCATAGTACTCAATGCACCTTTTTATGAAAGTTTTTATTATACCAATCTTGGATGCCTATCATATTAGGACCAACTTTATAGCCAAAGCACCATTACCATGCTGTTCTAAAGTACTCTCAAAATAATATAAGTTAAGCATGAGAGATCAATAATTTCTATAAAATAAAACCACCACCGAGCTCTAAAAGATATAAGTGAAGCACTAGAGCAAAATTATCTAGCTCAAAAGATATAAGTGAAGCACATAGAGCATTCTAATAAATTCCGATTCATGTGTGTCTCTCCCAAAAGGTTTGTACAGAAAGGATGATTGTGGTAAACTAAGAATCAAAGACTCAAATCATACAAGATGCTCCAAGCAAAACACATATCATGTGGTGAATAAAAATATACCCTCAAGTAAAGTTACCGATGGATGAAGACGAAAGAGGGGATGCCTTCCGGGGTATCCCCAAGCTTAGGATTTTGGTTGTCCTTGAATTTTACCTTGGGGTGACTTCGGCATCCCAAAGCTTAGGCTCTTTCCACTCCTTATTCCATAATCCATCAAATCTTTACCCAAAACTTGAAAACTTCACAACACAAAACTCGACACAAAATCTCATGAGCTCCGTTAGTATAAGAAAACAAACCACCACTTAAGGTACTGTAATGAACTCATTCTTTATTTATATTGGTGTTAAACCTACTGTATTAAAACTTCTCTATTGTTCGTACCCTCCGATACTAGCCATAGATTCATCAAAAATAAGCGAACAACACACGAAAAACAGAATCTGTCAAAAACAGAACAGTCTGTAGTAATCTGCAGGTTTCGAATACTTATGTAACCCCAAAAATTATGAAATAAATTTGTGGACGTGAGGAATTTGTCTATTAATTATTGGAAAAAAGAATCAACCTAATCGCACTCTCCAGTAAAATATGGCAGCTAAACTCGTGAGCACTAATGTTTCTGTTTTTACAGCAAGATCGCAAAAACTTTCCCCAAGTCTTCCCAAAGGTTCTACTTGGCACAAACACTAATTAAAAGCATAAAACCACATATAAACATAGGCCATATGAATTATTTACTACTAAACATAACCAAAAAGCAATAAACAAAAATAAAATTGGGTTGCCTCCCAACAAGCGCTATCGTTTAACGCCCCTAGCTAGCATTAAAGGAAGAATAGATCTAGGTATTATCATCTTTGGTATGCAATTCATAGGTGGCTCTCACAATAGATTCAAAAGGTAATTTAATTTTATTTCTAGGAAAGTGTTCCATGACTTTCCTTAATGGAAATTGGAATCTAATATTCCCTTCTTTCATATCAATAATTGCACCAATCGTTCTAAGTAAAGGTCTACCAAGAATAATGGGACATGTAGGATTGCAATCAATGTCAAGAACAATGAAATCTACGGTCACATAATTCCTATTTGCAACAATAATAACATTGTTAATCCTTCCCACATGTTTTTTAATAGTGGAATCCACAAGATGCAAATTTAAAGAACAATCATCAAATTCACGGAGACCTAACACATCACACAAAGTTTTTGGAATCGTGGAAACACTAGCACCCAAATCACATAAAGCATAGCATTAATGATCTTTAATCTTAATTTTTATAGTAGGTTCCCACTCATCATGAAATTTTCTAGGGATAGAAACTTCTAATTCAAGCTTTTCTTCATAAGATTGCATTAAAGCATCAACGATATGTTTGGTAAAAGCTTTATTTTTACTATAAGCATGCAGAGAATTTAGCACGGATTGTAACAAGGAAATACAATCTATCAAAGATAAATTATCATAATTAGATCCCTTAAAATACAAAATAGTGGGTTCATTGCTATGTAAAGCGACCTCTTTAATCCCACTTTTATTAATTTTTGCATCAAGATCTAAAAACTCTGAATCATTGGGATGCGTTTTAACTAAAGTTGACTCATCTCCAGTACCATCATTATCAAGATTCATATTGCAAAACAAAGATTTAATAGGAGACACATTAATTAATTTTAGATCTTCATCCTTATTATCGTCAAAACTAGAAGAACACCCTTTTATAAAGCAATCTTTTTTTCCACGCATCCTAGCGGTTCTTTCTTTGCACTCATCAATGGAAATTCGCATGGCTTTTGAGAGACTCATTGATATCATGCTTAGGTGGAATAGATCTAAGTTTCAAAGAATTAGCATCAAGAGAAATTCTATCCACGTTCCTAGCCAACTCATCAATCTTAGACAATTTTTCTTCAATCAAAGCATTGAAACTCTTTTGCGAACTAATACATTCTTTAATACTAGATTCAAAATCAGAGGGAATCTTATTATAATTTCCATAAGAATTATTGTAGGAATTACCATAATTATTAGAGGAATTACTAGGATACGGCCTATGATTAAAATTTCCTCTATACGTGTTGTTACCAAAATTGTTCCTACCAACAAAATTCACATCCATAGATTCATTATTATTCTCAATCAAAGTAGACAAAGGCATATCATTAGGGTCAGAAGAAACACTCTTATTAGCAAACAATTTCATAAGTTCATCCATCTTTCCACTCAAAACATTAATTTCTTCTATAGCATGAACCTTTTTACTTGTAGATCTTTCGGTGTGCCATTGAGAATAATTAACCATAATATTATCTAGGAGTTTGGTAAGTTCTCCTAAAGTGATTTCCATAAAAGTGCCTCCCGCAGCCGAATCTAAAAGATTTCTAGAAGAAAAATTCAATCCAGCATAAAAATTTTGTATGATCATCCATAAATTCAAACCATGAGTAGGGCAATTGCGAATCATCAATTTCATCCTCTCCCAAGATTGTGCAACATGCTCATGATCTAGTTGCTTAAAGTTCATAATATCATTTCTAAGAGAGATGATCTTAGCGGGAGGAAAATACTTAGAGATAAAAGCATCTTTGCACTTATTCCAAGAATCAATACTATTTTTAGGCAAAGAAGAAAACCAGGTTTTAGCACGATCTCTAACCGAAAACGGGAATAGCTTCAATTTAACAATATCATTATCCACATCTTTCTTCTTTTGCATATCACACAAATCAACAAAGCTGTTTAGATGGGTAGCGGCATCTTCACTAGGAAGGCCAGAAAACGGATCTTTCATGAGAAGATTCAGCAAAGCAGTATTAATTTCACAAGATTCAGCATCGGTAATGGGAGCAATCAGAGTGCTAATAAAATCATTATTGTTGGTATTGGAAAAATCACACAATTTAGTATTATCTTGAGCCATCGTGACAAACAATCCAACACACAAGCACACAAGAAGCGAGCAAAAAAGAGGCGAGCGGAAAAAGAGGGTGAATAAAACGGCAAGGGTGAAGTGGGGGAGAGGAAAATGAGAGGCAAATGGCAAATAATGTAATGCGAGGGATAAGAGTTTGTGATGGGTACTTGGTATGTCTTGACTTGTGTGTAGATCTCCCCGGCAACAACGCCAGAAACCATTCTTGCTACCTCTTGAGCACTGTGTTGGTTTTCCCTTGAAGAGGAAAGGGTGATGCAGCAAAGTAACGTAAGTATTTCCCTCAGTTTTTGAGAACCAAGGTATCAATCCAGTAGGAGACTACACGCAAGTCACCTCGCACCTACACAAACAAATAAGAACCTCGCAACCAACACATAAAGGGGTTGTCAATCCCTTCACGGTCACTTACGAGAGTGAGATCTAATAGAGATAATAAGATAAATATTTTTGGTATTTTTATTATATAGATTGGAAATAAAGATTGCAAAATAAAATAGATTGGAAACTTATATCATAGAAAATAGACCCGGGGGCAATAGGTTTCACTACTTCTCTCAAGATAGCATAAGTATTACGGTGGGTAAACAAATTACTGTCAAGCAATTGATAGAAACGTGCATAATTATGAGAATATCTAGGCATGATCATGTATATAGGCATCACGTCCGCGACAAGTATACCGAAATGATTCTGCATCTCCTACTATTACTCCACACATCAACCGCTATCCAGCATGCATCTAAGGTATTAAGTTCATAAGAACAGAGTAACACATTAAGAAAGATGGCATGATGTAGAGGGATAAACTCAAGCAATATGATATAAACCCCATCTTTTTATCCTTGATGGCAACAATACAATACGTGCCTTGCTACCCCTGCTGTCATTGGGAAAGGACATCGCAAGATTGAACCCAAAGCTAAGCACTTCTCCCATTGCAAGAAAGATCAATCTAGTAGGCCAAACCAAACTGATAATTCGAAGAGACTTGCAAAGATAACAAATCATACATAAAAGATTTCAGAGAAGAATCAAATATTGTTCATAGATAATCTTGATCATAAACCCACAATTCATCGGATCTCGACAAACACACCGCAAAAAGAATTACACCGAATAGATCTCCAAGAAGATCAAGGAGAACTTTGTATTGAGATCCAAAGAGAGAGAACAAGCCATCTAGATAATAACTATGGACCCGAAGGTTTATGGTAAACTACTCACACATCATTGGAGAGGCTATGGTGTTGATGTAGAAGCCCTCCGTGATTGATTCCCCCTCCGATGGAGCTCCGGAAAAGGCCCCAAGATGGGATCTCTTGGGTATAGAAGGTTGCGGCGGTGGAAATAGGGTTCATGGTGCTCCTGGATATTTTCGGGGTATATGGATATATATATGAGGAAGAAGTAGGTCGGTGGAGCTGCGAGGGGCCGACAAGGGTGGGGGGGCGCGCCCAGGGGGGCAGGCGCACCTCCCTGCCTCATAGCCTCCTCACTCCTTTCTTGACGTCTACTCGAAGTCCCCTGGATCACGTTTGTTCCAAAAATAACTCTCCCGAAGGTTTCATTCCATTTGGATTTCGTTTGTTATTCCTTTTCTGCGAAACACTGAAATAGGCAAAAAACAGCAATTTGCACTGGGCCTTGGGTTAGTAGGTTAGTCCCAAAAATATTATAGAAGTGTATAATAAAGCCCATTAAACATCCAAAGCAGATAATATAATAGCATGGCACAATCAAAAATTATAGATACGTTGGAGATGTATCATGACGTTGCATCGGTGCAACTCTCCATTGACAATAGTCATTGACTTAGACTACCGGGTTATCTGCCTGGCCAAAGTTTCATCACCAGGTAACTCGCCTCGGGTCATATAAACAAAATATGGAATAGTCCAATCAGGAGTAGCGTGAAGAGCCGCCACCAATTGTACCTCCGGGTCAGGAACAACAAGATCTTCCTCTGTAGGCAATTTGACTGAGGGGTTATGCAAAATATCAAGGAAAACAATAGGTGGTACCGGCTTACGATGGGATCCCAACCAGCTTAAAGCATCAGCCGCCTCATTTTTCCTGCGATCAATATGTTCCACTTGATAACCCTTGAAATGGCCAGCAATAACATCCACCTCTCGGCGATAGACCACCATGAGCGGGTCCTTGGAATCCCAAGTGAAAGTGCGTTATATGCACTAGAGGGGGGGTGAATAGGCGATTTTTATGAAAGACTTCAAAATGTGGAAGTTATGAAGACAAACGATAGAAATAAACCTATTACCCTGCAGCGGAAGGTAGACTACACTAGGCAAGCCATAGTCAAGTATTCAATGGAATGAAAGCACAATGACTAATAGCAGCAATGGAGTAAGGATCAGGTAGGAAGATATTATGAAGCCAAACAGAAAACGCAGTCACTCAGTGAAGATAAAAGATAGTGCAATCATACAATGACTTCACAAGGAGTAACAGTAAGTAAAGGGAAGGGAAGATGAAACCAGTGACTCGTTGAAGACAATGATTTGTTGGACCAGTTCCAGTTGCTGTGACAACTGTACGTCTGGTTAGGGCGGCTAGGTATTTAAACCTTAGGACACACAGTCCCGGACACCCAGTCCTGAACACGCAGCTCAGGACACCCAGTCCTCACCGTATTCCCCTTGAGCTAAGGTCACACAGACCTCGCCCAATCACTCTGGTAAGTCTTCAAGGTAGACTCCCAAACCTTCACAGACTTCGTTCACCGGCAATCCACAATGTCTCTTGGATGCTCAGAACGCGACGCCTAACCGGCTGGAGGATGCACAGTCCTCAAGTGTAATAAGTCTTCAGATCACACAGACAAGAAGACTTAAGTGATGCCTAATTCTCTTTGGCTCTGGGTGGTTAGGGCTTTATCCTCGCAAGGAATTCTCTCTCAAAGGCTTCGAGGTGGGTTGCTCTCAAACGACAAAAGCCGTACTCTGAATCTGAGCAGCCAACCGTTTATGGTTGTAGGGGGTGGGCTATTTATAGCCACTTGGCAACCCGACCTGATTTGTCCGAAATGACCCTGGGTCACTAAGGAACTGACACGTGTTCCAACGGTCAGATTTCAAACTCACACGGCAACTTTACTTGGGCTACAAGCAAAGCTGACTTGTCCGACTCTGGACAAGATTCGCTCTCAAAGTCTTCACTCGAAGACATAGGTTTTGTTTAAGCATCACTTCAGTCATTCTGACTGGTTCTCTTGGACCCCACTTAACAGTACGGTGGTTCCTATGACTCAACACAGAAGAAAAAGAACTACGAAAGATCTAAGTCTTCGAGCTCCATAGGCTTCATGCGGTGTCTTCTCTTGTCATAGTCTTCAATGTGAATATCTTCATATACCACCTTTGACTTCAATGTCTTCATACATTTTTAGGGGTCATCTCTGGTAGGAAAACCGAATCAATGAGGGACTTCTACCTGTGTTATCCTGCAATTCTCACAAACACATTAGTCCCTCAACTAGGTTTGTCGTCAATACTCCAAAACCAACTAGGGGTGGCACTAGATGCACTTACAATCTCCCCCTTTTTGGTGATTGATGACAAACTAGTTGAAGTTTTCAACGGGGAATATAATCTGTGAAATTGTAAAGGATAAGGAATTGTCTTCATAAGTTGCAAGGGCTCCCCCTGAAGATGTGCATATAAGTAATTTGCTTTTGGAATGCAAATGCACATGGCAGGTTGTACTTGTGGAGATCCACTTCAACTTATGATGACAATCCACTATGCATGAGAAAGTATGTGAAGATAATGACATGCATAATGGAAAATGGATGTCTGCAGAATGATCTAAGTGCGGAATTTATCGTCGCACATGCGGAATTTATCATCGCAACACAAGGTGGCAAATAAGTAGCAGACGACCATCGAGTTTAAGTGTTACAACTCAAAGAACCAAATGTAGCAAAACGAGAGTTGTAAGCACGAAGCAAAATATAAAGCACCCGCCCATATGGACCCGCTTGAAGACTATCAAACTCATATGCTTCTCCCCCTTTTGTCAGTAAGGACCAAAAAGGTTTGAAGACATAGAGCATCTACTCGTTCCCATGAGGAGTAGGTGAAGCAGCAGGGTCATTGGTGGTGTTTGGCGGTGCAGAAGAGCTTGGAGCAGAGTCGAAGCGTGCTGAAGGAGGTGGCGGTGAAGTAGCATCGTCTTCATCCTCGATCACTCTGGCATTCACAGTTGCAGCAGAGGAAGAGAACTCAGAGTCTTCAAGGGATGGAGTTCGTCGCAGCACTGCCCTTCGAGGAGGTGTGGAGTCAAACTTGAATCGCTCAGTGAAGCCATCCTCTTGAAGATCATCTTCAGAACACATCAGCGTCAGCCCTTTCCATGTGCGGCGAGAGGTTTCATGGGCAACAAAAGCATTCTTGGTGGCAAGATTGCGAATGCGATTAACATCCACCAAGAGGCTTTGCATTTGACGCTTCAGCCAGTCATGATGCCTATCCTGTTTCTGATGAAGAGCCACAAGAAGCTCTCGGTCATTGAGAACACGAGTGCGCTTCTTGGGTCGTGGAGCAGTTGTACTGTCAGTGGCTTTAGTGAGAGCAGGATGCGGTGCACGTGTAGTGCCAGCCAAAGGCTACACACGAGTTACGGCTTCAACGCCTTCAACGTTCTGAGAAAAACTTTGATGCTCTGCATTCTGAAGACTTAGAGGTTCCTTGGCAGGCTCAGGATAGATGGCTTCAATAGACATATCCACATCAGGAAAAAAGATCCAATGATTGCGGGCAGAGGGCTGATATGAGATAGCGGAGTGAAGTTTGATCAGCCGCATCACCCAAGGGGCGTAGAACTTCAAACCAAACAGATCAGAGCCAGATGTAGCAAGTTGGCGAATGAAGAAATCCCGTGTATTGAAGCATTTTCCATGAAGAATGTAGAAGACCAAAGTCTTCATTGCACCTTCCAGCTTGGCATGGGGAGAATGTCCTTTGATTGGCCAGAGAGTTCGCCTTATGATGTGATAAATGGTTCTTGGCAGATACTCAAGGTCTTCAACGAAGAACTCCATGGGATAAGCAGCATCTTGGGGCAATGGCTTCATCATACTGAGCATCTGACTCATATTAGGTTCAGTCTTCTGAAAGATGCTCTCAATAGCTTCACTATGAAGCTGACAGCCATGCTCGTAGAGATCGCCAGGAGTGGGCAAACCAGTGAGCTCAATGATGTCAAAGGCTTTGGCTTCATGATGAACGTTTCCTGTCATCCACTCCAGGACCCAAGTCTTCGGATCTCTGCTATACCCGCGGATGTGAAGTGTGGCATAGAATTGGAGCAGCAACTCTTCATTCCAATGCTCTTGGTCAGTGATGAACGGCAGCAGTCCAACTTCTTTGAAGCAATCCAGAGCTTCTTCCAGACAGGGCAGACCAGCTATTGCTTCAATGTCAAGGCGCTTGTGTGGGAAGATGCGACCTTGGTTGTAAAGAACGCATGAGTAATAGCTTCGCTGCGGATAACTCCAGAACCGATCAGATGATATTCTTTCCCTGGAGTAGGGGTTCCTGGAGCTATTGAAGAATGTGTTGTCTGCTCTGAAGCCATTGATATTGAAGGAGCCAGGTGCTGATGTAGGACCTGGGAACCTTGGAAATCTTGGGATTGGCTTTTGTACCAGAGGCATGTGCTCAACATGATAGTCGAACTGGGGACCAGCAGCAGACGCATGAACAGAAGCGGCGGGACAGTGGCTTCGCTGACTTCTGGTGCTTTTGTTGGTGAGGGCTCCACATTAGCTTCAGCCATGACAGCGTAAGTGGCTTCAGTGGTGGCAGCCTCAAGATGTTCAACCTCCACTTGACGAGTAGGAGGGTCGGTCACGATCACGTTCTCCTTGAGAACCGCTTCTTGGTGGGACAGGGGAGTGGCAACTTGTGGGACTTCTTCTTCCACGGCTGATGCAACCAGATTGTCTTCAGCAGAGACTTGTGGCCTTGGACCTTTGCGAAGCCTGAGCAACGCGGGTGACGCCTGTGGAGTTGCTGTTGGCTGGGCCTCAAAGTCATCATTCTCTTGTGGGCGATCCGCCCATGAAGCATCCTGTGCAATTGGCGTCAGTGGACGACCAATGCTGATGAGTTTGCTGTGCGTTAGCACAGGCGATGATACCTGTTGGTGTTCTAGCTGAGGAAGGGCTGCATCATCTTCAACATGGTCATGGTGACCAATGTCTCCAGCAGCGATGGGATCAGCTGCTGGAAAGTCTTCAGCTTCATGAGCCTCTGTGAAAGCAGGCTCATGGACAGTCAGTTGACGTTCTTGTGGATCGGCGTCGGGGTGAACCATGGAAATGGGTTCAACAATCAAGGGCTCTGTGGGAGCAGCCCGTTCCTTATTGGTCTTTCTTTTCTTCTTGGCGGGGGCAGTAGCAGAGGCTTCAAGATGTTTTCTCTTCCTTGCTTCAGCCTCAGCAGTGCTGGTCTTCTTCAGTTCTGAAGCGGTTGACCTGGCCTTTGGCTTCGGGCCAGTCATGCTAGTTGGGAAGACAAGGGGATCTGCCTCCTGCCTTGGTGCTTCAGGTTCAGCCATAGCGGGCTTCTTCTGCTTCTTGGCAGCCATCCTGGGGTCGATGCCAGGACGCCCAAGGGCCTTGCGCTTCTCAGCCTCATTGTAGGCTTGCACACACCTATCAGCCAGGACCTTCATGCGCTCACGAGAACCCTGAGCTTCTGCATGTTTCTTTAGAAAGGCTTCCTTGAGCTCGTCCAGCATAATCTTGAAATTCTTCACGTCTTGCACGCTGAGCTTGGCCATATGCTTCTTGAACTGAGATTTCTCAAAGTCAATCTTCTGCTTCAGTTCAACAATGCGCTGGGCGATAGCTAACTCTGAAGCAATGGCGCCATGGAAGGCGACACTGAGGCCAATGGGTAGTTGGAGATCGTTGAAGCTGATGTTTGGCATGTCAAACCATTCATCAATGAAGTTGTGGATGATTGTTACATCAAAGAGAGGCAGATCATTGAAGATTTCTTCTTCTCCTTTGCTCTTGATGAGTTGCTCAAGAGCGTCATCTGCAAGATCTTCATCACTTGACAGATCAATGGCATCATTGCGCAGAATGGCAGCAGCTGTTAGCTCTTGGCCGGTGTGTGGCAGAGGCATCTTGACCTTCTGGGGCTTGGAAATGCGTGATAAATCTTCAGACTGCACACTGTCTTCAGGAGGTGCAGTTGCCAGTGGCTTCGCCCGTGAGATTTTTGGTGAAGGGGCAGGCTTTGAAGCTTTAGGCTTCTTCAACTTCTTTGGCTTCGGCGCTACAGGCGCTTCATCTGATTCAGCGTCAGCTGCAGGCTCATTCACTGCAGTCCCTTGAACCAAGATATGGGTGATGAGACCTTCAAGGTTGTAGAAAGGACCGACGACATTGGGTTCTGCATCACGTGTGCCGTCAGCCCTTGGAGCAGAAGGACCAGGGTTGAAGTCTAGTCCCAATGTCTTCTTGTTTTGCTTCGCTGAGTTTTGGGCAAACTGAAAGTTGCGCTTGAACAGAATGTCGTCACGACACCATAGCAGGGACGATGGGTCAGCATCCGCAGGTTGTGGTCCACGGACCATGCAGGGATAGAAGCCTTGTTCAATGGCTTCATCTCTGGTCCTGGGTTGAAGATTTTTGTAGAGGATGTCTCCCCATGGTCGCTTGATGGCATTCTTTTCAGCATATTCCTTTGTCACAAATCTGTACTTGAACCACTGTTCTGCCCAATAGCGTCGAATCCATTGGATTCGTGTTTTGCGCTGATTGTAATCCTCTTCAGGATCTGTCTTGTACAGTTCTGAGAGGTCATCTGGCAGATCTCTTGATGTTTCTCCACGACGCTTTCTGCCACCCTTCCTTGCTGATTTCTCTGAAGCCATGAACTTTAAACTGAAAGGCTTCAATGGCTTTCGCTTGCTGGACAGACAGGAACTGGCTTCGGGAGAATTGATATGATGTTGTAAGAATTCTGCAAATGAATGCAGACTATGAGAACCAAGGGATTCTCCCACGGACATGTACCTGTGACAGCATTAAGGTGCGAGGGAAGGGGAAGAGGTCATATGCATTCTCAGAAGATTTTGAATATAAATCAGTTTAGAAGACATTGACCTCATCGTGCGAAGACATTCACTCATAGATAAGGAGTTGGTTCCAGATTTGTACGAATCCAGAGATCAGTACAAGTGAGGAATCTAACTACTTTGTGAAGCATAAGTGAATATACTAGGCATGTTATGAGATGCAGTATGAGAGAGATCTAACTTGTGTGAATAGAAACTGCTTGTGGTAGAAAGTGACAAAGCCATAGGATCAACGGTGCCGTAAAAAAGGAAGTTTTATTTACCACACTAAGAACTGCTAGACGGAGTGGAAGATGAGGCCGAGCAGTTCGATCTTCCGTGCCCTAACTTGGCGACGGAGGACACCTACGGCGACGGCGGAGAGGACGATGTCCGCGGTCAGCGTGAAGACGGCGTCGGAGAGGTTGCGGCAGCGAAGCGCTTTGTCGCCGGCGTCGTCGAGGGCTAGCGGTGGCGCTAGGGTTCGTGCGAGAGTGGAAGAAGAGATAATGACCGCCGTGAAGTGTGTATTTATAGGTACAGGGGCGGCACTGCGTTATTACACAGGTGCCCCTGGCGATTCGCATCTGAGGAACACGTGGCCATCATGCAGAATTTTGGGGTTTGTTCCACGTCCCACGCACGCCTGGATTGTCGGGTGGTCGTTCCTACTTCTCCGGGTTTCATGTGGAGGAATGAGCATTGAAAGCAGACTTAAGGTTTGTCTCTGTATCTTCTGCAGACAAGGACGCAGAGAAGACATTCGACAGTTTCAATAGAATGCATATGATTTGGAGAGATGGAGTTTGAGATAGAAAGCACAGAGAGGTTAGGGTCCGATCACATTCACTTAGTTCAAAAGATTCAACAAGAAGACATAGCTATAAGTGAATGCTGTAGAGGACGGAACACTAGTATATATATATATATATATATATATATATAATCAACATAGTGAAGATAATCATGAAGACATGTTGAGATTGAAGCCAAACCAAATGTCAAGACATAGCAAGGTAACGCCATGAGTGAAACACTTCAAATAGAACATTTGGTGGTGGCGTTACCCACCGTATAGGAAGTATTAGACCCAGACACGGCACACAATTATCGTGGCGCTGCAAAGTCAAATTCCACATTAATGTATTCACACTTAGAATGTATGTCTTCATTGATTGAAGATATACTTTACTTCGTGTGTTGCACATCTAAGTCATCAATATGCATAAGGGTTAGGATGTGTGCCTGATCACAGGACATTTGAGGATTCCAGGATATTTAGCTCACACCGTAACTTGCAAAATATCTTCTCATCCAAGGGCTTGGTGAAGATATCTGCCAATTGCTCTTCAGTGTTGACGTGTATGATGTCAATATCTTCCTTCACAACATGATCTCTAAGAAAGTGATGACGAATTTCAATGTGCTTTGTCTTCGAGTGCTGAACTGGGTTGTTGGCAATCTTGATGGCGCTTTCGTTGTCGCAGTAGAGTGGCACTTGCTTCAGATGAATGCCATAGTCCTTGAGTGTTTGCTTCATCCACAGAAGCTGAGCGCAGCAAGATCCAGCAGCAATGTATTCAGATTCAGCAGTGGAGAGAGATACACAGTTCTGCTTCTTTGAAGACCAACATACAAGTGATCGTCCCAGAAAATGACATGTGCCCGATGTAGACTTGCGATCCACCTTGTCACCAGCATAATCACCATCCGAGAATCCAACCAGATCAAACTCTGAGCCCTTTGGATACCATAATCCTAGAGTTGGGGTGTGAGCCAAATATCGAAGAATTCGCTTCACAGCTAAGTGATGCGACTCCTTTGGTGCCGCTTGGAATCGAGCACACATGCAAACACTAAGCATAATATCTGGCCTAGATGCACATAGATAAAGTAAAGAACCAATCATGGAGCGGTATACCTTTTGATCGAACTCTTTACCATTGTTGTCAGGACCCAGATGATGCTTGGCTGGCATTGGCGTCGTGAAGCCTTTGTAGTCTTGCATACCGAACTTCTTCAGGCAATCTTTGAGATACTTCTCTTGAGATATGAAGATGTCGTTGCATTGCTGTCGTATTTGAAGACCGAGAAAGAACTTCAGCTCTCCCATCATGGACATTTGATATTGCTCTTGCATCATATATCCAAACTCTTCACTGTACTTCTGATTGGTGCAGCCGAAGATAATGTCATCCACATATATTTGGCACACAAACAGTTCACCATCATATGTCTTCGTGAAGAGAGTGGGGTCGAGGGAACCAGGTATGAAGCCTTTGCTCTTCAGGAAGTATTTGAGTGTGTCATACCAGGCCCTAGGGGCTTGTTTGAGGCCATACAGTGCCTTGTTGAGCTTGTATACCATGTCAGGATGTTTTGGATCTTCAAAGCTAGGTGGTTGTGCAACATACACTTCTTCTTCAATCTTGCCATTGAGAAAGGCGCTCTTCACATCCATTTGATAAAGAAGTATGTTGTGATGATTTACATAGGCCAGCAGTATGCGTATGGCTTCAAGTCTAGCCACAGGAGCAAATGTTTCATCGAAGTCAATGCCTTCCACTTGAGTATATCCTTGAGCAACGAGACGAGCTTTGTTTCTGACAACTTGACCGTGCTTATCTCGTTTGTTGAGGTATATCCATTTTGTCCCTATTATGTTGCGCTTCTGAGGATCGGGACGCTTGACCAGTTCCCATACATTATTCAGCTCAAACTGTTGAAGCTCTTCTTGCATAGCTTGAATCCATTCAGGTTCCATGAAGTCTTCTTCAACTTTCTTGGGTTCTGTTATTGAGACAAATGCGAAGTGCCCACAGAAATTTGCTAGTTGAGTTGCCCTTGAACGAGTGAGTGGACCGGGTGCATTGATGCTATCAATTATTCTTTCAATCTGCACTTCATTGGCAACACGAGGATGTACAAGGCGAAGATTTTGCTCTTGCTGATCATTGTCGCTGTTAGAGGGAATGTCTTCAGGCTGAGCATTGTCTTCAGGTTGATCAGGTGCTGAGATGATAAGTTCTTCTTCAGGATGAGCTTCAGAAGGTATAATTTCTCTAGTTCCCATTAGCTTGATTGATTCACTGGATGGAACTTCATCTAGCACATTTGGCAGGTGCTCTCTTTGTGAATCGTTGGTCTCATCGAACCGCACATCCACTGTTTCAACCACTTTATAATGAAAGAGATTAAAGACTCTGTAGGAGTGCAAATCCTTTCCATATCCAAGCATAAAACCCTCATGTGCTTTTGGTTAAAACTTTGAGGTGTGATGTGGTCCTTGATCCAGCACCTGGCGCCAAATACTCTGAAGTAACTGACATTTGGCTTCTTGCTAGTAAGGAGCTCATAAGATGTCTTGTTCAGAAGTTTGTGAAGATAAACACGATTGATTGTATGGCATGAAGTATCAATAGCTTCAGGCCAGAATTTTCTTGGAAGTCTTGTATTCATCTAGCATCGTTCTGGCCATCTCAATGAGAGTTCTGTTCTTGCGTTCGATGATGCCATTCTGCTGTGGCGTGTACGGGGCTGAGAATTCATGTGTGATGTTGTAAGTGCATCTAGTGCCACCCCTAATTGGTTTTGGAGTATTGACGACAAACCTAGTTGAGGGACTAATGTGTTTGTGAGAATTGCAGGATAACACAGGTAGAAGTCCCTCATTGATTCGGTTTTACTACCAGAGATGACCCCTAAAAATGTATGAAGACATTGAAGTCAAAGGTGGTATATGAAGATATTCACATTGAAGACTATGACAAAAGAAGACACCACATGAAGCCTATGGAGCTCGAAGACTTAGATCTTTCGTAGTTCTTTTTCTTTTGTGTTGAGTCATAGGAACCACCGTACTGTTAAGTGGGGTCCAAGAGAACCAGTCAGAATGACTGAAGTGATGCCTAACCAAAACCTATGTCTTCGAGTGAAGACTATGAGAGCGAATCTTGTCCAGAGTCGGACAAGTCAGCTTTGCTTGTAGCCCAAGTAAAGTTGCCGTGTGAGTTTGAAATCTGACCGTTGGAACACGTGTCAGTTCCTTAGTGACCCAGGGTCATTTCGGACAAATCAGGTCGGGTTGCCAAGTGGCTATAAATAGCCCACCCCCTACAACCATAAACGGTTGGCTGCTCAGATTGAGTGCACGGCTTTTGTCGTTTGAGAGCAACCCACCTCGAAGCCTTTGAGAGAAAATTCCTTGCGAGGAGAAAGCCCTAACCACCCAGAGCCAGAGAAATTGGGCATCACTTAAGTCTTCTTGTCTGTGTGATCTGAAGACTTATTACACTTGAGGACTGTGCATCCTCCAGACGGTTAGGCGTCGCGTTCTGAGCATCCAAGAGACATTGTGGATTGCCAGTGAACGAAGTCTGTGAAGGTTTGGGAGTCTACCTTGAAGACTTACCAGAGTGATTGGGCGAGGACTATGTGACCTTAGCTCAAGGAGAATACGGTGAGGACTTGGTGTCCTGAGCTGCGTGTTCAGGACTGGGTGTCCGGGACTGTGTGTCCTAAGGTTTAAATACCTAGCCGCTCCAACCAGACGTACAGTTGTCACAGCAACTGGAACTGGTCCAACACATCATTGTCTTCAACGAGTCACTGGTTTCATCTTCACTTCCTTTTACTTACTGTTACTCATTGTGAAGCCATTGCATGTTTGCTATATCTTTTGTCTTCGCAACGAAACTGTATGATTTGTTTGGCTTCATAACTTCTTCCTACCTGATCCTTATTACACTGCAGCTACTTGTCATTGTGCTTTCACTCTATTGAATACTTGACCATGGCTTGTCTAGTGTAATCTAACTTCTGCTGCATAGTAATAGGCATATCTCTGCTGTTTGTCTTCATAACTTCCACGTTTTGAAGACTTTCATAAAAATCGCCTATTCACCCCCCTCTAGTCGATATAACGCACTTTCAATTGGTATCAGAGCAAGATGCTCCCTTGTTCTGTGTGATTCGGTTTAACCACCTGGAGTTTTAGCTATGTCGACTGCAGGGATAATTAAAGTCTCTGCTGCGTGCCCCGTCTTCGATGGAACTGAATATCCCTACTGGAAGAATAAGATGCGCATGCATCTTGAAGCCATCGACGTCGACCTATGGTATGTCGTCGAGAACGGCGTTCCCAAGGCTGGAGAAGGTGTCATTGCTGCTGATGTCAAGAAATTCATTCAACTGGACTCTACTGCCAAGAATATCATCTGTGGACATCTGACCAAAGGATAGTATGGCCGTGTGAGTGCTTTGAAGACATCCAAGCTGGTCTGGGACTGGCTCTCCAAGGTCAATGAAGGCATCTCAACCCAGAGAGATCAGAGAATCAGTGTCCTTCGCAACCTCTTCAACCGCTTCAAGCGAAATGACAATGAGAATGTCCAACACACATTTGACCGACTCACTGACATCACAAATGAGCTTCAAGCCCTCGGCGCCACTGAGATCACCAAACATGAAGTCGTCAAGACGCTGCTGAGATCACTTGATAGTTCGTTTGACATCCTAGCCCTGATGATTCAAGAACGTCCTGATTTCAAGACACTCGATCCGTCTGACATACTTGAGAGGCTCAACACACATGAGTTTCAGCTTTCTGAGAAAAGAGATATCTACGGTCCAAACTATGGGCGAACTCGTGCCTTGAAGGCAAAAGTTGTTTCCTCATCTGAAGAAGAATCTGACAGCAGTTCTGATGATCCTGAAGACATTGGAAGGGAACTTGCAATGCTAGTGAAGAAGTTCCAAAAATTCACCAAGAAGAAAGGCTTCAGAAAGTCTTCACGATCAAGCTCAAGGAATGATGAAGCTTCTGCTCATGACTACAAGAAGAAAACATGCCACAAGTGCAAGAAAACTGGACACTTCATCTCTGAGTGTCCACAGTGGGACAATGAGAACAGAAAGAAGAAGAAGAGCAAGGAATATGACTCTGACGACAAGAAGAAGAAGAAATACACAAAGTCTTCTTCCAAGTCTTCCTCAAAGTCTTCATCACACAAGAAGAGCTCATCTGGCAAGGCACGTGCATTTGTTGGCAAGGAAATGGATTCAGAGGAGGAGTCCGCTTCTGAGGAGGCAGAGGTGGAGTCTGAGGAGGAGTCTGATTCTGGCATTGCAAGTCTGGCTACAGCATACGTCGCCAAGTCCATCTTCAACACTGAAGACAATGACTTCATCACCGACACCGATGCAAATGACAAGGACTACTCCACTCCTACCTACTGCTTCATGGCACGCGGTGCCAAGGTAAACAAACGCACTACTCACTATCAAACATCTAGTGACGATGACTCTGATTGTGATTCAAAACCCAGTTACAAAACACTTGCTAAAATTGCAACTGAACAACAGAAAGCCATGGAACATATTCAAAAACTGTTAGACAGAAGCGATGATCTGTTGGGTGCTGAAATGACTCGATCTGAATCCTTAATTGAAGACATAAAAAATCTTCACGTTAAGTATCAGGAACTTGAAGATCGTCATGATACTCTCTCAACAACTCATGAAAAGCTTTCCTATGATTATCTTCAAAGGAAGCAAGAACTTGAGAAATTGAGAGCGGCTCATGAAGATCTTCAAAAGGAAAACGAGTCACTTCGCGCCGAACAGATCAGTTCCGCTCAGGAAGGATTTGAACCACCATGTCTTAAATGCATTGAGCGTGATAATGCTACTTCTGTTGCTGAATGTTCCACTGCTACTGCTGTTGCAATATCTTCAACTGTTGATGTGGTAACTAACCCCTCTGCTGAGGATACCACTGCTATTGCTGATGAGAATGCTAGGTTGAAGACATTGCTTGAAACAGGGATGTACAAAAGTGTTAAAGGACATCAGACATTATGTGATGTCCTCAAGAAGCAGATTCTGAACCGAAACCCTAGGAAAGAGGGTGTTGGGTTCGTAAGGAAAATAAATGCAAATGGCTCTTGCTGGAAACCTGAGCAGTACCCCAAAACCAAGTGGGTTGCTGCAAAGGAACCTTCAGCAGATCCATCCAATTTATCTGGCTTCACATGTGCTAACCCCATTATCATTGATGAATCCTTTGATGCAAACTATGTACTATTTAAAAATCAGAATGGTGTAGTGTTTGCCAGGTACATTGGTACTAACTGCATGAATGGACTGCCTATGAAGAAGATCTGGGTGCCCAAAAGGTGTTTTGAAAATCTTCCTATGAATGTCGTCATGACACCACAAATGAAGAAGACAAACCTCAGACCAAAGGCTTCATACGGTCCAAAGGCTTCATGCAGACAGAGGACTCACCTGAGTCACACTAACGCAAATGTTTTGCAGGGAAACCATACTCAGGCATATGAATATGAGAGCGGTTCATCAAACCGTCATGTTCATATGACCAAAAATTATTCTGCCTATTCTTATGAGTACTATTTTCCGCCTGCTAGACTGTTTGCTAGGGCTCCAAAACCAAAATTCTCAGATGCTGCACTTAGACTTATTGCTTCTAAGCCACCCTTGAAGATGTGGGTGGTTAAGAAAGTTTAACTCTCTCTTGTAGGGAAAGGTCTCCAGCAGAAAACCAAAATCTTCTGACGCTATTGTTGGGGACCTTAAAAATCTTGTAGGGCGCAAGATAAAATGCCCGAATGGCATCATTATGTACTTCGTTCCTGAATCGCATGCTACTCTCCCTATTAGTCCTAATCTGGATCTAAGTTTTCATAACCCACTGGTTCGTCAAATGTTTTTGCTTCACAATTCTCTTCGTGAAGCCTATCCCCCTAACTGCACTGTAGGGTATGACACCAGCGTCTTCAAAGTCTTCAGAATGGATTATTGACAGTGGGTGTACAAATCACATGATTGGCAAAAGAAGCCTTCTTATGGACTCAACCTTACGTCCATGCGACAAGAGCCACATCACATTTGCTGACACTGGTAAAAGTAAGGTATTGGGTCTAGGTAGAGTTGCAATCTCAAAGGATCAACACATGGATAAAGTCATGCTTGTTGAATCCCTTGGCTTCAACTTAATGTCTGTCTCAATGCTTTGCGATTTGAACATGATCGTAATGTTTGGAAAATATCGTTGCCTTGTACTAATGGAATCTGACAAGTCTCTAGTGTTTGAAGGGTATCGAAAGATGATTTGTATGTGGTAGATTTCTCAGCAGGGCCACAACTTGCAGTATGTCTTCTTGCAAAAGCTTCAGAATGCTGGCTTTGGCATCGGAGGCTTGGGCATGCTGGCATGAGGAACCTCCACACCCTTGCGAAGAAGAAACATGTCATAGGCATCGAGGGCGTCAAGTTCAAGAAAGATCACTTATGCGGTGCCTGTGAAGCAGGGAAGATGACGAGGGCAAAACATCCCTCGAAGACAATCATGACCACTACTCGACCCTTCGAACTGCTTCACATGGATCTTTTTGGTCCCACTCACTACTCAACTTTTACTACTACTGCTTGCCTCTATGGCTTTGTCATTGTTGATGATTACTCTAGATATACTTGGGTGCACATAATCCTTTACAAGACTGAAGTGCAGGATGTCTTCAGACGCTTCGCCAATCGAGCTATGAACAATTACGGCGCCAAGATAAAGCACATCAGAAGTGACAATGGCACTGAATTCAAGAACACTGGCCTTGATACATATCTTGATACCTTGGGCATCACACATGAATTCTCAGCTCCGTACACGCCACAGCAGAATGGCATCGTCGAACGCAAGAACAGAACACTCATTGAGATGGCCAGAACGATGCTAGATGAATACAAGACTCCAAGAAAATTCTGGACTGAAGCCATTGACACTGCATGCCATACAATCAATCGTGTTTATCTTCACAAGCTTCTGAACAAGACATCTTATGAGCTCCTTACTGGCAAAAAGCCAAATGTCAGTTACTTCAGAGTATTTGGCGCAAGGTGCTGGATCAAGGACCCACATCACACCTCAAAATTTGCACCAAAAGCACATGAGGGTTTTATGCTTGGATATGGAAAGGATTCGCACTCCTACAGAGTCTTCAATCTCTTTCATTACAAAGTGGTTGAAACAGTGGATGTGCGGTTCGATGAGACCAATGGTTCACAAAGAGAGCAACTGCCAAATGTGCTAGATGAAGTTCCATCCAGTGAATCAATCAAGCTAATGGGAACTGGAGAGATTATACCTTCTGAAGCTCATCCTGAAGAAGAACTTATCATTTCAGCACCTGATCAACATGAAGACATTGCTCAGCCTGAAGACATTCCTTCCAACAACGACAGTGAACAGCAAGAGCAAAGTCTTCGCCCTGTACATCCTCGCGTTGCCAATGAAGTGCAGATTGAAAGAATAATTGATAGCATCAATGCACCTGGTCCACTCACTCGTTCAAGGGCAACTCAGCTAGCAAATTTCTGTGGGCACTTCGCATTCGTCTCAATATCAGAACCCAAGAAAGTTGAAGAAGCCTTCATGGAACCTGAATGGATTCAAGCTATGCAAGAAGAGCTTCAACAGTTTGAGCTGAATAATGTATGGGAACTAGTTAAGCGTCCTGATCCACGGAAGCACAACATAATAGGCACCAAATGGATATATCGCAACAAGCAAGATGAGCATGGTCAAGTTGTCAGAAACAAAGCTCGTCTCGTTGCTCAAGGATATACTCAAGTGGAAGGCATTGACTTCGATGAAACATTTGCTCCTGTGGCTAGGCTTGAAGCCATACGCATACTGCTGGCCTATGCAAATCATCATAACATACTTCTATATCAAATGGATGTGAAGAGTGCCTTTCTCAATGGCAAGATTGAAGAAGAAGTGTATGTTGCACAACCGCCTGGCTTTGAAAATCCAAAACATCCTGACATGGTATACAAGCTCAACAAGGCACTGTATGGCCTCAAACAAGCCCCTAGGGCCTGGTATGACACACTCAAATACTTCCTGAAGAGCAAAGGCTTCATACCTGGTTCCCTAGATCCCACTCTTTTCACGAAGACATATGATGGTGAACTGTTTGTGTGCCAAATATATGTGGATGACATTATCTTCGGCTGCACCAATCAGAAGTACAGTGAAGAGTTTGGATATATGATGCAAGAGCAATATCAGATGTCCATGATGGGGGAGCTGAAGTTCTTCCTTGGTCTTCAAATACGACAACAACGCAATGGCATCTTCATATCTCAAGAGAAGTATCTCAAAGATTGCCTGAAGAAGTTCGGTATGCAAGACTGCAAAGGCTTCACAACACCAATGCCAGCCAAACATCATCTGGGTCCTGACGACAATGGTAAAGAGTTCGATCAAAAGGTATACCGCTCCATGATTGGTTCTTTACTTTATCTATGTGCATCTAGGCCAGATATTATGCTTAGTGTTTGCATGTGTGCTCGATTTCAAGCGGCACCAAAGGAGTCGCATCACTTAGCTGTGAAGCGAATTCTTCGATATTTGGCTCACACCCCAACTCTAGGATTATGGTATCCAAAGGGCTCAGAGTTTGATTTGGTTGGATTCTCGGATGCTGATTATGCTGGTGACAAAGTTGATCGCAAGTCTACATCAGGCACATGTCACTTTCTGGGACGATCACTTGTATGTTGGTCTTCAAAGAAGCAGAACTGTGTATCTCTCTCCACTGCTGAATCTGAATACATTGCTGCTGGATCTTGCTGCGCTCAGCTTCTGTGGATGAAGCAAACACTCAAGGACTATGGCATTCATCTGAAGCAAGTGCCACTTTACTGCGACAACGAAAGCGCCATCAAGATTGCCAACAACCCAGTTCAGCACTCGAAGACAAAGCACATTGAAATTCGTCATCACTTTCTCAGAGATCATGTTGTGAAGGAAGACATTGATATCATACACGTCAACACTGAAGAGCAATTGGCAGATATCTTCACCAAGCCCTTGGATGAGAAGAGGTTTTGCAAGTTACGGTGTGAGCTAAATATCCTGGAATCCTCAAATGTCCTGTGATCAGGCACACATCCTAACCCTTATGCATATTGATGACTTAGATGTGCAACACACGAAGTGAATTATATCTTCAATCAGTAAAGACATACATTCTAAGTGTGAATACATTAATGTGGAATTTGACTTCGGAGCACCACGATAATTGTGCGCCGTGTCTGGGTCTAATACTTCCTATACGCTGGGTAACGCCACCACCAAAAGTTCTATTTTGAAGTGTTTCTCTCGTGGCGTTACCTTGCAGTGTCTTCATATTTGGTTTGGCTTCAATCTCAACATGTCTTCATGATTATCTTCACTACGTTGATTATATAGATATATATATACTAGTGTTCTGTCCTCTACAGCATTCACTTATAGCTATGTCTTCTTGTTTGAATCTTTTGAACTAAGTGAATGTGATCGGACCCTAACCTCTCTATGCTCTCTATCTCAAAATTCTATCTCTCCAAGTCATATGCATTCTATTGAGACTGTCGAATGTCTTCTCTGCGTCCTTGTCAGCAGAAGACACAGAGACAACATTTAAGTCCGTTTCCAAAGCTCATTTATCCACATGAAATCCGGAGAAGTAGGAACGACCACCCGACAATCCAGGCGTGCGTGGGACGTGGAACTGCCCCCAAAATACCGCATGATGGCCATGTTTCTCAGATGCGAATCACCAGGGGCACCTGTGTAATAGCACAGTGCCGCCCCTGTGCCTATAAATACACACTCACAGCGGTAACTATCTCTTCTTCCACCCTCGCACGAACCCTAGCGCCACCGCTAGCTCTCGACGACGCCGGCGACGAAGCGCTTCGCTGCCGCAACCTCTCCGACACCGTCTTCACGCCGACCGCGGACATCGTCCTCTCTGCCGTCGCCGTAGGTCTCCTCCGTCGCCAAGTTAGGGCACGGACGAGTGAACTGCTCGGCCTCATCTCTCACTCCGTCTAGCAGTTCTTAGTGTGGTAAATAAAACTCCCTTTTTACAGCACCGTTGATCCTATTGATCTGTCACATTCCACCACAAGTAGTTTATGTTCACACAAGCTAGATCTCTCTCAAACTGCATCTCATAACATGCCTAGTATATTCACTTGTGCTTCACAAAGTAGTTAGATTCCTCACTTGTACTGATCTGTGGATTCGTACAAATCTGGAACCAACTTCTTATCTATGAGTGAATGTCTTCGCACGATGAGGTCAATGTCTTCTAAACTGATTTATCTTCAAAATCTTCTGAGAATGCATATGACCTCTTCCCCTTCCCTCGCACCTTAATGCTGTCACAGGTACATGTCCGTGGGAGAATCCTTTGGTTCTCATAGTCTGCATTCATTTGCAGAATTCCTACAGCATCACATAAATTCTCCTGAAGCCAGTTCCTGTTGGTCCAGCAAAAGAAAGCCTTTGAACGTCTTGAAGCCTTCCAAGTTAAGGTTTATGGCTTCAGAAACAGCAGCAAGGAAGGGGGGCAGACAGCGACGTGGAGGAACATCCAAAGATCTGCCTGATGAACTGGTAGAAATGTATAAAACAGATCCTGAAGAGAATTATGGTCAGCGCAAGACCCGAATCCAATGGATTCGACGCTATTGGGCAGAACAATGGTTCAAATACTGCTTCACAACCCAAGAGTATGCTGAGAAAAGTGCCATAAAAAAACTGTGGGGAGACATCTTATACAAGAACCTTGTACCCAGGTCCAGAGATGAAGCTATTGCCCAAAGCTTCTATCCATGCATGGTTCGTGGGCCACAACCTGATGATGCACATCCGTCGTTACTACTCTGGTGTCGTGACGACAACCTGTTCAAGCGCAACTTCCAGTTTGCCCAAAACTCAGCGAAGCAGAACAAGAAGAAATTTGGGTTAGACTTCAAACCTGGTCCCTCAGCACCAAGGGCAGATGGCACGCGAGAAGTAGAACCCAATGTCATCGGTCCGTATGCCAACCTTGAAGGCCTCATCACCTACATCTTGGTTCAAGGGACTGAAGTGAATGAGCCTGCAGCTGATACTGAGTCTGATGAAGCGCCTGCAGTGCCGAAGCCGAAGCAGTTGAAGAAGCCAAAAGCTTCAAAGCCAGCCCCTTCACCAAAAATCTCAAAGGTGAAGCCATTGGCGACTGCACCTCCTGAAGACAGTATGCAGTCTGAAGACGTATCCCGCGTCTCCAAGCCCCAGAAGGCCAAGATGCCTCAGCCACACACCGGCAAAGAGCTCACAGCTGCTGCCCTTCTACGCAGCGAAGCCATTGATCTGTCAAGTGATGAAGATCTTGGAGATGACGCTCTTGAGTAGCTCATCAAGAGTAAAGAAGAAGCTGAAATCTTCAACAATTTGCCTCTCTTTGATGTCACCATCATCCACAACTTCATCGACGAATGGTTTGCCACACCAAACATCAGCTTCAAAGATCTATAGCTGCCCGTTGGCCTAAGCGTCGCCTTCCAAGGTGCTATTGCTTCAGAACTTGCCATTGCCCAGCGCATTGTTGAACTGAAGCAGAAAATTGATCATGAAAAGGCTCAGTTCAAGAAGAATATGGCCAAGCTCAGCGTGCAAGAAGTGAAGAGCTTCAAGATCATGTTGCATGAGCTAAAGGAAAACTTTCTGAAGAGGCGTGCAGAAGCTCAGGGTTCACGTGAGCGGATGAAGTCTCTGGCTGACAGATGTGTGCAAGCCTACAATGAGGCTCAGAAGCGCAAGGCACTTGGGCGTCCTGGCATCGACCCCAAGATGGCCGCAAAGAAAAAGAAGAAGACTGTTCCAGCTGAACCAGAGGCACCAAGGCAGGAAGCAGTTCCGCTTGTCTTCCCAACTGCAACGACTGGCTCGAAGCCAAAGGGCCGGTCAACAGCTTCAGAGCTCAAGAAGACAAGAACTGCTGAGGCTGAAGCCAGGAAGAGGAAGAGCTCTGAAGCCTCTCCTACTGCCCCCAGCAAGAAAAAGAGAAAGACCAAGAAATCTCGGGCTGCTCCCACAGAGCCCTTGATAGTTGAACCTATTTCTATGGTTCACCCTGACGCAGAACATCAACTGACGGTTCATGAGCCTGCTTCCACAGAGGCTCCTGAAGCTGAAGATATTCCAGCAGCTGATCCCATCGCTGCTGAAGACATTGGTCATCATGACAATGTAGAAGATGATGCAGCCCTTCCTCCATTAGAACACAGCGAACTCATCAGCATTGGTCGTCCACTGACGCCAATTGCACAGGATGTTTCATGGGCGGATCGCCCTCAAGAGGAAGAAGACTTTGAGGCCCAGCCCACTCCTCTGCTCCACCAAGAAGCAGTTCTCCAGGAGAACGTGATTGTGACCGACCCTCTAGCTAGTCAAGCGGAGGATGAAAATCTTGAGGCTGCCACAACCAACAACGAAGCTAATGTTGAGCCCTCCCCAGCAAAAGCTTCAGAAGACAGCGAAGCCACTGAACCCACAACTTCTGTTCCTGAGTCTGCTGCAGGTCCCCAATTCAACTATCATGTTGAGCACAGGCCTCAGGTCCAGAAGCCAATCCCCAGACTGCCAAGGTTTCCAGGTCCTGCATCAGCACCTGGCTCCTTCAACATCAATGGCTTCAGGGCAGATAATACTTTCTTCAGTAGCTCCAAGAACCCCTATTCAAGGGAAAGGATTTCATCAGATAGGTTCTGGAGCTATCCTCAGCGCAGCTACTACTCTTGCATACTGTACAACCAAGGTCTGCCCTGTTTAGAGGAAGCGTTGGATTGCTTCAAGCAAGTGGGTCAGCTGCAGTTTGTAACTGATGAAGAGCACTGGAATGAAGAGCTTCTACTGCAATTCTATGCCACCCTCCACATCAAAGGATACAACAAAGATCCGAAGACTTGGGTCCTGGAGTGGATGACCGGCAACGTTCATCATGAAGCCAATGCATTTGATATCATTGAGCTCACTGGCTTGCCCACTCTAGGCGAATTCTTCGAGCAAGGCTGTCGGCTACACACTGAAGCTATTGAGAGCATATTTCAGAGGCCTGAACCAAATATGAGTCAGATGCTCTCCATGATGAAGCCATTGCCCCACGATGCTCCTTATCCCACAGAGTTCTTTGTTGAAGACCTTGAGTACCTGCCCAGGACCATCTATCACATCCTTCGGCGGACTCTCTGGCCCATTAAAGGACACTCTCCAAATGCCAAGATCGAGGGTGCAATGAAGACTCTCATATTCTGTATCCTTCATGGAAAATGCTTCAACACACAGGATTTCTTCATACGCCAACTAGCTGCATCAAGCTCAGATCTGTATGGTTTAAAGTTCTATGCTCCTTGGGTAATGAGGCTGATCAAACTTCACTCTGCCATCTCGTATCAGCCCTCAGCCCGCAACCATCGGATCTTCTTGCCTGATGTGGATACCTCTGCTGAAGCCATCTATCCTGAACCTGCCAAGCAACCTCTGAGTCTTCAGAATGCAGAACACCAGAGCTTCACTCAAAACGTTGAAGGTGTTGAAGCCATCTCCAGGGTGTATCCTTTGGCCGGCACTACACGTGCACCACATCCTGCTTCAACTGAAGCCACTGACAGTGCCACTGCTTCAAGACCCAAGAAGCGCACTCATGTTCTCAACGACCGAGAGCTTCTTGTGGCCCTTCATCAAAAGCAGGATAGGCATCATGACTGGTTGAAGAGACAGATGAAAAGCCTCTTGGTGGATGTAAATCGCATCCGAAATCTTGCCACCAAGAATGCATTTGTTGCACATGAAACCTGTCGCCGCACATGGAAAGGGCTAACGATGATGCTTTTTGAAGCTGATCTTCAAGAGGATGGCTTCACTGAAAGATTCAAGTTTGACTCCACACCTCCTCGAAGGGCTGTGCTGCTAGGAACTCCATCCCTTGAAGATTCTGAGTTCTCTTCCTCTGCTGCCACAGTCACTGCCAGAATCATTGAGGAAGAAGACGATGCTACTTCACCGCCATATGCTTCAGCACCTCCAAGCTCTTCTGCACCGCCAACCAACACCACCAACCCTGCTTCTTCACCTACTCCTCATAAGAACGAGTAGAGACTCTATGTCTTCAAACCTTTCTGGTCATTACTGACAAAAGGGGGAGAAGCATATGAGATTGATAGTCTTCAAGCGGGTTCATATGGGCGGGTGCCTTATATTTTGCTACGTGCTTACAACTCTCGTTTTTGCTACATTTGGTTCTTATGAGTTGTAACACTTAAACCAGATGGTCGTCTGCTACTTGTTTGCCACCCTGTTTTGCGAAGATAAATTCCGCATGTGCAACGATAAATTCCGCACTTATCTCATTCTGCAGACGTCCATTTTCCATTATGCATGTCATTATCTTCATATACTTTCACATGCATAGTGGATTGTCATCATAAGCTGAAGTGGATCTCCACAAGTACAACCTGCCATGTGCATTTGCATTCCAAAAGCAAATTAACTTATATGCACATCTTCAGGGGGAGCCCTTGCAACTTATGAAGACAATTCCTCATCCTTTACAATTTCACAGATTATATTCCCCGTTGAAAACTTCAACTAGTTTGTCATCAATCACCAAAAAGGGGGAGATTGTAAGTGCATCTAGTGCCACCCCTAATTGGTTTTGGAATATTGACGACAAACCTAGTTGAGGGACTAATGTGTTTGTGAGAATTGCAGGATAATACAGGTAGAAGTCCCTCATTGATTCGGTTTTACTACCAGAGATGACCCCTAAAAATGTATGAAGACATTGAAGTTAAAGGTGGTATATGAAGATATTCACATTGAAGACTATGATAAAAGAAGACACCACATGAAGCCTATGGAGCTCGAAGACTTAGATCTTTCGTATTTCTTTTTCTTTTGTGTTGAGTCATAGGAACCACCGTACTGTTAAGTGGGGTCCAAGAGATCCAGTCAGAATGACTGAAGTGATGCCTAACCAAAACCTATGTCTTCGAGTGAAGACTATGAGAGCGAATCTTGTCCAGAGTTGGACAAGTCAGCTTTGCTTGCTGCCCAAGTAAAGTTGTCGTGTGAGTTTGAAATCTGACCGTTGGAACACGTGTCAGTTCCTTAGTGACCCAGGGTCATTTTGGACAAATCAGGTCGGGTTGCCTAGTGGCTATAAATAGCCCACCCCCTACAACCATAAACGGTTGGCTGCTCAGATTTTAGTGCACGGCTTTTGTTGTTTGAGAGCAACCCACCTCGAAGCCTTTGAGAGAGAATTCCTAGAGAGGAGAAAGCCCTAACCACCAAGAGCCAGAGTAAATTGGGCATCACTTAAGTCTTCTTGTCTGAGTGATCTGAAGACTTATTACACTTGAGGACTGTGCATCCTCCAGACGGTTAGGCGTCGCGTTCTGAGCATCCAAGAGACATTGTGGATTGCCAGTGAACGAAGTCTGTGAAGGTTTGGGAGTCTACCTTGAAGACTTACCAGAGTGATTGGGCGAGGACTATGTGACCTTAGCTCAAGGAGAATACGGTGAGGACTTGGTGTCCTGAGCTGTGTGTTCAGGACTGGGTGTCCGGGACTGTGTGTCCTAAGGTTTAAATACCTAGCCGCTCCAACCAGACGTACAATTGTCACAGCAACTGGAACTGGTCCAACACATCATTGTCTTCAACGAGTCACTGGTTTCATCTTCACTTCCTTTTACTTACTGTTACTCATTGTGAAGCCATTGCATGCTTGCTATATCTTTTGTCTTCACAACGAAACTGTATGATTTGTTTGGCTTCATAACTTCTTCCTACCTGATCCTTATTACACTGCAGCTACTTGTCATTGTGCTTTCACTCTATTGAATACTTGACCATGGCTTGTCTAGTGTAATCTAACTTCCGTTGCATAGTAATAGGCATATCTCTGCTGTTTGTCTTCATAACTTCCACGTTTTGAAGACTTTCATAAAAATCGCCTATTCACCCCCCCTCTAGTCGATATAACGCACTTTTAGATGCCCAAGGTATCAAGATATGTATCAAGGCCAATGTTCTTGAATTTAGTGCCATTGTCACTTCTGATGTGCTTTATCTTGGCGCCATAGTTGTTCATTGCTCGATTGGCGAAGCGTCTGAAGACATCCTGCACTTCAGTCTTGTAAAGGATTATGTGTACCCAAGTATATCTCGAATAATCATCAACAATGACAAAGCCATAGAGACAAGCAGTAGTAGTAAGAGTTGAGTAGTGAGTGGGACCGAACAGATCCATGTGGAGCAGTTCGAAGGGTCGAGTAGTAGTCATGATTGTCTTCGAGGGATGTTTGGCCCTCGTCATCTTTCCTGCTTCACAGGCACCGCATAAGTGATCTTTCTTGAACTTGACGCCCTCGATGCCTATGACATGCTTCTTCTTTGCAAGGGTGTGGAGGTTCCTCATGCCAGCATGCCCAAGCCTTTGATGCCAGAGCCAGCTTTCTGAAGCTTTTGCTAGAAGACATACGGCAAGCTGTGGTCCTGCTGAGAAATCTACCACATACAAATCATCTTTCCGATACCCTTCAAACACTAGAGACTTGTCAGATTCCATTAGAACAAGGCAGCGATATTTTGCCAGTCAAGTGTCAGCAAATGTGATGTGGCTCTTGTCGGATGGACGTAAGGTTGAGTCCATAAGAAGACTTCTTTTCCCAGTCATGTGATTTGTACACCCACTATCAATAATCCATTCTGAAGACGCTGGTGTCGCACCCTATAGTGCAGTTAGGGAGATAGGCTTCACGAAGAGAATTGTGAAGCAAAAACATTTGACGAACCAGTGGGTTATGAAAGCTTAGATCCAGATTAGGACTAATAGGGAGAGTAGCATGCGATTTAGGAACAAAGTACATAGTAATGCCATTCGGGCATTTGATCTTGCGCCCTACAAGATGTTTAAGGTCCCCAGCAATAGCGTCAGACGATTTTGGTTTTTTGCTGGAGACCTTTCCCTGCAAAAGAGAGTTAAGCTTTCTTAGCCACCCTCATCTTCAAGGGTGGCTTAGAAGCAATAAGTCTAAGTGCAGCGTCTGAGAACTTTGGCTTTAGAGCCCTAGCAAAAAGTCTTGCAGGCGGACAATAGTACTCATAAGAATAAGCAGAATAGTTCTTGGTCTTATGAACATGGCGGTTCGATGAACAGCGCTCATATTCATAGGCCTGAGTATGGTTTCCCTGCAAAACATTTGCGTTAGTGCGACTCAGGTGAGTCCTCTATCTGTATGAAGCCTTTGGGCCGTATGAAGCCTGTGGTCTGGGGTTAGTCTTCTTCATCTGTGGTGTCATGACGACATTCACAGGAAGATTTTCAAAACACCTTTTGGGCACCCAGATCTTCTTCATAGGTGGTCCATTCCTGCAGTTAGTACCAATGTACCTGGCAAACACTTCACCATTCTGATTCTTAAATAGTTTATAGTTTGCATCAAAGGATTCATCAATGACAATGGGGTTAGCACAAGTGAAGCCAGATAGATTGGATGGATCTGCTGAAGGTTCCTTTGCAGCAACCCATGGGGTTTTGGGGTACTGCTCAGGTTTCCACTAAGAGCCATCAACATTCATTTTCCTTACGAACCCAACACCCTCTTTCCTCGGGTTTCGGTTCAGAATCTGCTTTTTGAGGACATCACATAGTGTCTGATGCCCTTTAAGACTTTTGTACATCCCTGTTTCAAGCAATGTCTTCAACCTAGCATTCTCATCAGCAATAGCAGTGGTATCCTCGGCAGAGGGGTTAGTTACCACATCAACAGTTGAAGATATTGCAGCAGTAGCAGCAGTAGAACATTCAGGAACAGAAGTAGCATTATCACGCTCAATGCATTTAAGACATGGTGGTTCAAATCCTTCCTGAGCGGAACTGATCTGTTCGGCGCGAAGTGACTCGTTTTCCTTTTGAAGATCTTCATGAGCCGCTCTCAATTTCTCAAGATCTTGCTTCCTTTGAAGATAATCATAGGAAAGCTTTTCATGAGTTGTTGAGAGTGTTTCATGACAACTTTCAAGTTCCTCATACTTAACGTGAAGATTTTTTATGTCTTCAATTAAGGACTCAGATCGAGTCATTTCAGCACCAACAGATCATCGCTTTTGTCTAACAGTTTTTGAATATGTTCCATGGCTTTCTGTTGTTCAGTTGCAATTTTAGCAAGTGTTTTGTAGCTGGGTTTTGAACCACAATCAGAGTCATCGTCACTAGATGTTTGATAGTGAGTAGTGCGTGTGTTTACCTTGGCACCGCGTGCCATGAAGCAGTAGGTAGAAGCGGAGTAGTCCTTGTCATTTGCATCGGTGTCGGTGATGAAGTCATTGTCTTCAGTGTTGAAGATGGACTTGGCAACGTATGCTGTAGCCAGACTTGCGACGCCTGAATCGGACTCCTCCTCAGACTCCACCTCCGCCTCCTCAGAAGCGGACTCCTCCTCTGAATCCATTTCCTTGCCAACAAACGCACGTGCCTTGCCAGATGAGCTCTTCTTGTGTGATGAAGACTTTGAGGAAGACTTGGAAGAAGACTTTGAGTATTTCTTCTTCTTCTTGTCGTCAGAGTCATATTCCTTGCTCTTCTTCTTCTTTTTGTTCTCATTGTCCCACTGCGGACACTCAGAGATGAAGTGGCCAGGTTTCTTGCACTTGTGACATGTTTTCTTCTTGTAGTCGTGAGCAGAAGCTTCATCATTCCTTGAGCTTGATCGGGAAGACTTTCTGAAACCTTTCTTCTTGGTGAATTTTTGGAACTTCTTCACAAGCATAGCAAGTTCCCTTCCAATGTCTTCAGGATCATCCGAACTGCTGTCAGATTCTTCTTCAGATGAGGAGACAGCTTTTGCCTTCAAGGCACGAGTTCGCCCATAGTTTGGACCGTAGATATCTCTTTTCTCAGAAAGCTGAAACTCATGTGTGTTGAGCCTCTCAAGTATGTCAGACGGATCGAGTGTCTTGAAATCAGGACGTTCTTGAATCATCAGGGCTAGGGTGTCAAACGAACTATCAAGTGATCTCAGTAGTGTCTTGACGACTTCATGTTTGGTGATCTCAGTAGCGCCGAGGGCTTGAAGCTCATTTGTGATGTCAGTGAGTCGGTCAAATGTGAGCTGGACATTCTCATTGTCATTTCGCTTGAAGCGGTTGAAGAGGTTGCGAAGGACACTGATTCTCTGATCTCTCTGGGTTGAGATGCCTTCATTGACCTTGGAGAGCCAGTCCCAGACCAGCTTAGATGTTTCCAAAGCACTCACACGGCCATACTGTCCTTTGGTCAGATGACCACAGATGATATTCTTGGCAGTAGAGTCCAGTTGAACGAACTTCTTGACATCAGCAGCAGTGACACCTTCTCCAGCCTTGGGAACGCCGTTCTTGACGACATACCATAGGTCGACGTCAATGGCTTCAAGATGCATGCGCATCTTATTCTTCCAGTAGGGATATTCAGTTCCATCGAAGACGGGGCACGCAGCGGAGACTTTAATTATCCCTGCAGTCGACATAGCTAAAACTCCAGGTGGTTAAACCGAATCACACAGAACAAGGGAGCACCTTGCTCTGATACCAATTGAAAGTGCGTTATATCGACTAGAGGGGGGGTGAATAGGCGATTTTTATGAAAGACTTCAAAACGTGGAAGTTATGAAGACAAACGATAGAAATAAACCTATTACCCTGCAGCGGAAGGTAGACTACACTAGGCAAGCCATAGTCAAGTATTCAATGGAGTGAAAGCACAATGACTAATAGCAGCAATGTAGTAAGGATCAGGTAGGAAGATATTATGAAGCCAAACAGAAAACGCAGTCACTCAGTGAAGATAAAAGATAGTGCAATCATACAATGACTTCACAAGGAGTAACAGTAAGTAAAGGGAAGGGAAGATGAAACCAGTGACTCGTTGAAGACAATGATTTGTTGGACCAGTTCCAGTTGCTGTGACAACTGTACGTCTGGTTAGGGCGGCTAGGTATTTAAACCTTAGGACACACAGTCCCGGACACCCAGTCCTGAACACGCAGCTCAGGACACCCAGTCCTCACCGTATTCCCCTTGAGCTAAGGTCACACAGACCTCGCCCAATCACTCTGGTAAGTCTTCAAGGTAGACTCCCAAACCTTCACAGACTTCGTTCACCGGCAATCCACAATGTCTCTTGGATGCTCAGAACGCGACGCCTAACCGGCTGGAGGATGCACAGTCCTCAAGTGTAATAAGTCTTCAGATCACACAGACAAGAAGACTTAAGTGATGCCTAATTCTCTTTGGCTCTGGGTGGTTAGGGCTTTATCCTCGCAAGGAATTCTCTCTCAAAGGCTTCGAGGTGGGTTGCTCTCAAACGACAAAAGCCGTACTCTGAATCTGAGCAGCCAACCGTTTATGGTTGTAGGGGGTGGGCTATTTATAGCCACTTGGCAACCCGACCTGATTTGTCCGAAATGACCCTGGGTCACTAAGGAACTGACACGTGTTCCAACGGTCAGATTTCAAACTCACACGGCAACTTTACTTGGGCTACAAGCAAAGCTGACTTGTCCGACTCTGGACAAGATTCGCTCTCAAAGTCTTCACTCGAAGACATAGGTTTTGTTTAAGCATCACTTCAGTCATTCTGACTGGTTCTCTTGGACCCCACTTAACAGTACGGTGGTTCCTATGACTCAACAAAGAGGAAGAAAAAGAACTACGAAAGATCTAAGTCCTCGAGCTCCATAGGCTTCATGCGATGTCTTCTCTTGTCATAGTCTTCAATGTGAATATCTTCATATACCATCTTTGACTTCAATGTCTTCATACATTTTTAGGGGTCATCTCTGGTAGGAAAACCGAATCAATGAGGGACTTCTACCTGTGTTATCCTGCAATTCTCACAAACACATTAGTCCCTCAACTAGGTTTGTCATCAATACTCCAAAACCAACTAGGGGTGGCACTAGATGCACTTACACCAAGTGCCTGAAACTTGCCGGGCCACCAAGTCCGAGTCACCAAAACACCTCACCCGGCTTCGATTCATCTCCTTAGCCATCCGAAGACCGTGGAGCAAGGCCTCATACTCAGCTGCATTATTAGTGCAAGGGAACATCAACCTTAAAACATAACAAAATTTATCACCTCGTGGGGAAGCCAAAATAACTCCAGCCCCTGAACCTTCCAACTGCCTGGATCTATCAAAATGAATAGTTCAATATGTGTTATCCGGCCTTTCCTTAGGCATCTGCAACTCTGTCCAGTCATTAATGAAGTCCACAAGTGCTTGAGACTTGATAGCTGTCTGAGGCATATATTTCAAAACATGGGGTCCGAACTCAATGGCCCACTTGGTTGCACGTCCGGTTGCTTCTCTGTTTTGAAAAATATCCCCCAAAGGAGCAGAGTTGATCACAGTGAAAGGATGACCCAGAAAATAATGCTACAACTTGCAGCTGGCCATAAACACCCCATACACCACCTTCTGCCAATGTGGGTACCTTTGTTTGGACTCAATGAATACTTCACTGACGTAATAAACCGACCGCTGAATCGGGTACTCTTTGCCCATATCCTTTCTTTCAACAACAATCGCCACACTGACAGCTCGACTGTTAGCAGCAACATACAAAAGCAAGGGCTCCTTCTTAATAGGAGTTGCAAAAACTGGCGGCTCAGCCAATTGCTTTTTCAGTGCCTCAAACGCTTCATTAGCAGCATTACTCCAGACAAAGTTATCAGTTTTCTTCATCATCTGATACAGAGGGATGGCCTTCTCTCCCAGGCGGCTTATAAACCATCTCAATGCTGCAATATGACCCGCCAGGTGCTGAACATCATTAACACATGCCGTCTTAGCCAACGAAGTAATTTCCTTGATCTTCTCCGGGTTGGCCTCAATGCCATGCTCCGAGACCAGAAAACCCAAGAGCTTACTTGGTGGCACGCCAAAGACACATTTATCCAGGTTAAGCATCATTTTGTAAACCTGGAGATTGTCAGAGGTCTCCTTCAAATCATCTATCAAGGTCTCCTTCTGCCTGGATTTCACAACAATATCATCCACATAAGCATGAACATTGCGCCCAATCTGGCTATGAAGGCAATTCTGAACACACCGCTGATAAGTCGCCTAGGCACTATTGAGCCCAAAAGGCATAGACACATAACAGAAGGCTCCAAAGGGAGTGATGAAAGTTGTCTTCTCCTGGTCCTTAATCGCCATTTTGATCTGATGATAACCAGAGTAAGCATCCAAAAAACTCAAACGCTCACAACCCGCCGTAGCATTGATGATCTGATCAATACGAGGGAGAGCAAAAGGATCAGCCAAACAAGCTTTATTAAGGTCTGTATAATCCATGCACATACACCACGTGCCATTTTTCTTAAGCACCAGCACCGGGTTAGCCAACCACTCAGGATGAAAAACTTCAACAATGAACCTAGCCGCCAAGAGCCGGACCACTTCTTCACCAATGGCCTTACGCCTTTCTTCATTAAAACAACGAAGGAATTGCTTAACTAGCTTGAATTTTGGATCAACATTGAGAGTGTGCTTAGTGAGTTTTCCTCGGTACACCCGGCATGTCTGAAGTCTTCCATGCAAAGATGTCCCGATTCTCATGGATGAACTCGATGAGTGCGCTTTCCTATTTTGGATCCATATGAGCACTGATGCTAAACTGCTTGGGTGAGTCGCCTAGAAAAAAATCAACCAACTTAGTGTCATCGGCCGACTTAAACTTCAACACAGGTTCATGCTCAGTAGTTGGATTTTTCAAGGGGGTCATATCTGTCGGGTCAACATTGTCTTTGTAGAACTTCAACTCTTCTGTTGCACAAACAGACTCAGCATAAGCAGCGTCTCCTTCTTCACATTCCAAGGCTATCTTCCTGTTACTGTGCACCGTGATGGTGCCCTTATGACCCGGCATCTTGAGCTGCAGATAGACATAACGAGGTTGTGCCATAAATTTGGCGTAAGCCGGCCATCCAAACATGGCGTTATAAGGGCTCTTGATCTTAACAACCTCAAAGGTTAACTTTTCGGCCATGTAATCATGCTCATCACCAAAAGCCACCTCCAACATTATGTTACCCACTGGATACGCTGACTTACCAGGCACCACTCCATGAAAGACAGTAGAAGACGGCTTAAGATCTTTATCAGTCAATTCCATGTGGCGAAAAGTATCATAATAAAGGATATTGATACTGCTACCTCCGTCCATGAGCACTTCTGTAAATTTGTATCCTCCAACCTGAGGAGCTACCACCAAAGCCAGCTGACCCGGATTGTCAACCCGGGGCGGGTGATCCTCATGGTTCCATACAATAGGCTGCTCAGACCATCGCAAGTATCGAGGAACCACCGGCTCAACCACATTCACTCCTCTCTTATGAATATTTTGATCTCGTTTGCATAAACTGGCAGTGAACACATGATACTGACCACTATTCAGTTGATTAGGGTTGCTCTGATAACCACATTGTTGCTGCTGATTGCCTTGGTTAGACTGCTGGTTAAAACCACCTTGACTGCCTTGGCCCTGGAATCCAGAATTTGAACTGTGCCCCTGTGAGCCTGATCCTGACCCGTCGTGCAGGCCATTATGGTCCTGGTGAAAACCATAATTTTGGTTGTCGATGTCAAAACCGGCGGATCTCGGGTAGGGGGTCCCGAACTGTGCGTCTAGGCCGGATGGTAACAGGAGACAGGGGACACTTTGTTTTACCCAGGTTCGGGCCCTCTCGATGGAGGTAATACCCTACTCCTGCTTGATTAATATTGATGATATGGGTAGTACAAGAGTAGATCTACCACAAGATCAAGGAGGCTAAACCCTAGAAGCTAGCTTATGGTATGATTGTTGTGTATGGAGTTGATTGCCTATGGACTACAACCCTCCGGTTTATATAGGCACCGGATAGGGTTAGGGTTACACAGAGTCGGTTACAATGGTAGGAGATCTAGAATATCCGCATTGCCAAGCTTGCCTTCCATGCCAAGGAAAGTCCCATCCGGACACTGGATGAAGTCTTCAATCTTGTATCTTCATAGTCCAGGAGTCCAGCCGAAGGTATAGTCTGGCTACCCGAACACCCCCTAATCCAGGACTCCCTCAGTAGCCCCTGAACCAGGCTTCAATGACGACGAGTCCGGCGCGCAAATTGTCTTCGGCATTGCAAGGCGGGTTCCTCCTCCAAGTCCTTCATAGAAGATTTGTAAACACCAAGAGTAGTGTCCGGTTCTGCAAAATAAGCTTCCACATATTGCCATAGAGAGAATAATATTAATCACAAATCAAATATGCTGACATATTCCGCAGTGCACTATCACACTACGGCCAAGTCCTTTACTCGAATCGTTTTTACTTTTCCACCTCAGCATGTTTTGCGAGGCGGTTTCCTTGGTACGTCTTGTCAAAGCAGAGATCGTGTGCCCCCTCTTTATGGGATTCTCATCAATACGGACGTGGGTAACCCAATCATGCCCGTTAGCATGTTTTCTCAATTAAAGGTGAGTCCCAAACAGTTGCGGGGAGGGCTCCTGGTGTTCAACCTCTTATAAAGAGACCAAGGACTTACTCCTTTTTCCAATCTCAAACGAGTTCGCCCGTCGCCTCGAGTTCCAACACCCTAGGCTTCAGATTCCAGGCGCTTCGAACCTTCGACAATGTCCGGTTCCGACCTTCATGGCCGATGGATTCCCTCCTCCGTCACGGAGGAGGATGTGCTAAAGTTGAGAGAGGCTAAGTTCTTGACCGCCGAAATTCCACATAGGTTGCCTGCTCAAGGGCAGGCTATTCCCAATCCCCAGCCCGGTGAGAGCGTAGTGTTCATGTCTCACTTCCTTCGGGGGTTAGGCTTCCCGATGGATCCCTTCGTGAGGGGCTGCTGTTTTATTACGGGCTGGAATTTCGTGACTTAGCTCCGGAGTCCATCCTCCACATTTCCTCATTCATCGTTTTGTGCGAAGCGTTCCTCCGCGTTACTCCTCACTTTGGATTATGGCTCAAGACTTTTGGAGTGGAGCCAAAGATGATCGAGGGACGGCACGCAGAGTGCGGAGGTGCTGTTGTAAGTAAGAATGATGATGCTCCATGGCCCGAGGGCTCCTTTCAAGAGGAGCTCGGCTTGTGGCAATGAGAATGGTTCTATATCACCGCTCCCAGGAGCGCCAAGTGGGCGGCGCCTCCTGCCTTTCGCTCGGGTCCCCCGTCACGGCTAGCGTCATGTGTCAAGAAAGGATTAGATTGGGGTTTACCCAAAGACGTGCCCCTGTTACAGGGCCGAATTAAGGATCTCTTGGAAGGAAACCTCAGTTTGGTCAAGGTGACGCAGGTCATGCTGATTCGCCGAATATTACCCGGCAAACGACGCTCCCTCCGCCTGTGGGAGTTTAATCCAGAGGGACCGCGAGCTCTCCAGAACTTTATGGGTGCAACGCCCGCGGAGATGTATAGATTGTTCTTCGGATCACAAGAGATGTGTCCAGACTTAACTAAGGACGCAGGCCTAAGCTGCAATCGCCCGGATACTCAAGTAAGCAACCTTGTGCCCGGACCTTCTATCCATATAATTGTCATAAACTTTCCCCTGAAAGAGCCGTCCTTTTAAACAGGAGTGGATAGCGAAGGCAAAGCTGATCAGGTGTTCGGCTCCCCTTCCTGAAACCAGGCCGGATCCCGTGCTGGTCAGGATGCTGGAGATAATGCCTTTGGAGGGGGAGGACAAGGAAACTATGGCCCCCTCGAAGGAGGCTGCTCCGAAGGGAGGAACTGACAATTCCTCTCCTAAGGGGAAGAAGAGAGCCGCCTCTGATGACCCGGAAACCATGGCCTCAAAACGGGGGAGAAAATCCTCGCCAGAGGGTCTGACGTCGGGGAGTTCCTCGACCGGACTACGCCCTCAAGGGGATCAGCCCTCCAGCGAGCCATAAGCGGAGAAAAGATTTTCCTTTTGAGGGATGACAGAAATCCTTGATTTTATTTCTAAGAAGATTAACCGAAATTTTACCTTGTAGCTCGGACCTCAGCCCTTCGCAGCAGAGCTCGTCTTCGGGGGATCTTCTTCCGGAGATGATGGAGAGCGGGACGCCTCCCCCTGCCGTGCCGCCCAGCAAGGCGGGCGACCCTAAGGTGTCGTCGTGGAGGGTTTCTCCGAATCCGGCAGGGGCGGAAGATAGCTATGTGGCCCCCCGAGGTTCTCCGCGTCCGGCCTTCGAAAGAGGTCATAGGGCAAGTCCGGCACCGTCTGGTGCTCGGTCGGAGGAACTAAAGATTCTGCTGGGGCGAGCTTCTATCTTAGAAGAGCACCGTGCATTGATGGGCACGGTGATTGAAAGGATTTCATCCACAGAAAGCGGATTGCATGAGGCCGTCAAAAGTTTACTGACGGGTTTTGAGGTACGTTAGATAATGTACACTTTTGTCAGTTGCGCATAAATAAGATGCGCCCTATGTAGATAGTAGCCCCTGAGACTCTGCGTGTTGTCAAGAAATGACGGCACGCAGAGGATCATAATCCCAGGTCTAAGATGTCGCCTTTGAATGTAGGTGGCAAGGTGTCCGGAATCAGGCCGAACTGATGATGTGGCCGAACTAAAGCGGCAACTGGACGTGGCAGATGCCGACATCGCGCTTGTCAACAAGTGGCTTGATGAGGCTCAAGGTATGTAATTCTTCGCGCGGCATTAGTTAAGAGTAGCTTCATGCTAGTGTCTTACAGTGTGTGTGCTTGACGCAGATGGTACGGCCGCCATGGAGAATCTTAGGGCAGAACTTGCCCGAGCTAAGGAGCAAGCCAGAAAAAGCGATGCGGCTGCCGAGATGGCCCTTGAAGAGCTGAGAGCCGAACAGGCTGCTCACTGCCGAAGCAAAGAAGAGATGACCGAGATGGCCGAGAAGTTAAAGAGCGCTGCAGACCGTTGGAAACTTCTTGAGAAAGAAGACCGGGCGAGACAGACGGACTTAGAGAAGGCCGTTGCCGATGCCAAGGACGCTCGCTCTGCGATGAGAGCTGCGAAAGAGGAGCTGCGTCAGGCCGAACAGATTGCGGCTGGAAAGCCCTTTATGCTGCGGAGGAAGTTTTGTGATCCGAAGTTTGCTCTGTTGGACCGGATGTGGAGTGTGGAGGACACCTATCTGGATTTGGCAGCAAGTGCTGCTGATGCGACCGAACACTTTCGAGATCTAGAAGATCGCGAAGTGGAAAAGCTTTTCTGGTCATAGTTCCACAATCCAGAGCTTTCACTAGCAGTGGACGATCGCCTGGCCCAATGGGCCAAACTGAATAGATTGTCCGGACTCGCCATGAAGTACGTCGTGGGTCATCTGTGGCCTGGGAGATTGGAGCCGAAGAGTTATTTCAGCTTGGTGCAGCAATTCCTTGACGCGGTGCCGTGTACAAATGCAATGAAGAGGTCAGCATGCATAGAGGGCGCACGGATGGCTCTTGCCCGTGTTAAGACATACTGGGCAGAGATGGAGACCACCGTTGTTGCATCCCGAGATTCGGACAAAAGCCGAGTACCCTTCGAGCACTATTTTCAGGAAGTTCTTGAAGGCGCTCGTGTAATAGAGACGCAGTGCCCGAAAGATGCTATGTTATGATAGCATATGTAATTATAAAGTAATATTTTGATAAATTGTAGTGGCCTTTTTTATACTTGTGCCTCCAAGTATTGTTAACACCTTCTATGCGGCCGTTTTAAGATATATGTATATATATGTATATATATAGGATCTGAAAGATGGCAGTCGTTGGCTTCAGCCCCCACGCACATAGTGTGGGGGTGCTCGCAGAAGACGCATTTTCACACTTAACCCAACGTCTTGGTCCTACAAAGGAGGTGATAGCGCAGCGGGCCAGGCAACCGGACTATAATGCTTTAACACTTTCACTTAGCCATAGGAGTTTGAAAATGAGACTCTTTAGGTAGCTCCTTGGTGGCAACTGTGCTCGTCCGAATTTGGGTTTATATAGGCACCGGATAGGGTTAGGGTTACACAGAGTCGGTTACAATGGTAGGAGATCTAGAATATCCGCATCGCCAAGCTTGCCTTCCACGCCAAGGAAAGTCCCATCCGGACACGGGACGAAGTCTTCAATCTTGTATCTTCATAGTCCAGGAGTCCGGCCGAAGGTATAGTCTGGCTACCCGAACACCCCCTAATCCAGGACTCCCTCATTGGTACTCCTTCATGATGAAGCAATCTTTCCACATATGGGTAGACGGCTTATCCGGGGTGCTATGCTTTGGGCAAGGCTGATTCATCACTGCCTCAATATTGAACCTTGGCCCTCCAATCCGGGGTACGAATGGCTTCCCCTTACGACGTTGATTATTGTTCTGAGCATTGGTATTAGCCACAAAGTCTGAACCGCCGTCTGCCTTGCGCTTACTATTATTACCTTGACTCATCGTATTGGGCTACTGCCCCTTTCCATTTCTATTCTTCTTCCCCTTTCCAGCCTTTTCCTCATCAGATTTTGGATCCTTGGTACTATCCAAGTCGGCGTATTTGACAAGAGCCGCCATGAGCTCCCACATATCATTACAGTGGCGCTTAAGCCGCCCCAGCTTCTATTTGAGGGGAAGGAAACGACAGTTCTTCTCTAACATGAGGACAACTGAGCCGACGTTAATACTGTCTAAGGAGTGAATAATGGTTGAGATCCGGCGCACCCAATGGGTCGTTGACTCGCCTTCGCCCTGGATGCAAGTGTTCAAGTCAAGAATCGACATGGGCAGTTTGCATGTATCCTTAAAATTCTGAATGAGACGGGACTTCAATTCCGCCCATGATCTAATGGAATTGGCGGGTAATCCCTTCAACCAGTTACGAGCTGGCCATCCAACATCATGGTGAAATATTTAGCACATGTAGCATCACTAACGTCCAGCATCTCCATGGCCATCTCATAGCTTTCAATCCAAGCCTCAAGGGGCTGATCCGCCGTGTAATTAGGCACCTTGCGAGGTCCCTTAAAATCCTTGGGCAGATGCTCATTGAGCAAAGCCGGTACTAGGAACGGTACACCAAGGGTTCTAGAGGTCACTCCAGCCCCCATGGACACCGATGGGTAAACCAGAGATCGTTGTTGAGCCGCCAGCTCAGCCTCTCGACGTGCCCTGCTTTGATCCACCAAAACCTGAACATTGTTATCCGCACGCGCCAAGTCATGCTATAGGATCGAGAAGAGGTGTCTAGAGGGGGGGGGGGTGAATAGACTCTTAGCAAGAAAATGTGCAGTTTTTTATTTCTTTAACTTGAAGTGGAGTTCTGGCACAAGTTTGAACATTCACAATACATATCAAGCAAGCATTTCAAGAGTATATGAGCCGTGGAAAGTAAATCATGCAATTTGCAAGAATGTAAAGGGATGGGATTAGAGTGTGCAAACGCAAGTGGAGACATGAAGATTTTTGGCGTGGTTCTGATAGGTGGTGCTATCGTACATCCACGTTGCTGGAGACTTCAACCCACGAAGGGTAACGGTTGCGCGAGTCCATGGAGGGCTCCACCCACGAAGGGTCCACGAAAAAGCAACCTTGTCTATCCCACCATGGCCGTCGCCCACGAAGGACTTGCCTCACTAGGGTAGATCTTCATGAAGTAGGCAATCTCCTTGCCCATACAAACTCCTTGGTTCAACTCCACAATCTTGACGGAGGCTCCCAAGTGACACCTAGCCAATCTAGGAGACACCACTCTCCAAGAGGTAAGAAATGGTGTGTTGGTGATGAACTCCTTGCTCTTGTGCTTCAAATGATAGTCTCCCCAACACTCAGCTCTCTCTCTCTCATAGGATTGGATTTGGTAGAAAGATGATTTGAGTGGAAAGCAACTTGGGGAAGGCTAGAGATAAAGATTTATGTGGTTGGAATGGAATATCTTGACCTCAACACAAGTGTAGGTGGTTTTCCCTCAGAAAATGTATGTTGGAAGTGTAGGCATGTTCTGATGGCTCTCTCACTTCATGAAGAGTGGGTGGAGGGGTATATATAGGCTCCACACAAAATCTAACCGTTACACACAAATCACCAAACTCGATGGGATTGAATCATACAACTCGGTCAGACCGACTTAGTTCATAATGTGACCGTGAGGGTTTTTGGTGGGACCGACTTGATCAACTCGGTGGGACTGATGTGCTAGGGTTAGGGTAAAGACCCATCTCAGTTGGACCAATTACACAAACTCGGTGGAACTGATTTTGGTAATAAGCCAAACAGAGAGTTGGCCAGGCAAACTTGGTGGAGCCGATTACATATTTCGGTGAGACCAAAATTGATGTAATAGGCAACAGAGAGTTTGCAAGCCCATTTCGGTGAGATCGAGATCCCATTGATGAGACCGAATTGACTAGGGTTTCTGGCAGTGGCTTATGTCAAGTGAACTCGGTGGCGCCGGATAGATAAAATTGGTGGGGCCGAGTTTGACTTTTGGTTTGGGACATATTTGGATGTGAGAAAATAGTTGAGGGTTGTGGAGCATATCACTAAGCACTTTGAGAAAGCAAGCCATTAAGGAACACCTCACCCCTCTTAATAGTATTGGCTTTCCTATGGACTCAATGTGATCTTGGATCACTAAAATGAAAAATGTAGAGTCTTGTGCTTTGAGCTTGAGCCAATCCTATGTCCTCAACATCTTGAAGGGGTTGCACATCCTCTAGTCCATGCCACTCCACTGTTGGACTTATCTGAAATATGCTAGATGAAAATATTAGTCCAACAAGAGATATGTTGACATTAATTACCAAAATCACCCGGGGAGCACTTGTGCTTTCAATCTCCCCCTTTTTGGTAATTGATGACAACATACATCAAAGCTTTAGATAAAGATATAGAGAATAACAAGTAAAGCTTTGGAAGGATATGTAACATGCATAGGCTCCCCCTATATGTATGCAATCATGTAAATATGGAATATAAGAATATGTGAATGCACAACATGACAGAGCAAGCAATTTGTTACATGTATCTTGTCTATGTTCATCAGAGCAAAAGATGTAAATATAGGGAATGCACCTTCATGCTAATGAGTCCTTGCAAACAGTATGTACATCAGCAAGAAGTCCTCATGCACATGAGTGTGATGCATATATTACCTTGTGGTCTTGAGTTGTCTTAGGAAGGAATGAACCTGAGTAAACAAGGTTAGATAACACAGATACATCTACTAGTTAGAGCAAACAAAGAAACCACAAGAATACCAAGACTGGGATGACATGTAGAGAGTGAGTACTGAGTACTCTATTGGATATAGACATGTCCCCAAAGGTAAAGATGTGCAATGAATTCAAGGATTTACTTCCCTTAGATGTCTTGCTCCCCCTGAATCTAGCTTGGGATACTGGGAGAAGATAGGGAACAGAAAAACAGAGCTAATGCAAACAATCAACTATGAACATGTCTTTCCCCTCTTAAAGACATGTGACTTATCTCCTCTTGATCACCAAGCATCTGGGTTTCTTACACTCTCCCCTGAGTATTCTCTCCCCCTATAGAAATGATTAGGCTTTGATGTGATCTCTCTCTCCCCCTTTGACATCAATTTCCAAGAAGGGTTCTTCTAGATTTTTGGTACAAATCGGTTTGGTCCTTGAGTCACAAAGAAAAGCAGCAAGTCGAATGTGATGCTGGTAGAGGAAAGAATTGAGTGGAGCTGGAGCAAAAAGGATGCAGGAACAGGTGGCAAGCTGTCTTTCCTGTAGTGAAATCGGTAGCACCGAGTTGTGTGCTTCGGTGGCGCCGAAAGGATTCGGTTGGACCAAAGGAAACAAACCGGTGTGACCGAGTTCATCATAGTGAAAACACTTGTCACCTCAGCTCACTAGGGAGGTAAAATCTCACAAGGATTTGCAAGGAATTGGATGTAGGGAATGCAGAACAAAACAAGGAAAAGAAAATCTAGATGAAGTAAAAAAAAGGAAACACGAGAGAACTTCATCTAGAATTGGGCGGTGACAAAGTCACCTATGTTAGAGTATATTGACTGAGGAGTCAAGTAAGAACACTTGATCGTAGGTCATACTCATCGTTTAAGCTCAAAATGGGGTTACCATCTTTCGTTTTAGCATTTGATGTATTGACATCTTGTTGAGTTACTTTGACCTATCACTTGAGGTTAAGCTTCTCTAAGATGGAATGACATACCTTGGGTGGTGGTGTTGATCCTAGTCATGTAGTCGAACTTGTGTGAGTTGCTCGAGGTTAATGTAGTTCATCAAGAGTTGAGAGCACCACTTGTAATTTGAGTTAATCTACCTACATGGGTTAGTTTTTCAAGGAAGAGCACTTGTGTATCCAAAATGACAATCATGAAAATTTATACATATAATTTGTCAAAGGATATGTTGAAGGGTCTCGTGCTTCCTTGTCATCAACCACCGTATTGTAGAGACTTGGTGATGTAGAGATTGCTCAAGATGTGAGAGAGTTGCAATCTCATAGATTTAGATTCATCCAAGTACCTACAAGGGTTAGATAACATGCAAGGGTTCAAATATATCCAAGACATATGAATATCATCATAAGAGAAATATCAAGGATTTGTCATAGATTCATGCCTTGCATGTATCCAAATGGAGTTTCTACTCCAAGTTTGAAGCATCAAAGATGTTCAATTCACCTCTCAAGCGGCAAAAGACTTTCTCATAAAGTGGTTTGGTGAATATATCCGCCAATTGCTTATCGGTATGAACATGCTTAAGATCAATGTCCACTTTAGCAACATGATCTCGAATGAAATGATGACGAACTTCAATATGCTTAGTTCGAGAATGTTGCACAGGATTGTGAGCAATATTAATAGCACTCTCATTGTCACAAAGCAATGGAACATGTTTCACATTGATCCCATAATCTTTAAGAATTTGGGTCATCCATAGTAATTGAGCACAACATGAACCGGCGGCAATGTATTCCGCTTCGGCGGTGGATAAGGATACCGAGTTTTGTTTCTTGGAAGACCAAGACACAAGAGATCTACCAATAAATTGACAAGTACCCGAAGTGGAATTTCTATCAACCTTGTCTCCGGCATAGTCCGAGTCGGAATAACCAACAAGATCAAAATATGACCTCTTAGGATACCAAATGCCAAAATTTAGTGTATGTATTAAGTATCTCACTATCCTTTTCACAGCCTTAAGATGACATTCTTTGGGGGCCGCTTGATATCGTGCACACATGCACACACTTAGCATAATATCGGGACGACAGGTACATAGATATAACAATGAACCGATCATAGAGCGATAAATTTTTTGATCAAACGGTTCACCATCCTTAGTCAAGTCAAGACGTCCACTAGTAGGCATGGGAGTTTCCATACCTTTGCTTTCTTGCATGTTGAACATCTTGAATAAGTCATTGGTGTACTTAGTTTGAGAGACAAAGGTGCCTTCCTTAGTTTGCTTGATTTGCAAACCAAGAAAGAACTTGAGTTCACTCATCATAGACATCTCAACTTCTCCGACATTAGCTTTCCAAACTTGTCACTATAAGGAGGGTTAGTTGAGCCAAATATGATATCATCAACATAAATTTGGCATACAAATAACTCACCATTAACCCTTTTAGTAAAAAGAGTAGAATCTATTTTTCCAATTTCAAAGCCTTTTTCAATAAGGAACTTAATCAAGCATTTATACCACACTCTAGGAGCTTGTTTAAGACCATGAAGGGCTTTGTGAAGTTTGTAAACATGATCGGGTTTCTTAGGATTGACAAAGCTGGGAGGTTGTTTAACATAAACTTCCTCCTCAATTTCACCGTTTAGAAAAGCACTTTTAATGTCCATTTGGTATAAAGTGATATCATGGTGATTAGCATAGGCAAGTAAGATGCGGGTGGACTCAAGTCTAGCAACGGGGGTGTATGTCTCACCATAGTCCATACCTTCGACTTGAGTGTAGCCTTGGGCGACTAGACAAGCTTTGTTGTGGACCACTTGACCGTCTTCATCTTGCTTGTTGCGAAACACCCATTTGGTACCGATGATGTTGTGGTTGTTGTCAGGCTTCTCGACCAATGTCCACACTTGATTTCTCTCAAAGTTGTGTAGCTCTTCATGCACGACATTTATCCAATCCGGATCTTCCAATGCTTCTTCAACCTTCATAGGTTCAATGCTAGAGATGAATGAATAATGTTCACAAAAGTTAGCCAAATGAGTTTTAGAGCGAGTGATTCTCCCGGTTTGGATATCATTGTAGATTTGCTCGATGGGATGGTCTTTGGCGACTCTTGCTTGAACTCGTGGAAGCTTTTGCTTGGGTCGGGGAGGTCTTCATCATCATCATCATCATCATCTTCTTCTTCTTCTTCTTCTTGGCCTTCTTCATTATTGACGTTGTCGTTCTCTTGTCATGGTGGAGAAGGTGGTTGATGAGGTTCATCTTGGTGTACGTCCTCGTTTTCTTCGTCTTGGTGTGTACCACTCGTGGATGCTTCCAAGTCAACTCTTGGTTCACCTTGTCGTGAGGTGGAAGTTTCCACTTGGACGGACGAGGTACTCTCCTTTACCTCTGTTGGACTAATCTTGCCGATAGACGAGTCTTGAATTGCTTCCGAAGGGTCTTTGTCTCCTACATCAATTGGCAATTGCTCTACTTGCGGGCCGTTAGATTCATCAAACTTCACATCTACCGTTTCTTCAACCTTTCGGGTGAAATTGTTGTAGACCTGGTAAGTGTGAGAGTTTGAGCCATAACCAAGTAGGAAACCTTCATGAGATTTAGGAGCAAATTTAGAACGACAATGCTTATCAAGAATGTAGCACTTTGAGCCAAATATTTGAAAGTATCCAACTTGGGGTTTGTTACCGGTGAGGAGCTCGTATGCCGTCTTGCCGACTAGCTTGTGAAGATAGAAGCGATTTGTTGCATGACAAGCTATCTCAACCACTTCTACCCAAAAGTGTTTTGGAGTCTTATACTCATCAAGCATCGTTCTAGCCATCTCAATAAAAGTTCGGTTCTTCCTCTCAACAACTCCATTTGGTTGAGGCGTGTACGTAGTCGAGAACTCATGTGAGATCCCTTCTTCGTCAAGAAAGGTATCCACATTGGCGTTCTTGAACTCCGTTTCGTTGTCGCTGCGAACCTTCTTGATCTTCACTTCAAATTGATTTTGGGCCTTCCTAGCAAAGTTCTTGAAGATCTTTTGGACGTGCGATTTATCATCAAGAAAGAACACCCATGTAAATCTTGAAAAATCATCAACTATAACCAGACCGAATGAGTTACCACCGGGACTTTTATAGGCATTGGGACCAAAAAGATCCATATGAAGTAGCTCGAGCGGTCTTCTTGTGGTCATAATGTTCTTCACGGGGTGACTTCCTCCAACTTGTTTTCCTGCTTGACAAACACTACAAAGTCTATCCTTGTCAAATATAACATCTTTTACTCCAAGGATATGATCACATTTAATAAGCTTATAAAGATTTCACATGCCCACATGACCTAGCCTTCTATGCCACAACCATCCTTTAGAAGATTTAGCAATTAAGCTAGTTCTAGGTTGAGCTTTTTTAGTGAAATCAACAATGTAAAGATCACCTCTACATATACCAGTAAAGACCATTTTATGGTTATCTCTATGAAACACTTGGCAATTTACTTCAGTAAATAGGACATTGAAACCAAAGTCAGCAAGTCTAGATACGGAAAGTAAATTGTAACCAAGAGATTCAACGAGCATAACATTTTGTATGGAGCTATCATGTGAGATGGCCACCTTACCAAGGCCAACCACCTTACCCTTTGAGTTATCATCGAAAGTGACATACTTTCGAGGGCCGTTGTTTTCAGCAAGCTCACGAAACATATCTTTGTCTCCGGTCATATGATCAGTACATCCACTCTCAAGGACCCATTCCTTTCCTCCAGCCATGTAGCCGCGAAGATTAGCCATAAGACCAAAGTGTCTCATCGCATCATCAAGATCATAGTCACTATCATCATGCTCATCATAGTATCCATGTCCAACATCGTCATGTGATGGATCAACTCCTAAAGAGGGTAATTCATTAGAAGCATGACCGTAACAATGTTCATCTCCATGGATTCTAATGACTTCGGAAATGATATTGCTAATAATTCCAACGTCTCCTTTTGCACTCGTAAGATTAGTAAGCTCAAATAAGCAATCACCAAACTTGGTATCATTGGAACTCATCTTACTCAAGGCAATAGACTTATGAAGAATCTTATCTAGAATTTTCAAGGAATAATTTGGGAATCGTTCCTCAAGAAATCTCCATATAGTGTAGGCACAATCAAGAGTAGGTAAGCTAGCAATCAAATTTTTGGGCAATCCTCTAATGATAAGATTGATAGTTCTAAGATTGTGAATCATGTCAAGGTCCTCATCGGGCGTGGGATGCAAAGGGTCAACAATGCGAGCACAAGGAGTAGTAATGTACTTGGTCAAATGATATTCACTGAAGATCTCAAGCATCTCATTTTTTCACTCATGAAAATACTCTCCATCAAGAATAGGCACTCTATGTCTAAGACTCCCCAACGTAGACTCATCCATCTTCCTCCAAAGGTGTTTAAACCAAAGCAATGGAAACCAATGCTCTGATACCAATTGTAGGATCAAGAAGAGGTGTCTAGAGGGGGGTGAATAGACTCTTAGCAAGAGAAGTTGCAGTTTTTAATTTCTTTAAGTTGAAGTGGAGTTTTGGCACAAGTTTGAACATTCACAATACATATCAAGCAAGCATGTCAAGAGTACATGAGCAGCGGAAAGTAAATCAAGCAAGTTGCAAGAATGTAAAGGGATGGGATTAGAGTGTGAAAACGCAAATGGAGACACGGAGATTTTTGGCATGGTTCCGATAGGTGGTGCTATCGTACATCCACGTTGATGGAGACTTCAACCCACGAAGGGTAACGGTTGCGCAACTCCACGGTGGGCTCCACCCATGAAGGATCCACGAAGAAGCAACCTTGTCTATCCCACCATGGCCGTCGCCCACGAAGGACTTGCCTCACTAGGGTAGATCTTCACGAAGTAGGCGATCTCCTTGCCCGTACAAACTCCTTGGTTCAACTCCACAATCTTAACGGAGGCTCCCAAGTGACACCTAGCCAATCTAGGAGACACCACTCTCCAAGAGGTAAGAAATGGTGTGTTGGTGATGAACTCCTTGCTCTTGTGCTTCAAATGATAGTCTCCCCAACACTCAGCTCTCTCTCTCTCATAGGATTGGATTTGGTAGAAAGATGATTTGAGTGGAAAGCAACTTGGGGAAGGCTAGAGATAAAGATTTATGTGGTTGGAATGGAATATCTTGACCTCAACACAAGTGTAGGTGGTTTTCCCTCAGAAAATGTATGTTGGAAGTGTAGGCATGTTCTGATGGCTCTCTCACTTCATGAAGAGTGGGTGGAGGGGTATATATAGCCTCCACACAAATCTAACCGTTACACACAAATCACCAAACTCGGTGGGACCGAATCATACAACTCGGTCAGACCGATTTCGTTCATAATGTGACCATTAGGGTTTTTGGTGGGACCGATTTGATCAACTCGATGGGACCGACTTGATCAACTTGGTGGGACCGATGTGCTAGGGTTAGGGTAAAGCCTCATCTTGGTTGGACCGATTACACAAACTCGGTGGAACCGATTTTGGTAATAAGCCAAACAGAGAGTTGGCCAGGCAAACTCGGTGGAGCCGATTACATATTTCGGTGAGACCAAAATTGATGTAATAGGCAACAGAGAGTTTGCAAGCCCATTTCGGTGAGACCGAGATCCCATCGGTGAGACTGAATTGACTAGGGTTTCTGGCAGTGGCTTATGTCAAGTGAACTCGGTGGCGCCGGATAGATAAAATCGGTGGGGCCGAGTTTGACTTTTGGTTTGGGACATATTTGGATGTGAGAAAATAGTTGAGGGTTGTGGAGCATATCACTAAGCACTTTGAGCAAGCAAGCCATTAAGCAACACCTCACCCCCTCTTAATAGTATTGGCTTTCCTATGGACTCAATGTGATCTTGGATCACTAAAATGAAAAAATGTAGAGTCTTGTGCTTTGAGCTTGAGCCAATCCTTTGTCCTCAGCATCTTGAAGGGGTTCCACATCCTCTAGTCCATGCCACTCCACTATTGGACTTATCTGAAATATGCTAGATGAAAATATTAGTCCAACAGGAGATATGTTGACATTAATTACCAAAATCACCCGGGGAGCACTTGTGCTTTCACATGCCTACGATGTTGCTCACTGCTTGAAACCGCCAGCGACTCAATATGCCTACTATAGCTCCGACTCGGATGTGGAGTCGAATGAATCCAGACGCGGCTGTACGAATAAGCCGCTTGCTGAACTAGTGTTGTGTTAAGAAGTTCCACAGCCTTCCGGGTCTCAACCGCCACGGAAGATTCACCTTGTACTGGAAGAGCCGCTAGTTGTGTTGCCGCGGCAACCAAATTATCCAGGGGGTTCAAATAGTGACCCGACGGTGTTAATGTCTGCTGAGGCGGAGTCAAATTCAAACAGGCAGATCCATGCCGCACGGCTACACCGGTTGTAGGCACCTCCGGAGCCCGGTTCACCTCTGGCGGGTTACTTGGCCCTGCCCCTGGTGTGTTGAATAGATTCTGTGCATTGTAGTCAAGGGGCAGCTGGCTCTCATGCCTTCTTCGCAGAACATCGTTTGATGCATTCTGGTCCAAACTTAACTGGAAATTTTCAGCCTGAACTCGTTGGGACTCTGCATCCAGGGCGGCTCGCTCCGTGGCCATCCTAGCATTCACTGCATTGAGCTCCTCCTTAGCCTGAGCTATCTCATCTCTTATCTTTGCAACATCCACCTTATGTTGTGCTTGAGTCGCCAGGGTGACCTCAACCTCCATGAGTGCTACTAAGGCGTCCAAAACCTCGGACAACACTTGCGTCGGAGGGCGCGCTGAACCGCTCGCACCGGCTGTCACCGCGGCAGTTGAACTGGAAGTCATAGCCGCTACCATTGATGAATTATGAACTGGTTGCATACCAGCCATGAAGATTGCAGCCCTATTCGGCGACTCATAGTGGTCCGGAATACTATCGCCATCGGAACAGCCCCCACACCAGCCGTCTTGCAACTGATACATTGAATCGCTCTCTAATACGTCTCCAACGTATCTATAATTTATGAAGTATTCATGTTGTTATATTATCATTCTTGGATGTTTTACAATCATTTTATAGCAACTTTATAAAAAAAATCCGGACAAACCTATTGACCCAGTGCCTAGTGCCAGTTGTTGTTTTTTGCTTATTTTTTACATTGCAGGAAATCAATATCAAACGGAGTCCAAAAACACCGCGAAACTTTTTGTGGATTTTTTATGGACCAGAAGACCACCAGTGGGCTAGAGAAGCACCCGGGGGTGCCCCGAGGGGGCACAACCCACCAGGGCGCGCCTGGGGGTCCAGGCACGCCCAGGTGGGTTGTGCCCACCTCGGTGGCCTACTGCACCAAAGGAAATATGCCCTAGAGGCAATAATAAAGTTTTTATTTATATTCCTTATATCATGATAAATGTTTATTATTCATGACAGAATTGTATTAACCGGAAACTTAGTACATGTGTGAATAGATAGACAAACAAAGTGTCCCTAGTATGCCTCTGCTTGACTAGCTCGTTAATCAAAGATGGTTAGGTTTCCTAGCCATAAACATGTGTTGTCATTTATGAATGGGATCACATCATTAGAGAATGATGTGATGGACAAGACCCATCCGTTAGCTTAGCATAATGATCATTTAGTTTTTCTGCTATTGCTTTCTTCATGACTTATACATGTTCCTCAGACTATGAGATTATGCAACTCCCGAATACCAGAGGAACACCTTGTGTGCTATCAAACATCACAACATAACTGGGTGATTATAAAGATGCTCTACAGGTGTCCCCGATGGTGTTTTTGAGTTGGCATAGATCAAGATTAGGATTTGTCACTCCGTGTATCGGAGAGGTAATGCACAACACTATGAGCCTTGCAAGAAATGTTTCTAATGAGTTTGCCACGGGATGATGCATTATGGAACGAGTAAAGAGACTTGCCGGTGATGAGATTGAACTAGGTATAATGATACCGACGATCGAATCTCGGGCAAGTAACATGCCGATGACAAAGGGAACAACGTATGTTGTTATGCCATTTGACTAATAAAGATCTTCGTAGAATATGTAGGAGACAATATGAGAATCCAGGTTCCGCTATTGGTTATTGATCGGAGATATGTGTCGGTCATGTCTACATAGTTCTCGAACCCATAGGGTCCGCACGCTTAACATTTGATGACGATTTGTATTATGAGTTTCGTGTTTTGATGAACCGAAGTTTGTTCGGAGTCCCGGATGACATCACAAACATGACGAGGAGTCTTGAAATGGTTGAGACATAAAGATTGATACATTGGAAGGTTATGTTTGGCCACCGGAATGGTTTCGGAAAGGTTCAGGCATTTTCTAGAGTACCGGGGGGTTACCGGAACCCCCCGGGGGATTAATGGGCCACAATGGGCCTTAATGGAGAAGAGAGAGGGCCGACCAGAGGTGGCGCGCGCCCCCCTTTGCCCAGTCTGAATTGGACAAGGGGAGGGGCGGTGCCCCCCTCCTTCCTTCTCTTCTCTCCTCTTTCCCTTCTTCTCCTACTTGGACTAGGAAATGGGGGGGGCGAATCCTATTTCGACTAGGAGTCCAAGTAGGACTCCCCCTTGGCGCGCCACACCTTGGCCGGCCTCCTCCTCCTCCCCACTTTATATATGTGGGGAGGGGGCACCCCAAAGGCACACAAGTTGATCTTTTAGCCGTGTGCGGTGCTCCCTTCGCAGTTACACACCTCGGTCATATCGTTCTAGTGCTTAGGAGAAGCCTTGCATCAGTAACTTCATCATCACGGTCACCACGCCGTCGTGCTGACGGAACTCTCCCTCGGCCTCAACTGGGTCAAGAGTCTGAGGGACATCATCGAGTTGAACGTGTGCTGATCACGGAGGTGCCATGCGTTTAGTACTTGGATCGGTTGGATCGAAAGATGTTCGACTATATCAACCGCGTTACTAAACGCTTCTGTTTTCTGTCTATGAGGGTACGTAGACACACTCTTGCTACCTCTTGAGCACTGCGTTGGATTTCCCCGAAGAGGAAAGGATGATGCAACAAAGTAGTGTAAGTATTTCCCTCGGTTTTTGAGAACCAAGGTATCAATCTAGTAGGAGCCTATGCACGAGTCCCTCGTACCTGCACAAAGAAAATTGCTCCTCGCAACCAACGCGATAAGGGGTTGTCAATCCCTTCACGGTCACTTACGAGAGTGAGATCTAATAGATATGATAAGATAATATTTTTGGTATTTTTGTGATAAAGATGCAAGGTAAAATAAAAGCAAAGTAAAAAGCAAAGGAAATAACTAAGTATTGGAAGATTAATATGATGAAGTCACTAGTGGCTTCTCTCAAGAGCATAGGTATTTTACGGTGGGTGAACGAATTACTGTTGAGCAGTTGACAAAATTGAGCATCGCTATGAGAATATCTAGGTATGATCATGTATATAGGCATCACATCCAAGACAAGTAGACCGACTCCTGCCTGCATCTACTACTATTACTCCACTCATCGACCGCTATCCAGCATGCATCTAGAGTATTAAGTTAATGAAAACAGAGTAACGCCTTAAGCAAGATGACATGATGTAGAGGGATAAACTCATGCAATATGATGAAAACCCCATATTGTTATCCTCGATGGCAACAATACAATACGTGCCTTGCTGCCCCTACTGTCACTGGGAAAGGACACTGCAAGATTGAACCCAAATCTAAGCACTTCTCCCATTGCAAGAAAAATCAATCTAGTAGGCCAAACCAAACTGGTAATTCGAAGAGACTTGCAAAGATAACCAATCATACATAAAAGAATTCAGAGAAGATTCAAATATTGTTCATAGATAGTCTTGATCCTAAACCCACAATTCATCGGTTTCAACAAACACACCGCAAAAAGAAGATTACATCGAATAGATCTCCACAAGAGTGGGGGAGAACATTGTATTGAGATCCAAAAAGAGAGAAGAAGCCATCTAGCTAATTACTATGGACCCGTAGGTCTGAGGTAAACTACTCACACTTCATCGAAGGGGCTATGGTGTTGATGTAGAAGCCCTCCGTGATGGATACCCCCTCCGGCGGAGCTCCGGAACAGGCCCCAAGATGGGATCTCATGGATACAGAAAGTTGCGGCGGTGGAATTAGGGTTTTGGCTCCGTATCTAATCATTTGGGGGTACGTAGGTATATATATAGGAGGAAGGAGTACATCGGTGGAGCAACAGGGGGCCCATGAGGGTGGAGGGCGCGCCTAGGGGGGTAGGTGCGCCCCCTACCTCGTGGCCTCCTCCTTTGTTTCTTGACGTAGGGTCCAAGTCTCCTGGATTTCGGTGAGAAAATCACGTTCCCGAAGGTTTCATTCTGTTTGGACTCTGTTTGATATTCCTTTTCTTCGAAACCCTAAAATAGGCAAAAACAACAATTCTAGGCTGGGCCTCCGGTTAACAGGTTAGTCCCAAAAATAATATAAAAGTGGATAATAAAGCCCAATAATGTCCAAAACAGTAGATAATATAGCATGGAGCAATCAAAAATTATAGATACGTTGGAGACGTATCAAGCATCCCCAAGCTTAATTCCTGCTCGTCCTCGAGTAGGTAAATGATAAAAACAGAATTTTTGATGCTAAGTGCTACTTGGCATAATTTTAATGTAATTCTTCTTAATTGTGGTATGAATATTCAGATCCGAAAGATTCAATATAAAAGTTCATATTGACATAAAAATAATAATACTTCAAGCATACTAACTAAGCAATTATGTCTTCTCAAAATAACATGGCCAAAGAAAGTTCATCCCTACGAAATCATATAGTTTAGTCATGCTCCATTTTCGTCACACAAGAATGCTCTCATCATGCACAACCCCGATGACAAGCCAAGCAATTGTTTCATACTTTAGTAATCTCAAACCTATAAACTTTCACGCAATATATGAGCGCGAGCTATAGATATAGCACTATGGGTGGAATAGAATATGATGATGGGGGTTATGTGGAGAAGACAAAAAAGGAAGAAAGTCTCACATCAACAAGGCTAATCAATGGGCCATGGAGATGCCCGTCGATTGATGTTAATGCAAGGAGTAGGGATTGCCATGCAACGGATGCGCTAGAACTATAAATGTATGAAAGCTCAACAAAAGAAACTAAGTGGGTGTGCATCCAACTTGCTTGCTCACAAAGACCTAGGGCACTTGAGGAGGCCCATTGTTGGAATATACAAGCCAAGTTCTATAATGAAAATTCCCACTAGTATATGAAAGTGACAAAACAAAAGACTCTCTATCATGAAGATTATGGTGCTACTTTGAAGCACAAGTGTGGCAAAGGATAGTAGCATTGTCCCTTTTTTTGGCCTTTCTCTTTTTTTGGGGACAATGCTCTATTAACGATGATCATCACACTTCTATTTATTTACAACTCAATGATTACAACTCGATACTAGAACAAAATATGACTCTATATGAATGCCTCCGACGGTGTACCGAGATATGCAATGAATCAAGAGTGACATGTATGAAAAATATGAATGGTGGCTTTGCCACAAATACTATGTCAACTACATGATCATGCTAAGCAATATGACAATGATGAATGTGTCATGATAAACAGAATGGTGGAAAGTTGCATGGCAATATATCTCGGAATGGCCATGGAAATGCCATAATAGGTAGGTATGGTGGCTGTTTTGAGGAAGATATAAGGAGGTTTATGTGTGAAAGAGTGTATCATATCACGGGGTTTGGATGCACCGGCGAAGTTTGCACCAACTCTCAATGTGAGAAAGGGCAATGCACGGTACCGAAGAGGCTAGCAATGATGGAAGGGTGAGAGTGCGTATAATCCATGGACTCAACATTAATCATAAAGAACTCACATACTTATTGAAAAAATCTACAAGTCATCAAAAACCAATGTACTACGTGCATGCTCCTAGGGGGATAGATTGGTAGGAAAAGACCATTGCTCGTCTCCGACCGCCACTCATAAGGAGGACAATCAAATAACACCTCATGTTTAAAATTTGTTACATAACGTTTACCATACGTGCATGCTACGGGACTTGCAAACTTCAACACAAGCATTTCTCAAATTCACAACTACTCAACTAGCATGACTTTGATATTATTACCTCCATATCTCAAAACAATCATGAAGCATCAAACTTCTCTTAGTATTCAAAACACTCATAAGATTTTTTTTACTAATCTTGGATACCTAGCATATTAGTATTATTTAAGCAAATTACCATGCTATTTAAGACTCTCAAAATAATCTAAGTGAAGCATGAGAGATCAATAGTTTCTATAAAACAAATCCACCAGTGTGCCCTAAAAGATATAAGTGAAGTACTAGAGCAAAACTATATAACCCAAAAGATATAAGCGAAGCACATAGAGTATTCTAACAAATTCCAAATAATGTATGGCACTCTCAAAAGGTGTGTACAGAAAGGATGATTGTGGTAAACTAAAAAGCAAAGACTCAAATCATACAAGACGCTCCAAGCAAAACACATATCATGTGGTGAAAAAAAATATAGCTCCAAGTAAAGTTACCGATAGAAGTAGATGAAAAGAGGGGATGCCTTCCCGGGCATCCCCAAGCTTTGGCTTTTAGGTGTCCTTAGATATCTTGGGGGTGCCATGGGCATCCCCAAGCTTAGTCTCTTGCCACTCCTTGTTCCATAATCCCTCAAATCTTTACCCAAAACTTGAAAACTTCACAACACAAAACTCAAAGAAGAAAATCTCGTGAGCTCCGTTAGCGAAAGAAAACGAAAGACCACTTCAAGGTACTGTAATGAACTCATTCTTTATTTATATTGGTGTGAAACCTACTGTATTCCAACTTCTCTATGGTTTAAGAACTATTTTACTAGCCATAGATTCATCAAAATAAGCAAACAACACACGAAAAACAGTATCTGTCAAAAACAGAACAGTCTGTAGTAATCTGTAGCTAGCGCAAGATCTAGAACCCCAAAAATTCTAAAATAAATTTCTGGACGTGAGTAATTTATCTATTAATCATCTGCAAAAATAATTAACTAAATGGCACTTTACAAATAAAAATGGAAGCAGTTCTCGTGAGCGCTAAAGTTTCTGTTTTTACAGCAAGATATCAAGACTTTCCCCAAGTCTTCCCAATGGTTATACTTGGCACAAACACTAATTAAACACAAAAAACACAACCTAAACATAGTATATATAAATTATTTATTACTAAACAGGAGTAAAAATCAAGTAATAAAAATAAAATTGGGTTGCCTCCCAACAAGCGCTATCGTTTAACGCCCCTAGCTAGGCATAAAAAGCAAGGATAGATCTAGGTATTGCCATCTTTGGTAGGCAATCCATAAGTGGCTCTCGTAATAGATTCATAAGGTAATTTAATTTTCTTTCTAGGAAAGTGTTCCATGCCTTTCCTTAACAGAAATTGGAATCTAATATTTCCTTCCGTCATATCAATAATTGCACCAATCGTTCTAAGGAAAGGTCTACCAAGAATAATAGGACATGAAGGATTGCAATCTATGTCAAGAACAACAAAATCCATGGGCACATAATTCCTATTTTCAAAAATAAGAAAATCATTAATTCTTCCCATAGGTTTCTTAATAGTGGAATCCGCAAGGTGCAAGTTTAGAGAGCAATCATCAAAATCACGGAAACCTAACAAATCACACAAAGTGTTTGGAATCGTGGAAACACTAGCACCCAAATCACATAAAGCATAGAACTCATGATCTTTAATCTTAATTTTAATAGTTGGTTCCCACTCATCATAAAGTTTTCTAGGGATAGAAACTTCCAACTCAAGTTTTTCTTCATAAGATTGCATCAAGGCATCAACAATATGTTTAGTGAACGCTTTATTTTAACTATAAGCGTGAGGAGAATTTAGCACGGATTGTAACAAGGAAATACAATCAATCAAAGAGCAATTTTCATAATTAAATTCCGTGAAATCCAAAATAGTGGGTTTAGCAACATCTAGGGTTTTAATTTCTTCAATCCCACTTTCATCAATTTTAGCATCAAGATCTAAAAACTCTGAATTCTTGGAACGCCTTCTAGGTAAAGGTGGATCATAATCATTCCCATAATTATTAAGATTCATATTGAAAAACAAGGATTTAATAGGGGACACATCAATAACTTTTAGATCTTCATCTTTATTTTCATAGGAACTAGAAGAACACGCTCTTATAAAGGCATCTTTCCTAGCACGCATTCTAGTGGTTGTTTCATTGCACTCATCAATGGAAATTCTCATGGATTTGAGAGACTCATTGATATCATGCTTAGGTGGAATAGATCTATGTTTCAAAGAATCAACATCAAGATAAATTCTATCAACGTTCCTAGCCAACTCATCAATCTTAAGCAATTTTTCTTCAATCAAAGCACTGAAATTCTTTTGCGAAGTAATAAATTCTTTAATATTAGATTCAAAATCAGAGGGCATATTATTATAATTTCCATAAGAATTGTTGTAGGAATTACCATAATTATTAGAGGGATTACTAGGATAAGGCCTAGGATTAAAATTTCCTCTATACGCGTTGTTACCAAAATTGTTCCTACCAACTAAATTCACATCCATAGATTCATTATTATTCTCAATCAAAGTAGACAAGGGCATATCATTAGGATTAGAAGAAACACTTTTACTAGCAAATAATTTCATAAGTTCATCCATCTTTCCACTCAAAACATTAATTTCTTCTATCGCATGCACCTTTTTATTAGTAGATCTTTCAGTATGCCATTGAGAATAATTAACCATAATATTATCTAGGAGTTTAGTAGCTTCTCCTAAAGTGATTTACATAAAAGTGTCACCCACGGCTGAATCTAAAAGATTTCTAGAAGCAAAATTCAATCCGGCATAAATTTTTTGTATAATCATCCACAAATTTAAACCATGAGTAGGGAAATTACGTATCATTAATTTCATCCTCTCCCAAGCTTGTGCAACATGTTCATGATCAAGTTGCTTAAAACTCATAATATCGTTTCTAAGGGAGATGATCTTAGCGGGAGGGAAATACTTAGAGATAAAAGCATCTTTGCATTTGTTCCAAGAATCAATACTATTTTAGGCAAAGACGAAAAGCAAGCTTTAGCACGATCTCTAAGCGAAAAAGGAAATAGCTTCAATTTAACAATATCATTATCCACATCTTTCTTCTTTTGCATATCACACAAATCAACAAAGCTATTTAGATGGGTAGCGGCATCTTCACTAGGAAGGCCGGAAAACGGTTCTTTCATGACAAGATTCAGCAAGGCAGCATTAATTTCACAAGATTCAGCATTGGTAAGAGGAGCAATCAGCGTGCTAATAAATTCATTGTTGTTGGTATTGGTAAAGTCACACAATTTAGTATTATCTTGAGCCATCATGACAAGCAAGCAATCCAACACACAAGCAAACAAAAAGCAAACAGGCAAAAAGAGGCAAACGGGAAAGAGAGGGAGGATAGAGAGAGAGATCGAATAAAATGGCAAGGGTGAAGTGGGGGAGAGGAAAAAAAGAGGCAAATGGAAAATAATGTAATGCCGGAGATAAGGATTGTGATGGGTACTTGGTATGTTTGACTTTTGCATAGACTCCTCGGCAACGGCGCCAGAAATTCTTCTTGCTACCTCTTGAGCACTGCATTGGATTTCCCCGAAGAGGACAGGATGATGCAGCAAAGTAGCGTAGGTATTTCCCTCAGTTTTTGAGAACCAAGGTATCAATCCAGTAGGAGGCTACGCACGAGTCCCTAGTACCTGCACAAAACAAATAGCTCCTCGCAACCAACGCGATAAGGGGTTGTCAATCCTTTCATGGTCACTTACGAGAGTGAGATCTGATAGATATGATAAGATAATATTTTTGGAATTTTTGTGATAAAGATGCAAAGTAAAATAAAAAGCAAAGTAAAGAAGCAAAGGAAATAACTAAGTATTGGAAGATTAATATGATGAAGATAGACCCGGGGGGCATAGGTTTCACTAGTGGCTTCTCTCAAGAGCATAGGTATTTTACAGTGGGTGAACGAATTACTATTGAGCAATTGACATAATTGAGCATAGTTATGAGAATATCTAGGTATGATCAAGTATATAGGCATCACGTTCGAGACAAGTAGACCGACTCCTGCCTGCATCTACTACTATTACTCCACTCATCGACCGCTATCCAGCATGCATCTAGAGTATTAAGTTAATGAAAATAGAGTAACGCCTTAAGCAAGATGACATGATGTAGAGGGAAAACTCATGCAATATGATGAAAACCCCATCTTGTTATCCTCGATGGCAACAATACAATACGTGCCTTGCTGCCCCTACTGTCACTGGGAAACGACACCGCAAGATTGAACCCAAAGCTAAGCACTTCTCCCATTGCAAGAAAGATCAATCTAGTAGGCCAAACCAAACTGATAATTCGAAGATACTTGCAAAGATAACCAATCATACATAAAAGAATTCAGAGGAGATTCAAATATTGTTCATAGATAGACTTGATCATAAACCCACAATTCATCGGTCTCAACAAACACACCGCAAAAAGAAGATTACATTGAATAGATCTCCGTAAGAGAGGGGGAGAACATTGTATTGATGAGATCCAAAAAGAGAGAGGAAGCCATCTAGCTAATAACTATGGACCCGTAGGTCTGAGGTAAACTACTCACACTTCATCGGAGGGGCTATGGTGTTGATGTAGAAGCCCTCCGTGATGGATACCCCCTCCGGTGGACCTCCGGAACAGGCCCCAAGATGGGATCTCGTGGATATAGAAACTTGCGGTGGTGGAATTAGGGTTTTGGCTCCGTATCTGATCGTTTGGGGTACGTAGGTATATACAGGAGGAAGGAGTACGTCGGTGGAGCAACAGGGGGCCCACGAGGGTGGAGGGCGTGCCTAGGGGGGTAGGAGCGCCCCCTACCTCGTGGCCTCCTCCTTTCTTTCTTGACGCAGGGTCCAAGTCTCCTGGATCATGTTCGGTGAGAAAATCACGTTCCCGAAGGTTTCATTCCGTTTGGACTCCATTTGATATTCGTTTTCTTCGAAACCCTAAAATAGGCAAAAACAGCAATTCTGGGCTGGGCCTCCGGTTAATAGGTTAGTCCCAAAAATAATATAAAAGTGGATAATAAAGCCCGATAATGTCCAAAACAGTAGATAATATAGCATGCAGCAATCGAAAATTATAGATACGTTGGAGACGTATCAACTCTCCCCTCTCGTTGCTATGCATCTCCTAGATAGATCTTGCATGATCGTAGGTAAAATTTTGAAATACTGTGTTCCCCGACAGTTGTATCAGAGTTAGGTCTATGCGTAGATGTTATATTCACGAGTAAAACACAATGAGTTGTGGTTAATAATAGTCATACTGCTTACCAGCATGTCTTACTTTGATTTGGCGGTATTGTTGGATGAAGCGGCCCAGACCAACATTACATGACCGCATTCATGAGACTGGTTCTACCGACATGCTTCGCACACAAGTGGCTAATGGGTGTCTGTTTCTCCAACTTTAGTTGAATCAAGTTTGACTACTCCCGGTCCTTGTTGAAGGTTAAAACAACACACTTGATGAAAAATCATTGTGGTTTTGATGCGTAGGTAAGAACGGTTCTTGCTAGAATCTCGTAGCAGCCACATAAAACTTGCAACAACAAAGTAGAGGACGTCTAACTTGTTTTTGCAGGGCATGTTGTGATGTGATATGGTCAAGACGTGATGATATAAATTGTTGTATGAGATGATCATGTTTTGTAACAGTTATCGGCAACTGGCAGGAGCCATATGGTTGTCGCTTTACTATATGAAATGCAATCGCCATGTAATTGCTTTACTTTATCACTAAGCGGTAGTGACAGTCGTAGAAGCAATAGTTGGAGAGATGACAACGATGCTATGATGGAGATCAAGGTGTCAAGCTGGTGACGATGGTGATCATGGCGGTGCTTTGGAGATGGAGATCAAAGCCACAAGATGATGATGGCCATATCATATCACTTATTTTGATTACATGTGATGTTTATCCTTTATGCATCTTATTTGCTTAGTACGGCGATAGCATTATAAGATGATCTCTCACTAAATTTCAAGGTATAAGTGTTCTCCCTGAGTATGCACCGTTGCTACAGTTCGTCGTGCCGTGACACCACGTCATGATCGGGTCTGATAAGCTCTACATTCACATACAATGGATGCAAGCCAGTTTTGGACACGCAGAATACTCGGGTTAAACTTGACGAGCTTAGCATATGCAGATATGGCCTCGGAACACTAAGACCGAAAGGTCGAGCGTGAATCATATAGTAGATATGATCAACATAGTGATGTTCACCATTGAAAACTTCTCCATCTCACGTGATGATCGGACATGGTTTAGTTGATATGGATCACTTGATCATTTAGATGACCAGAGAGATGTCTATCTAAGTGGGAGTTCTTAAGTAATATGATTAATTGAACTTTAAATTATCATGAACTTAGTACCTGTTAGTATTTTGCATGTCTATCTTGTTGTAGATAAATGGCCTGTGCTAATGTTCCTTTGAATTTTAATGCGTTCCTAGAGAAAGCTAAGTTAAAGATGATGGTAGCAACTACACACACTGGGTCCGTAACTTGAGGATTATCCTCATTGCTACACAGAAGAATTACGTCCTGGAAGCATCGCTAGGTGCAAAGCCTGCTGCAGGAGCAACACCAAATGTTATGAACGTCTGGTAGAGCAAAGCTGATGACTACTCGATAGTTCAGTGTGCCATGCTTTAGGCTGAGAATTGGGACTTCAACGACGTTTTGAACGTCACGGAGCATATGAGATGTTCCAGGAGTTGAAGTTAATATTTCAAGCCCCAAATTGAGAGATATGAAGTCTCCAATAAGTTCTGTAGATGCGAGACGGAGGAGAATAGTTCTGCTAGTGAACATATACTCAGAATGTCTGGGTACCACAACCACTTGACTCAACCGGGAGTTAATCTTCCTGATGATAGTGTCATTGATAGAGTTCTTCAATCGCTGCCACCAAGCTACAAAAGCTTCATGATGAACTATAATATGAAAGGATGGATAAGACAATTCCTGAGCTCCTCGCAATGCTAAAAGCTGCGGAGGTAGAAATGAAGAAGGAGCATCAAGTGTTGATGGTCAACAAGATAACTAGTTTCAATAAGAAGGGCAAAGGGTAGAAGGGGAACTTCAAGAAGAATGGCAAACATGTTGCTGCTCAAGTGAAGAAGCCCAAGTCTGGACCTAAGCCTGAGACTGAGTGCTTCTACTATGAAGGGACGTGTCGCTGGAAGTGGAACAACCCCAAGTATTTGGCGGATAAGAAGGATGGAAAAGTGAAAGGTATATTTGATATACATGTTATTGATGTGTACCTTACAAATGCTCGCAGTAGCGCCTGGGTATTTGATACTGGTTTTGTTGCTCATATTTGCAACTCGAAACAGGGGCTACGGATTAAGTGAAGATTGTCTAAGGACGAGGTGACGATGCGCGTGGGAAATGCTTCCAAAGTCGATGTGATCGTGGTCGGCACGCTAACTCTACATCTACCTTTGGGATTAGTTTTAGACTTGAGTAATTGTTATTTGGTGCCAGCATTAAGCATGAACATTATATCTGGATCTTATTTGATGTGAGACGGTTATTCATTTAAATCAGAAAATAATGGTTGTTCTATTTATATGAGTAATGTCTTTTATGGTCATGCACCATTAATGAGTGGTCTCTTTTTATTGAATCTCGATAGTAGTGATACACATATTCATAGTATTGAAGCCAAAAGATATAAGTTTAATAATGATAGTGCAACTTATTTGTGGCACTACCGTTTAGGTCATATTAGTGTAAAGCGCATGAAGAAACTCCATGCTGATGGGATTTTGGATCACTTGATTATGAATCACTTGATGCTTGCGAACCATGCCTCATGGGCAAGATGACTAAGACTCTGTTCTCCAGAACAATGGAGCGAGAAACAGATATGTTGGAAATAATACATACTGATGTATGCAGTCCGATGACTGTTGAGGCTCGCGGCGGGTATCATTATTTTCTGATCTTCATAGATGATTTGAGTAGATATGGGTATATCTACTTGATGAAACATAAGTCTGAAACATTTGAAAATTCAAAGAATTTCAGAGTGAAAAGGAAAATCATCGTAACAAGAAAATAAAGTTTCTATGATCTGATCGTGGAGGTGAATATTTGAATTACGTGTTTGGTCTTCATTTGAAACAATGCGGAATAGTTTCATGACTCACACCACCTGGAACACCACAGCGTAGAACGTCGTAACCGCACTTTGTTAGATATGGTGAGATCTATGATGTCTCTTACTGATTTACTGCTATCGTTTTTAGGTTATGCTTTAGAGACGGCTGCATTCACGTTAAATAGGGCACCATCGAAATCCGTTGAGATGACACCATGTGAATTGTGGTTCGGCTAGAAACCCAAGTTGTCGTTTCTTAGTTTGGGGTTGCGATGCTTATGTGAAAAAGCTTCAACCTGATAAGCTCGAAACCAAATCGGAGAAATGTGTCTTCATAGGATACCCAAAGGAGACTGTTGGGTACACCTTCTATCATAGATCCGAAGGCAAGATATTCGTTGCTAAGAATGGATCCTCTCTAGAGAAGGAGTTTCTCTCGAAAGAAGTGAGTGGGAGGAAAGTAGAACTTGATGAGTTAACTATACCCTCTCCCTTATTGGAAAGTAGTTCATCACAGAAATCAGTTCCAGTGATTCCTACACCAATTAGTGAGGAAGCTAATGATGATGATCATGAAACTTCTGATCAAGTTACTACCGAACCTTGTAGGTCAACCAGAGTAAGATCCGCACCAGAGTGGTACGGTAATCCTGTTCTGGCGATGATGAACCCATATTCCATGAAATGGCTTGAGGCCATGAAATCTGAGATGGGATCCATGTATGAGAACAAAGTATGGACTTTGGTTGACTTGCCCGTTGATCGGCAAGCAATAGAGAATAAATGGATCTTCAAGAAGAAGATTGACACTGACGGTAATGTTACTGTCTACAAAGCTCGTCTTGTTATGAAAGGTTTTCAACAAGTACAAGGAGTTGACTATGATGAGACCTTCTCACCCGTAGAGATGCTTAAGTCTGTCCAAATCATGTTAGCAATTGCCGCATTTTATGATTATGAAATTTGGCAAATGGATGTCAAAACTGCATTCCTTAATGGATGTCTCAAAGAAGAGTTGTATATGATGCAACCAGAAGGATTTGTCGATCCTAAAGGTGCTAACAAAGTGTGCAAGCTCCAGCGATCCATTTATGAACTGGTGCAAGCCTCTCGGAGTTGGAATATACGCTTTGATAGTGTGATCAAAGCATATGGTTTTATACAGACTTTTGGAGAAGCCTGTATTTACAAGAAAGTGAGTGGGAGCTCCGTAGCATTTATGATATTATATGTGGATGGCATATTGTTGATCAGAAATGATACTGAATTTCTGAATAGCATAAAAGGATACTTGAATAAGAATTTTTCAATGAAAGACCTTGGTGAAGCTGCTTATATATTGGGCATCAAGATCTATAGATATAGATCAAAGCACTTAATTGGACTTTCACAAAGCACATACCTTGATAAAGTTTTGAAGAAGTTCAAAATGGATCAGTCAAAGAAAGGGTTCTTGCATGTGTTACAAGGTGTGAAGTTGAGTCAGACTCAATGACCAACCACTACAGAAGATAGAGAGAAAATGGAAGTCATTCCTATGCCTCAGCCATAGGTTCTATCATGTATGCAATGCTATGTACTAGACCTGATGTGTGCCTTGCTATTAGTTTGGCAGGGAGGTACCAAAGTAATCCAAGAGTGGATCACTGGACAATGGTCAAGAACATCCTGAAATACCTGAAAAGGACTAAGGATATGTTTCTTGTTTATGGAGGTGACAAAGAGCTCGTCGTAAATGGTTACGTCGATGCAAGCTTTGACACTGATCCAGATGACTCTTAGTCACAAACCGGATACGTATTTTTATTGAATGGTGGACCTGTCAGTTGGTGCAGTTCTAAGCAGAGCGTCGTGGCGGGATCTACGTCTGAAGCGGAATACATAGCTGCTTCAGAAGCAACAAATGAAGGAGTTTGGATGAAAGAGTTCATATCCAATCTAGGTGTAATACCTAGTGCATCGGGTCCAATTAAAATCTTTTGTGACAATACTGGTGCAATTGCCTTGGCAAAGGAATCCAGATTTCACAAGAGAACCAAGCACATCAAGAGACGCTTCAATTCCATCCGCGATCAAGTCAAGGAGGGAAACATAGAGATTTGCAAGATACATACGGATCTGAATTTTGCAAACCCGTTGACTAAGCCTCTCTCACAAGCAAAACATGATCAGCACCAAGACTCCATGGGTGTTAGAATCATTACTATGTAATCTAGATTATTGATTCTAGTGCAAGTGGGAGACTGAAAGAAATATGCCCTAGAGGCAATTATAAAGTTCATGCTAAAATTGTATTAACCGGAAACTTAGTACATGTGTGAATACATAGACAAATAGAGTGTCCCTAGTATGCCTCTACTTGACTAGCTCGTTAATCAAAGATGGTTAAGTTTCCTAGCCATAGACATGTGTTGTCATTTGATGAACGGGATCACATCATTGATGTGATGGACAAGACCCATCCGTTAGCTTAGCATAATGATCGTTTAGTTTTTCTGCTATTGCTTTCTTCATGACTTATATGTTCCTCAGACTATGAGATTATGCAACTCCCGAATACTGGAGGAATACCTTGTGTGCTATCAAATGTCATAACGTAATTGGGTGATTATAAAGATGCTCTACAGGTGTCTCCGATGGTGTTTGTTGAGTTGGCATAGATCAAGATTAGGATTTGTCACTCCGTGTATCGGAGAGGTATCTCTGGGCCCTCTCGGTAATGCACATCACTATGAGCCTTGCAAGCAATGTGTCTAATGAGTTAGCCACAGGATGATGCATTACGGAACGAGTTAAGATACTTGCCAGTGACGAGATTGAACTAGGTATAATGGTACCAACGATCGAATCTCGGGCAAGTAATATACCGATGACAAAGGGAACAACGTATGTTGCTATGCGGTTTGACCGATAAAGATCTTCGTAGAATATATAGGAGCCAATATGAGCATCTAGGTTCCGCAATTGGTTATTGATTGGAGATATGTCTCGGTCATGTCTACATAGTTCTCGAACCCTTAGGGTCTGCACGCTTAACATTTGATGATGATTTGTATTACGAGTTTCGTGTTTTGATGAACCGAAGTTTGTTCGGATTCCCGGATGAGATCACGGACATGACGAGGAGTCTCGAAATGGTTGAGACATAAAGATTGATATATTGGAAGGTTATGTTTGGACACCGGAATGGTTTCAGATAGGTTCGGGCATTTCCCAGAGTACCGGGGGGTTACCGGAACCCCCCGGGGGATTAATGGGCCACAATGGGCCTTAGTGGAGAAGAGAGAGGGCCGGCAGAGGTGGCGCCCCGCCTGCTCTGTCCGAATTAGACAAGAGGTGGGGCGGTGCCCCCCCTCCTTCCTTCACTTCTCTCCTCTTTCCCTTCTTCTCCTACTTGGACTAGGAAAGGGGGGGGGGGGCGAATCCTACTTGTACTAGCCTTGTGCGGAGCCCCCCTCCACAGTTACACACCTCGGTCATATCGTTGTAGTGCTTAGGCGAAGCCCTGCATCGGTAACTTCATCATCACCGTCACCACGCCGTCGTGCTGACTGATGACCCACAAGTATAGGGGATCTATCATAGTCCTTTCGATAAGTAAGAGTGTCGAACCCAACGAGGAGCAGAAGGAAATGATAAGCAATTTTCAATAAGGTATTCTCTGCAAGCACTGAAATTGTCGGTAATAGATAGTTTTGTGATAAGGTATTTTGTAACGGGTAACAAGTAATGAAAGTAAATAAGGTGCAGCAAGATGGCCCAATCCTTTTTGTAGCAAAGGACAAGCCTGGATAAGGAAAGCGCTCCCGAGGACACATGGGAATTATCGTCAAGCTAGTTTTCATCACGCTCATATAATTCGCGTTCGGTACTTTGATAATTTGATATGTGGGTCAACCGGTGCTTGGGTACTGTCCTTCCTTGGACAAGCATCCCACTTATGATTAACCCCTATTGCAAGCATACGCAACTACAACAGAAGTATTAAAGTAAACCTAACCATAGCATGAAACATATGGATCCAAATCAGCCCCTTACGAAGCAACGCATAAACTAGGGTTTAAGCTTCTGTCACTCTAGCAACCCATCATCTAATTATTACTTCCCAATGCCTTCCCCTAGGCCCAACAATGGTGAAGTATCATGTAGTCGACTTTCAAATGACACCACTAGAGGAGAGACAACATACATCTCATCAAAATATCAAACTAATACCAAATTCACATGACTACTTATAGCAAGACTTCTCCCATGTCCTCAGGAATGAACGTAAATACTCACAAATCATATTCATGTTCATAATTAGAGGGGTATTAATATGCATAAAGGATCTGAACATATGATCTTCTACCAAATAAACCAACTAGCATCAACTACAAAGAGTAATCAACACTACTAGCAACCCACATGTACCAATCTGAGGTTATGGGACAAAGATTGGATACAAGAGATGAACTAGGGTTTGAGATGAGATGGTGCTGGTGAAGATGTTGTTGGAGATTGACCCCCTCCCGATGAGAGGATCGATGGTGATGATGATGGTGATGATTTCCCCCTCCCGGAGGGAAGTTTTCCCGGCAGAACAGCTCCGCCAGAGCCCTAGATTGCTTCTGCCTCGTGGCGGCGGAGTTTCGCCCCGTGAGCTAGCTTCTGAATTTTTTTCCTGGACGAAAGACTCCATATAGCCAAATATGGGCATCAAAGGGTTGTCAGGGGGCCCACGAGGCAGGGGGCGCACCCAGGGGGGTAGGGCGCCCCCCCCCACCCTCGTGGATGGTGGGTGGCCTCCTCTGGTACTTCTTTCGCCCAATGTTTTTTATATATTCTGAAACTAGCTCCCGTGAAGTTTCAGGACTTTTGGAGTTGTGCAGAATAGGTCTCTAATATTTGCTCCTTTTCCAGCCCAGAATTCTAGCTGCCAGCATTCTCCCTCTTCATGTAAACCTTGTAAAATAAGAGAGAATAGGCATAAGTATGGTGACATAATGTGTAATAACAGCCCATAATGCAATACATATCAATACAAAAGCATGATGCAAAATGGACGTATCAACTCCCCCAAGCTTAGACCTCACTTGTCCTCAAGCGAAAGCCGATATCGAAAAATATGTCCACATGTTTAGAGATATATGTATCGATAAAATAAAATACGGACATGAGGGCATCATGATCATTCTTAGGAGAACAACATATATAAATATTGTCATATGATCTCTTAAGCTAAAGTAACAATTCATTCACAGTTTCAAGTATGAATAAGAAACTTCATTGAAAACTAACAAACTATAATCCCAGTCATTGATGCAATTGCAATTTATCATAACATAGGAAAGAGTCAATAAGAGTTTTTCAGCAAGTCCACATACTCAACTATCATTTAGTCTTTCACAATTGCTAACACTCATGCAATATTTATGGGTATGAAGTTTTAATCGGACACAGAGAAAGATAGGGGCTTATAGTATTGCCTCCTAACCTTTTACCTCAAGGGTAATGTCAACAATAATAGTTCATGAAAACTCACATCCAATTAGCTATATATATATGGATCTTTCCAACACACTGTGCTTGCCAAAGGATAAAACATAAAAAGGAAAGGTGAAGATCACCATGACTCTTATATGAAGTAATAGACAAGAATAAAAGACTGGCCCTTTGCAGAGGGAAGCAGAGGTTGTCATGTGCTTTTATGGTTGGATGCACAAAGTCTTAATGCGAAAGAACGTCACTTTATATTGCCACTTGTGATATGGACCTTTATTATGCAGTCCGTCGCTTTTATTTATTCCACATCACAAGATCGTATAAAGCTTATTTTCTCTACACTAATAAATCATACATATTTAGAGAGCAAATTTTTTATTGCTTGCTATGTTGACAGCTTACTTGAAGGATCTTACTCAATCCATAGGTAGATATGGTGGACTCTCATGGCAAAACTAAGTTTAAGGATATTTGGAGGCACATGTAGTATCTCTACTTGGTGCAAAGAATTTGGCTAGCATGAGAGGGAAATGCAAGCTCAATATGTTGGATGATCCATGCCAATATAATTTATTTCAGATGTAAGAAAACATAACCCATTATGTTGTCTTCCTTGTCCGACATCAACTCTTTAGCATGTCATATTTTAATGAGTGCTCACAATCATAAAAGATGTCCAAGATAGTATATTTATATGTGAAAACCTCTCTTTCTTTATTACTTCCTATTAATTGCAACGATGACTAAAACTATGTTTGTCAACTCTCAACAACTTTTATTCATCATACTCTTTATATGTGAAGTCATTACTCTCCATAATATCCATATGATCTCTTTATTTCTTTTCATTCTTTCTCTTTTATTTTATTCCGTCAAGATCATAGCAAGATAATTAAGCCCTTGACTCAACACTAATCTTTATTATATATAGCTCACAGACTCGATTACATAGAAGGATCATAAAGCAAAACTCAAAACTAGATCATACTAAAACTTTATTCTACTAGATCAAGATATTACCAAAAGGATCAAACTAAGAAAAACGATAAAGATAAAAGTGTGATGGTGATACAATACCGGGGCACTCCCCCACGCTTGGAAGTTGCCAAGGGGAGTGCCCATACCCATGCGTTTATGTCTCCTTCTTCGGGGGTGGTGATGTGATATTCTTGGCGATGATGCCTGTCAGGATATGATTTTCTTCCTCGAGCTTATTGACTTGCTGCTTGAGGTCCATTATTTCCTTACGGAGCTTGCCCGTGACGGCTAAAGCTCCTTTCACCCAAGGATGTTGCATGGCTGCGGGAGAACAAGTAACACTCTTTTTCATATTTTCATAAGAAAGAAATCTAACATTGGAAGGGATGACCGAGTTTGGAATAGTTGAGCTCTGTAGTTCCCCCATCATGAATCCAACTCGGAAACGAGAAGTGACTTCTTGATCCTCCTCCATTGCATCTATCCTTTTCATGTCGGCCTCCATTTCTTCCTTAGTTGATGGCCCAAAGTGGTCAGCACCGCTGTTTGCTCTTGGACCAGGTGTCAGATGAGACACCCGACTCTCCCCGACCGACCCTTGACAAGAGATCTTGCTCTAAATCTGCGGCAGAAACAGCTCGAAACAAAAACAGAGGATATTTGCGTGGTACGGTGGTCAAAACCTTCAGGAGATTATATAATAAATTTTTACCGACCAAAAGAAGTATCGTGCAAGAAAACAGAGTCCGGAGAGCACACGAGGTGCCCACGAGGCAGGGGGCGTGCCCTCCACTCTCGTGGACGCCTCGTGTCCTTCCCAGACTGCTTCTTATTTTCCTATTTTCTTAAATATTCCAAAACGGAGAAAATTTGCTATTAGAACTATTTTGGAGTCGGTTTACTTACCGTACCTCATACCTATTCCTTTTCAGTGTCTGGAACGTTCTAGAAAGTGCCCTTTATGTATTCCTCCGGGGTTACGGTTTCGATAACATTAGTTTCAACATTTATAGGATTACTTGAGATAAAATGTTTGATTCTTTGACCATTCACCACCCTCGGATTTGTACCTTCGAAGTTGTTGATTTTTATGGCACTAGAACGATAGACCTCCTCGATAATGTAAGGACCTTCCCATTTTGAGAGGAGTTTACCTGCAAAAAATCTTAAAAGAGAGTTGTATAACAATACATAATCACCTACATTAAACTCACATTTTTGTATCCTTTTGTCATGCCACCTTTTAACTTTTTCCTTAAACAGTTTGGCATTCTCGTAGGCCTGGGTTCTCCATTCATCAATTGAGCTAATTTCAAAAAGCCTCTTCTCACCGGCAAGTTTGAAATCATAATTGAGATCTTTAATCGCCCAATATTCCTTATGTTCTAGTTCGAGAGGTAAGTGACATGCTTTACCATAAACTATTTTATACGGAGACATACCCATAGGATTTTTATATGCAATTCTATAAGCCCATAATGCATCATCAAGTTTCTTGGACCAATTATTTCTAGATCTATTAACAGTCTTTTGCAAAATTAATTTAAGCTCTCTATTACTCAATTCTACATGGCCACTAGATTGGGGGTGATATGGAGATGCAATTCTATGATTAACATCATACTTAGCAAGCATTTTACGAAACACACCATGAATAAAATGTGAACCACCATCAGTCATAAGGTATCTAGGGACTCCAAACCTCAGAAAAATAACTTCTTTAAGCATCTTAATAGAGGTGTTATGATCAGCACTACTAGTTGGAATAGCTTCTACCCACTTAGTAATGTAATCAACAACAACTAAAACATGTGTATAACCATTAGAGGAAGGAAACGGTCCCATATAGTCAAAGCCCCAAACATCAAATGGTTCAATAACAAGTGAATAATTCATAGGCATTTCTTGACGTCTACTAATATTACCAATTCTTTGACATTCATCACAAGACGAAACAAACTTACGGGCATCCTTGAAGAGAGTAGGCCAATAAAAACCGGATTGCAATACCTTATGTGCAGTTCTATCTCCGACCTGGTGTCCTCTCCATAAGCCTCGGAGTGACACTTGTGTAGGATCTGTTCCTGTTCATGCTCAGGTACACAACGTCTAATAACACCATCTACTCCTTCTTTATAAAGGTGTGGGTCATCCCAGAAGTAATGTCTTAAATCATAGAAGAACTTTTTCTTTTGCTGGTATGTGAAACTAGGTGGTATAAATTTAGCAACAATGTAATTACCATAATCAGCACACCATGGAGCAGTACGAGAAGCATTTATGACAGCTAATTGTTCATCAGGAAAGCTATCATCAATAGGTAGTGGGTCATCAAGAACATTCTCTAACCTAGACAAGTTGTCTGCAACGGGGTTCTCAGCTCCCTTTCTATCAATAATATGCAAATCAAATTCTTGTAGCAAGAGAACACATCTAATAAGTCTAGGTTTGGCATCTTTATTTTCCATGAGATATTTAATAGCAGTATGATCAGTGTGAACAGTTACTTTAGAATCAACTATATAAGGTCTGAACTTATCACAAGCTCTGTTGGAAAAGGCAGTGCCTAGGAGTCGCTTAGGCACGCCTAGGCGCTAGGCAATGGCCAAACGCCTCGCCTAGGGCATAAATGGAGGTCTAGGCAGGGCAAGCAAGGAATTGCCTACCCAAGCAAGAAATCATGCCACATACTGCACTGATATGCCAAACAGGTTATCTTACAATGTTAGTAGCCGGTAATTAACTTATTTATATGCCCTAAATTAACATCAACACCCATATAATAATCACAAATACACTTCAAGTAAAAATCATATTACCGCCTAGGCCGCTCATATGGCGCTTAGGCACTGCCTAGGCACTAGGCGAAGGACAACCGCCCCGCTTACGCCTACCGCTTTTTCCAACCTTGATCACAAGAAAATACAAATGCTAAAAATTCCTTTTTGGTAGTAGCATAATTTCTCTGGGCACTGTCCAGAGTCTTACTAGCATATTGGATAATATTTAATTTCTTATCAACTCTTTGTCCTAAAACAGCCCCTACAGCATAATCACTAGCATCACACATAATTTCAAATGGTAAATTCCAATCAGGAGGCTGAACAATAGGTACAGAAATCAAAGCTTTCTTAAGTATTTCAAATGCTTGTACACAATCATCATCAAAGACAAAAGGAACATCTTTTTGTAAAAGATTAGTTAGAGGCCGAGAAATTTTAGAGAAGTCCTTAATGAACCTCCTATAAAAACCAGCATGACCAAGGAAACTTCTTATACCTTTAATGTCCTTAGGACACGGCATCTTTTCAATAGCATCTACTTTAGCTTTATCGACTTCAATACCTCTTTCAGAAATTTTATGCCCCAAGACAATACCTTCATTAACCATAAAGTGGCACTTCTCCCAATTCAAGACAAGATTAGTTTCTTCACATCTCTGCAAAACTCGATCAAGGTTGCTTAAGCAATCATCAAAACAAGTTCCATATATGGAGAAATCATCCATGAAAACCTCAACAATCTTTTCACAAAAGTCCGAGAATATAGCAGTCATACATCTTTGAAAGGTAGCAGGTGCATTGCATAAACCAAAAGGCATACATCTATAAGCAAAGGTACAGAAAGGGCAAGTAAAACTTGTCTTTTCTTGATCCTCTTTTAACACAGGTATTTGAGAGAAACCGGAATAACCATCTAGAAAGCAAAAATGTGTATGTTTGGATAATCTTTCCAGCATTTGATCAATAAAAGGTAAAGGGTAATGATCCTTTTTAGTAGCTTTATTTAATTTGCAGAAATCAATTACCATTCTATAACCTGTAACAATTCTTTGTGGAATCAATTCATCTTTATCATTAGGAACAACAGTAATACCTCCCTTCTTAGGGACACAGTGGACATGACTTACCCACTGACTATCAGCAACGGGATAAATTATACCTGCCTCCAGAAGCTTTAGTATTTCTTTTCTCACCACTTATTTCATCTTAGGATTTAACCGTCGTTGGTGATCAACAACCAGTTTCGCGTATTTCTCTAATTTTATTTTGTGCTGGCATAGAGTGGGACTAATTCCCATAAGATCATCAAGAGTATATCCAATAGCATCATGATGCTTCTTAAAAGTTTTCAATAATTTGTTTTCTTCATGCTCTGAAAGGTTAGCGCTAATAATAATAGGATATATCTCTTTCTCTTTGAAATAAGCATATTTAAGAGTATCAGGCAATGGTTTAAGCTCAAACACGGGATCACCCTTGGATGGAGGAGGATCCCCTAGGATTTCAACAGGCAAGTTGTGTTTCAAAATAGGTCCCTGTTTAAAGAATACTTCATCTATTTCCCTTCTTTCATTCATAAACACATCATTTTCATGGTCTAGCAAATATTGTTCTAAAGGATCATTAGGAGGCACGGCAATAGAAGCAAGACCAATAATTTCATCTTTACTAGGCAATTCTTTATCATGGGGTTGTCTACGAAATTTAGCAAAGTTAAATTCATGAGACATATCCCCTAAACCAATAGAAACAATATCCTTATTGCAGTCTATCTTAGCATTAACAATATTCAAGAAGGGTCTACCAAATATGATGGGACAAAAGTTATCTTGTGGGGAACCAAGAACAAGAAAATCAGCAGGATATTTAACCTTTCCACACAAGACTTCAACATCTCTAACAATCCCAACTGGTGAAATAGTGTCTCTATTAGCAAGCTTAATTGTAACATCAATTTCCTCTATCTCAGCAGGTGCAATATCGTGCATAATTTCTTTATATAAGGAATGAGGTATTGCCTTACACTAGCACCCATATCACATAAGCCATGATAGAAATGTTCTCCTATTTTAACTGAAATAACAGGCATGCCTACAACAGGTCTATGTTTATGTTTTGTATCGGGTCTAGCAATTCTAGCAGCTTCATCACAGAAGTAAATAACATGCCCCTCAATATTATCGGCCAAGAGATGTTTAACTATAGCAACACTAGGTTCAACTTTAATTTGCTCAAAGGGTGTAGGTGTTCTAGTATTACTCTTACGAGCCACAGTTGAAGCTTTAGCATGATCCTTTATTCTAACAGGGAAAGGTGGTTTCTCAATATAAGCAGTAGGAACAATAGAATCATTATAAGTGATAGTATTTTATTCAACTTTAATAGGTGCAACTACTTTTACTTCAATGGGAGGATTATATTTAAACCACTTCTCCTTAGGGGGATCAACATGAGTAGCAAAGGATTCACCGAAAGAAGCTACTATCTCAGAGTCAAGTCCATATTTAGTGCTAAATTCATGGAAAGCATTGGTATCCATAAATTTTTTAACACAATCAAACTTAGATGTTATACCTGACTCCTTACCTTCATCGAGATCCCAATCTTCAGAGTTGCATTTAATTCTTTCCAATAAACCCCATTTGAATTCAATATTCTTCATCATAAAAGAGCCAGTACAAGAAGTATCGAGCATAGAGCGATTATCGAGAGAAATCCGAGCATAAATTTTTTGAATAATAATTTCTCTTGAGAGCTCATGATTGGGGCATGAATATAACATTGACCTAATCCTCCCCCAAGCTTGAGCGATGCTTTCTCCATTGCAAGGCCAAAAATTATATATATAATTGCGATCACAATGAACAAGATGCATAGGATAAAACTTCGGATGAAATTCCAATTTCAATCGGTTGTAGTTCCATGATCCCATGTCATCACATAGCTTAAACCATGTCAATGCATTTCCCTTAATATATAAAGGGAAGACCTTCTTCTTGATAACATCCTCGGGCATACCTGCAAGCTTAAATAATCCACAAACTTCATCCACATAGATTAGGTGCAAATCGGGATGCAATGTTCCATCACCTGTCAAAGGATTAGCTAGCAGTTTCTCTATCATGCCCGAAGGAATTTCAAAGTAAACATTTTCAGTAGGTTGAGGAGCAACTCTTTGCTCTACTGGTCGGGGTGAAGATACCCCGAACAAGCCCCTCAAAGGATTATGTTCCACTGTAACAAGTGACAGTAAATTTCAGCACACTATAAATTTTTCCTTACCAAATTCCACCTACCAAAGGCATTTCACTCCTCGGCAACGGCGCCAGAATAGAGTCTTGATGACCCACAAGTATAGGGGATCTATCGTAGTCCTTTCGATAAGTAAGAGTGTCAAACCCAACGAGGAGCAGAAGGAAATGATAAGCAATTTTCAGTAAGGTATTCTCTGCAAGCACTGAAATTGTCGGTAACAGATAGTTTTGTGATAAGGTAATTCGTAACAGGTAACAAGTAATGAAAGTAAATAAGGTGCAGCAAGATGGCCCAATCCTTTTTGTAGCAAAGGACAAGCTGTTGGGAATGCAGTAATTCCAAAAAAATTCCTACGCACACACAAGATCATGGTGATGCATAGCAATGAGAGGGGAGCGTATCGTCTACGTACCCTCGTAGACTGTAAGCGGAAGCATTATGACAACATGATTGATGTAGTCGTACGTCTTCATGATCGGCCGATCTAGCACCGAAGGTACGTCACCTCTGTGATCTGCACACGTTGAGCTCGGTGACGTCCCGCGAACTCACAATCTAGTAGAGCTTTGAGGGAGAGTTTCATCGGCACGACGGTGTGATGACGGTAATGATGATGCTACCGAAACAGGGCTTCGCCTAAGCACCACTACGATATAACCGAGGTGGATTATGGTGGAGGAGGGCACTACACACGGCTAAATGATCAATGATCAACTTGTGTGTCCATGGGGTGCCCCCCTCCCCTGTATATAAAGGAGTGGAGGAGGGGGAGGGGGCCGTCCTCTCTAGGCATGCCCAAGGGAGTCCTACTCCCATCGGGAGTAGGATTCCCCCTTCCCTTGTTTGGTTTTAGGAGAGAAGGAAGGAGGAAGAAGAAGGAAGGAAAGGGGGGGGCCACCCCCTCCCAAATCGGATTGGGCTTCGTGGGGGGAGCCCCCTCCTTTGCTTCTTCTTCCTCTCTTCCACTAAGGCCCAATAAGGCCCATACACCTCCTGGGGGCTTTCGGTAACCTCCCAGTGCTCCGGTATACTCCCGATTACACCCGGAACCATTCCGATGTCCAAACATAGGCTTCCAATATATCAATCTTTACGTCTCAACCATTTCGAGACTCCTCGTCATGTCTGTGATCAAATCCGGGACTCCGAACTACCTTCGGTACATCAAAACACATAAACTCATAATACCGATCGTCACCGAACGTTAAGCGTGCGGACCCTACGGGTTCGAGAACTATGTAGACATGACCGATACATGTCTCCGGTCAATAAACAATAGAGGAACCTGGATGCTCATAATGATTCCTACATATTCTACGAAGATCTTTATCGGTTAAAGTGCATAACGTTATATGTTGTTCCCTTTGTCATTGGTATGTTACTTGCCCGAGATTCAATCATCGGTATCCCAATACCTAGTTCAATATCGTTACCGGCAAGTATCTTTACTCGTTCCGTAATGCTACATCCCGTATCTAACTCATTAGTTACATTGCTTGCAAGGCTTATAGTGATGTACATTACCGAGAGGGCCCATAGACACCTCTCCGACAATCGGAGTGACAAATCCTAGTCTTAATCCATGCCAACTCAACAAACACCATCGAAGACAACTGTAGAGCACCTTTATAATCACCCAGTTACGTTGTGACATTTGGTAGCACACAAAGTGTTCCTCCGGTATTTGGGAGTTGCATGATCTCATAGTCATAGGAAAATGTATAGTGATGGAGAAAGCAATAGAAAAAAACTAAACGATCATCGTGCTAAGCTAACGGATGGGTCAAGTCAATCACATCATTCTCTAATGATGTGATCCCGTTAATCAAATGACAACTCATGTCTATGGTTAGGAAACATAACCATCATTGATTCAACGATCTAGTCAAGTAGAGGCAAACTAGTGACACTCTGTTTGTCTATGTATTCACACATGTACTAAGTTTCCATTTAATACAATTCGAGCATGAATAATAAACATTTATCATGATATAAGGAAATATAAATAACAACTTTATTATTGCCTCTAGGGCATATTTCCTTCAGTCCCCCACTTGTACTAGAGTCAATAATCTAGATTACATTTTAATGATTCTAACACCCATGGAGTCTTGGTTCTGATCATGTTTTGCTCGTGAGAGAGGCTTAGTCAACGGGTCTGCAACATTCAGATCCGTATGTATCTTGCAAATCTATATGTCTCCCTCCTTGACTTGATCACGGATGGAATTGAAGTGTCTCTTGATGTGCTTGGTTCTCTTGTGAAATTTGGATTCCTTTGCCAATGCAATTGCTCCAGCATTGTCACAAAAGATTTTCATTGGACCCGATGCACTAGTTATGACACCTAGATCGGATATGAACTCCTTCATCTAGACTCCTTCATTTGCTGCTTCCGAAGCAGCTATGTATTCCGCTTCAGACGTAGATCCCGCCACGACGCTCTGCTTAGAACTGCACCAACTGACAGGTCCACCATTCAATAAAAATACGTATCCGGTTTGTGACTTAGAGTCATCCTGATCAGTGTTAAAGCTTGCATCGACGTAACCGTTTACGACGAGCTCTTTGTCACCTCCATATACGAGAAACATATCCTTAGTACTTTTCAGGTATTTCAGTATGTTCTTGACCGATGTCCAGTGATCCACTCCTAGATTACTTTGGTACCTCCTTGCTAAACTTATAGCAAGGCACACATCAGGTCTGGTACACAGCATTGCATACATGATAGAGCCTATGGTTGAAGCATAGGGAACACATTTCATTTTCTCTCTATCTTCTGCAGTGGTCGGGCATTGAGTCTGACTCAACTTCACACCTTGTAATACAGGCAAGAACGCTTTCTTTGCTTGATCCATTTTGAACTTCTTCAAAACTTTATCAAGATATGTGCTTTGTGAAAGTCCAATTAAGCATCTTGATCTGTCTCTATAGATCTTGATGCCCAATATATAAGCAGCTTCACCGAGGTCTTTCATTGAAAAATTCTTATTCAAGTATAGTTTTATGCTATTCAGCGATTCAGTATCATTTCCGGTCAACAATATGTCATCTACATATAATATCAGAAATGCTACGGAGCTCCCACTCACTTTCTTGTAAATACACGCTTCTCCAAAAGTCTGTATAAAACCATATGCTTTGATCACATTATCAAAGTGTATATTCCAACTCCGAGAGGCTTGTACCAGTCCACAAATGGATTGCTAGAGCTTGCACACTTTGTTAGCACCTTTTGGATCGACAAAACCTTCTAGTTGCATCATATACAACTCTTCTTTAAGATATCCATTAAGGAATGCAGTTTTGACATCCATTTTCCAAATTTCATAATCATAAAATGCGGTAATTGCTAACATGATTCGGACGGACTTAAGCATCGCTATGGGTGAGAAGGTGTCATCATAGTCAACTCCTTGAATATGTCGAAAACCTTTCGCAACAAGTCGAGCTTTCTAGACAGTAACATTACCGTCAGCATCAGTCTTCTTCTTGAATATGCATTTGTTTTCTATGGTCTGCCAATCATCGGGCAAGTCAACCAAAGTCCAACTTTGTTCTCATACATGGATCCCATCACAGATTTCATGTCTTCAAGCTATTTTGCGGAATCTGGGCTCATCATCGCTTCCTCGTAGTTTGTAGGTTCGTCATGGTCAAGTAACATGACTTCCAGAACAGGATTACCGTACCACTCTGGTGCGGATCTTACTCTGGTTGACCTATGAGGCTCGGTAGTAACTTGATCAGAAGTTTCATGATCATCATCATTAGCTTCCTCACTTATTGGTGTAGGAATCATTGGAACTGATTCCAGTGATGAACTACTTTCCAATAAGGGAGAAGGTACAATTACCTCATCAAGTTCTACTTTCCTCCCACTCACTTCTTTCGAGAGAAACTCCTTCTCTAGAAAGGATCCATTCTTAGCAACGAATATCTTGCCTTCGGATCTGTGATAGAAGGTGTACCCAATAGTCTCCTTTGGGTATCCTATGAAGACACATTTCTCCGATTTGGGTTCGAGCTTATCAGGTTGAAGCTTTTTCACATAAGCATCGCAGCCCCAAACTTTAAGAAACGACAACTTGGGTTTCTTGCCAAACCATAGTTCATAAGGTGTCGTCTCGACGAATTTAGATGGTGCCCTATTTAACATGAATGCAGCTGTCTAAAAAGCGTAACCCCAAAACAATAGCGGTAAATCAGTGAGAGACATCATAGATCACACCATATCTAGTAAAGTATGATTACGGCATTTGGACACACCATTACGTTGTGGTGTTCCAGGTGGCGTGAGTTGTGAAACTATTCCAAATTGTTTCAAATGAAGTCCAAACTCATAACTCAAATATTCACCTCCACGATCAGATCGTAGAAACTTGATTTTCTTGTTACGATGATTTTCCACTTCACTATGAAATTCTTTGAACTTTAAAATGTTTCAGACTTATGTTTCATCAAGTAGATGTACCCATATCTGCTCAAATCATCTGTGAAGGTGAGAAAATAATGATATCCGCCACGAGCTTCAATGTTCATTGGACCACACACATCAGCATGTATGTTTTCCAACAACTCTGTTGCTCGCTCCATTGTTCTGGAGAACGGAGTTTTAGTCATCTTGCCCATGAGGCATGGTCCGCATGTACCAAGTGATTCATAATCAAGTGATTCCAGAAGTCCATCAGAATGGAGTTTCTTCATGCGCTTTACACCAATATGACCTAAACGGCAGTGCCACATAAGTTGCACTATCATTATCAACTCTGCATCTTTTGGCTTCAATACTATGAACATGTGTATCACTACTATAAAGATTTAGTAAAAATAGACCACTCATCAGGGGTGCATGACCATAAAAGATATTACTCATATAAATAGAACAACCATTATTCTCTGTTTTAAATGAATAACCGTCTCGCATCAAACAAGATCCAGATATAACGTTCATGCTCAACGCTGGCACCAAATAACAATTATTTAGGTCTAATACTAATCCCGAAGGTAGATGTAGAGGCAGCATGCCGACGGCGATCACATCGACTTTGGAACCATTTCCCACGCGCATCGTCACCTCGTCCTTAGCCAATCTTCGCTTAATCCGTAGCCCCTGTTTCGAGTTGCAAATGTTAGCAACCGAACCAGTAGCAAATACCTAGGCACTACTACGAGCATTAGTCTAGTACACATCAATAACATGTATATCAAATATACCTTTCACTTTGCCATCCTTCTTCTCCGCCAAATACTTGGGGCAGTTTTGCTTCCAGTGACCAGTTCCTTTGCAATAGAAGCACTCAGTCTCAGGATTAGGTCCAGACTTGGGTTTCTTCACTTGAGCAGCAACTGGCTTGTTGTTCTTCTTGAAGTTCCCCTTCTTCCCTTTACCCTTTTTCTTGAAACTGGTGGTCTTGTTGACCATCAACACTTGATGCTCCTTCTTGATTTCTACCTCCGCAGCCTTTAGCATTGCAAAGAGCTCAGGAATCGTTTTATCCATCCCTTGCATATTATAGTTCATCATGAAGCTCTTGTAGCTTGGTGGCAGTGATTGAAAAACTCTGTCAATGAAACTATGATCAGGAAGATTAACCCCCAGTTGAGTCAAGTGGTTGTGGTACCTAGACATTCTGGGTATATGTTCACTGACAGAACTATTCTCCTCCATCCTGCAGCTATAGAACTTATTGGAGACTTCATATCTCTCAATCTAGGCATTTTCTTGAAATATTAACTTCTACTCCTGGAACATCTCATATGCTCTATGACATTCAAAACGTCGTTGAAGTCCCGGTTCTAAGCCGTAAAGCATGGCACACTGAACTATCGAGTAGTCATCAGCTTTGCTCTGCCAGTTGTTCATAACAGCTGGTGTTGCTCCTACAGCGGGTTTGACACCTAGCGGTGCTTCCAAGACGTAATTCTTCTGCGCAGCAATGAGCATAATCCTCAAGTTACGGACCCAGCCTGTGTAGTTGCTACCATCATCTTTGAACTTAGCTTTCTCTAGGAACGCATTAAAATTCAATGGAACAATAGCACGGGCCATCTATCTACAACAACATAGACATGCAAAATACTATCAGGTACTAAGTTCATGATAAATTAAAGTTCAATTAATCAAATTACTTAAGAACTCCCACTTAGATAGACATCCCTCTAACCATCTAAGTGATCACGTGATCCACATCAACTAAACCATGTCCGATCATCATGTGAGATGGAGTAGTTTTCAATGGTGAACATCACTATGTTGATCATATCTACTATAGGATTCACGCTCGACCTTTCGGTCTCTAGTGTTCCAAGGCCATATCTGCATATGCTAGGCTCGTCAAGTTTAACCCGAGAATTCCGCGTGTGCAAAACTGGCTTGCACCCGTTGTATGTGAACGTAGAGCTTATCACACCCGATCATCACGTGGTGTCTCGGCACGACGAACTGTAGCACCGGTGCATACTCAGGGAGAACACTTAAACCTTGAAATTTAGTGAGGGATCATCTTATAATGCTACCGCCAAACTAAGCAAAATAAGATGCATAAAGGATAAACATCACATGCAATCAATATAAGTGATATGATATGGCCATCATCATCTTGTGCCTTTGATCTCCATCTCCAAAGCACCGTCATGATCACCATCGCCACCGGCTTGACACCTTGATCTCCATCGTAGCATCGTTGTCGTCTCGCCAATTATTGCTTCTATGACTATCACTACCACTTAGTGATAAAGTAAAGCAATTACATGGCGATTGCATTTCATACAATAAAGCGACAACCATATGGCTCCTGCCAGTTGCCGATAACTGTGTTACAAAACATGATCATCTCATACAATAAAATTTAGCATCATGTCTTGACCATATCACATCAGAACCTGCCCTGCAAAAACAAGTTAGACGTCCTCTACTTTGTTGTTGCAAGTTTTACGTGGCTGCTACGGGCTGAGAAAGAACCCTTCTTACCTACACATCAAAAACCACAACGCGGTATAGTGATTTCTTTTTGATCTTCAGAAAGAACCCTATTCATTGAATCTGATTCAACTAAAGCTGGAGAAACAGACACCCACTAGCCACCTGTGTGCGAAGCACGTCGGTAGAACCAGTCTCGTGTAAGCGTACGCGTAATGTCGGTCTGGGCCGCTTCATCCAACAATGCTGCTGAATCAAGAATCAACCAGTGACAGCAAGCAATATGTATATACCCACACCCACAACTCCTTTGTGTTCTACTCTTGCATATAACATCTAGGCATAAACCTGGCTCTAATGCCACTGTTGGGAACGCAGTAATTTCAAAAAAAATTCCTATGCACACGTAAGATCTTGGTGATGCATAGCAACAAGAGGGGAGAGTATCGTCTACGTACCCTCATAGACCATAAGCGGAAGCATTATAACAATGCAGTTGATGTAGCCGTATGTCTTCACGATCGACCGATCTAGCACCGAAGGTACGACACCTCCGTGATCTGCACACGTTCAACTCGGTGACGTCCCACGAACTCACGATCCAGTAGAGCTTCAAGGAAGAGTTTCGTCAGCACGACGGCGTGATGACGGTGATGATGATACTACCGGAACAGGGCTTCGCCTAAGCACCGCTACGATATAACCGAGGTGGATTATGGTGGAGGAGGGCACCGCACACAGCTAAAAGATCAATGATCAAGTTGTGTGTCCATGGCGTGCCCCCTCCCCATATATAAAGCAGTGGAGGAGGGGGAGGGGGCTGGCTTCTCTAGGCACACCCAAGGGAGTCCTACTCCCACTAGGAGTAGGATTCCCCCCTTCCCTTGTTTGGTTTCAGGAGAGAAGGAAGAAGGAGGAAGAAGGAAGGAAAGGGGGCCGCCCCCCCTCCCAATTCGGATTGGCCTTGTGGAGGACACGCCCCCTCCTTTGCTTCTTCTTCCTCTCTTCCACTAAGGCCCAATAAGGCCCATACACCTCCCGGGGGGTCCGGTAACCTCCCGGTGCTCCGGTATACTCCTGATTTCACCCGGAACCATTCCGTTGTCCAAACATAGGCTTCCAATATATCGATCTTTACGTCTCGACCATTTTGAGACTCCTCGTCATGTCCGTGATCAAATCCGGGACTCCGAACTACCTTCGGTATATCAAAACACATAAACTCGTAATACTGATCGTCACCGAACGTTAAGCGTGCGGACCCTACAGGTTACCGGACAAAGTCATGACAAAAATGTTTCTTATAAGCATGTCAATTTTTGCGGAGTGAATTGGGAATGCATTCGCACACCAAAAAGGGAAGATAGATTTTGTAAGAAGCATAAATATTTATAAATGGAAAAGTTGCAATAGAGGCTAGATGATTGTGCTGAAAGATGTAATTTTTTTCGCCATCCTTGTGAACTTTGCAATGAACGTGGTCATTTAAATCTCCAATGCAAATTGTTTCATGATCAAATCGTCTCCAAAAAATGTGATAACTTGATTTCCCTTGAGCATCATAAAGAGCTTAGTCTTCTTTTGGGGTATGAAGAAATGAAACATATAACTAAGGGTTTTCCAAATCCCGAGAGATTTCTTGATTTTCATCTAGAGGAAATTTATATGTTTTGTGAAGTGAATTGCATTGAGAATCCTTATATTGCCAACTATCTAAAGACAAGAAAACAAATAGAATATGAGGAGATTACGAATGAAAGGGAAAACATTTCCCAATACCGTCCTAGTGTTTATTATGATGAATCAGGTAACAAGGGGGAGCTTCCTATCCAATGAATCTCTTCAATAAGAAGCTTGAAAGAATTAATTAAACCCACACATGATATGGTGAAGAAGAAGAAGAAAAGAAGAAAGAATAAAGGTAAAAAGGTAAAAAGGCATCTCTCCCAAATAATGTCGCTCCTATCACCATTGTGCCTTATGAAAGTGAATCAAATATGTTGATGGAGGATGATGATATTGAGTATGTTTTTGTGATACCTACCACTTGTTGTAATGATTATGATTGGGAAGGCAACGATATCCCTTATGATCTTGAAAATCTTTTTAGCACTTGCTTGGAAGAATATGATAATAATGTTTGCTATACTATTAGTGCTATTCATGCTAGCAATAAGAATGACTGTGATGATAAGCAAAACCACAAGATTGGGGATGCTATGTTTAATAAGTATGATATGTTTGAAGATTTATTTGCTAGAAATAATGCTTGTCCTAAGCTTTGGGATGCTTTGCTTAATGAATATGATCCTTTGATTCCTTCTACTTTCGATAAGAAAATTTATTATGATGATAGCATGCCTCCTATTTATGATGATTACATTGATGAAAGTGGGTTTGGAAGAGTTAGTGATCCCACTATTTTGGAGGGTGTTGAATCTTATTACAATATTGATGAAAGTGGATTTGGAGAGGTCATGACTTTATTTAGTGATACATCCACTATTTTGGAAGAGGTTTCAATTGACTATGACAATAAAGTTGCTATCTATGATGATTATTATGATGGCATGTGTATGCCATAAAGAGTAATGAACCTTCTATGCTTGTGCATCAGGAAAGGAGTGATGTATGTGATAGTTATATTGTTGAATCCATTCATGATATTTCTGCAAATTATTATGAGGAAGGAACTTATGCTCTTCCATATCTCAATAATATCAAGTTTCTTCTCTATGTGTTAATTTTTTTGAAGTTGCACTTGTTTTGCCTTCCTATGCTAGTCGATTCTTGTTCCCATAAGATGTTTTCTCACAAAATCCCTATGCATAGTAAGTGGGTTAGACCTCAAATGTACTAGTAATATGCTTCATGATGCTCTCTTCATGTTTCAATTCTTATCTTTTATGCGAGCATCATTGAATCATCATGCCTAGCTTAAAAGGCATTAAAGAAAAGCGCTTGTTTGGGAGACAACCCAACACTTTTACCTACTGTTCTTGTGTGTTCATATGATTATGCTACTGTATTTATCATGTTTTATCTCTTTTGTTTCAATAAAGTGCCAAGTAAAGCCTTTGGGATCATGTTGGGTGATAGTTGATTTGATCTTGCTGAAAAACAGAAACTTTTGTGCTCACGAAAATAATTCTCATTTTTAACAGAAGCGTGATAAAATGCTGATTATTTTTTAAGAAGATTAGTATACAAATTCCCAGGTTTTCCTAATTGTTCAGAATTTTTGGAGTAGCAGAAGTATGGTTGGAGTACAAATTACTACAGACTATTCTGTTTTTGATAGATTCTGTTTTCAATGCATAGTTTGCTTGTTTCTAGTTTCTATGGATTATATTGCTCAATATAAATTGTGGAAATGATATGCTACAGTAGGAATTGTGTGGAAACAATTATGAATCTTTTATTTGACACTACCAAAGTGAAATGGTTTGCTGTTTATCATACTAACCTCTTTCACGAAGTTCCGTTAAGTTTTGCGTGACTGAAGTTTACAAGTTTTGGGTGAGATGTAGATATGAGGAGAATAAGGAGTGACAAGACCCTAAGCTTGGGTATGCCCAAGGCACCCCCAGGGTAATATTCAAGGAATATCTAAGAAACTAATCTTGGGGATGTGCCGGAAGGCATCCCCTCTTTCGTCTTCAATATTATCGGTAACCTCACTTGGAGCTATGTTTTCATTTGTTACATGATATGTGTTTTGCTTGGAGTGTCATTTTATTTTCTTAGGATTTGCTTTCTGTTATTTATAATAATTTTTTGCATCTTTTATTTCAATAAAAGTGGCAATGATAGCCTTTGCCATGCTTATTTTGCAAGTCTACATGTTGCTGTTTGAAAACAGAAAGTTTACCGTTGTTGCAAAAATTCCCTAGAAAAGTCAGAATGTGATAAAATGTTAAAACTTTTTGAAAAATGATCTCTTATAAATTTTCTACAGTGTGGTAAATTTTCAAATTTTTGGAGTTTAAGAAATATTGATACTCTTGCATTCTTTACAGACTGCACTGTTTTGGCAGATTGCTGTTATGTTTGCATATGTTTGCTTGTTTAATGATTCTATTTGACGATAGGAGTATTAAATATGCAAAGGAATTTAGTATGAAATGTTGAATAATAATTTTAGTGATTTTCTACAGTAGAGAATGATAAGTTTTTTGCATTGGTTTATACTAACTTATCTCACGAGTCCTTGTTGAGTTTTGTGTGGATAAAGCTTTTGCGATTTAGCAAAACCATGATATGAGAAGAATTAAGGAGACACAAAATCTCAATCTTGGGGATTCCCAAGGCATCCCAAGATAATATTTCAAGAAGTCTCAAGCAGCTAAGCTTGGGGATGCCCCGGTAGGCATCCCACCTTTCCTCTTCAACAATTATCGGTTAGTATCGGTTGAGCCTAAGGTTTTGCTTCTTCACATGAGTTGTGCTATTCTTAGAATGTCATTCTAATTTCATCTTGCTTGTTGTTAAAAAAATTACTTATATCTGAAAGTTTTTTTAAAAAAATAGAGTCCTCAAATAGTTGCCAGGGAGGTTAGGTAAGCGGCATTCACATCCCGTCAACGAAGCTCTTTTCTATGGAGTTGCTCTAGTGCTTCACTTATATCTTTTTGAGAATGGTGCCCTTTAGTATTTTTTTAAAAAATTCTCTCTTGCTTCACTTAAATTAATTTGAGAGAAAGAAATATTATGCTCATGATCTTCACTTATATCTTTTTGGAGTAGCTTGTCATTTACTCTTGTGCTTCACTTATATCCTATGGGTAAATTGTTGAATAAATTGAATGTCATGAAGTTGAAATCATATCATGCCTAGTGGTATCTTCACATTGGATTTAGAAAGTGAAATATTTTGAGACTTGAAAATCACAATATTGGTCATACAAGCAATTCACGAATAATTAGTATAAGGAAGAGAACTTTCACATACAAATACACTATCATGGAAATCTTTTGTGATTGTGAGCCCCCATCAAAATATTATATGCCAAAATTGTTGACGTTGGACAAGGAAGACAATGTAATGGGTTATGTTTGTTCATATTCACATAGAAGTTATATTGTCATAAATCCTTTAACATGTGGTGCTTGCCCCCACCTTTGCTAGCCCAAAATTCCACACCAAGTAGAGATACTACTTGTGCATCCATAAACCCTTAAGCCCAAATCTTTTTTTCAAGAGTCCACCATACCTACCTAAGGATTGAGTAAGATCCTTCAAGTTAGTTGTCATCGGTGCAATAAGGCAATAAAAATTTCTTCTAAAAGTGTGAGATCATTTGGTGTAAGAGAAAATTGAGTGTTGTACAACTTGTGATGGTGAAGAATAAAAGCGACGGACTGCATTATAAAGGTTGCCATCACAAGGGGCAATACAACGTGACGTTCTTTTGCTCTAAGGAGTTGAGCATACAAACAAATAAGCGCATGGCAACCTCTGCTTCTCTCTGCGAAGGGCCTATCTTTTACTTTTCAGTATTTACTTTTATGCAAAAGTCAAAGTTATTCTCTCTATTCCTTTTTATTTTTCTCTTTTGGCAAGCATCATGTGGTGAGGAAAGATCTAGGCACATATATCCAGTTGGATATGGGTAGCATGAATTATTATTGTTGACATCACCCTTGAGGTGAATACGTTGGGAGGCAAAACAATAAGCCCCTATCTTTCTATGTGTCCGGTCGAAACATTTTGCTCATGTGTATACAGTGAGTGTTAGCAATCATAGAAGACTATATGATGGTTGAGTATGTGGAGCTCTTACTTAAACTCTGTTGAATAAGTTGAATTACAATTGCTTGGTGACTGAGAACATAGGTTGTTGAGTTTCAAGAGAATTCATTGTTTGAACCTTAACATGTGAATTGGTTGCTACTTCAACATGAGAAGTTTTATAAGAAATAATTGATTCTATGATGCTAGGAAAAGTGATTGAAATTATCATTGATCAAACTTATGCACTTTGCTAGCATTCACACTTCATAAATTATTTCTTTTATCATTTACCTACTCGAGGGAAAGTAGGAATTAATCTTGGGGATGCTGATACGTCTCCAACGTATCTATAATTTATGAAGTATTCATGCTGTTATATTATCATTCTTGGATGTTTTACAATCATTTTATAGCAACTTTATATCATTCTTCAGGACTAACCAATTGATCCAGTGCCTAGTGCCAGTTGTTGTTTTTTGCTTGTTTTTTACATCGCAAGAAATCAATATCAAACGGAGTCCAAACACCGTGAAACTTTGTGTGGATTTTTGATGGACCAGAAGACCACCAGTGGACCAGAGAAGCACCTAGGGGGTGCCCCGAGGGGGCCACAACCCACCAGGGTGCGCCTGGGGGCCAGGCGCTCCCAGGTGGGTTGTGCCCACCTCGATGGCCTCCCGCACCCCTCTTTACCTATAAATTCACAAATATTCCAAAAACCCTTGGGGTTAACCTAGATCAGAAGTTCCACTACCACAAGGCTCTGTAGCCACCGAAAACCAATGTAGACCCTTTCCGGCACCCTATCGGAGGGGGCAATCATCTCTGGTGGTCATCTTCATCATCTCGGCGGCCACCACGATGAGGAGGGAGTAGTCCACCCTCGGGGCTGAGGGTTTGTACCAATAGCTATGTGTTTAATCTTTCTCTCTCCTGTTCTTGAGATGTCACGATCTTGATGTATCGCGGGCTTTGTTAATATAGTCAGATCGTATGGTGTTTTCCCCTCTCTATCTTGTTGTGATGAATTGAGTTTTCCCTTTGAGCTTTCATTGCTATTAGATTGAATACTTTTATGGATTTGAGAACACTTGATATATGTCTTGCAATTGAATACTCGTGGTGACAGTGGGGTATCGTATTGATTCACTTGATATATGTTTTGGCACTCAACTCGCGGATTCCTGAGGTGACATTGGGGTAATCTATGCATAGGGGTTGATGCACGTTCTTGTCTTTGTTTCTCCGGTAGAAATCTTGGGCCACGTTTTGAAGTTCTTTGTGTTTGATTGAATATTATTAATCTGAATTTTCTTTGGTGTTATTTTAGTACGAACTCTTGGTTAGATCGATCGGAAAGAATAGCTTCGTGTTATTTTAGTACGAACTCTAGGATAGATTGATCGAAAAGAATAGCTTTGAGGTGGTTTTGTACCCTACAATCAATTCCGTCTTATGCTCTCCGCTAGATAGGAACTTTGGAGTGATTCTTCGTTGCACGTTGAGGGACGGTTATATGATCCAATTATATTAGCACTGTTGAGAGGTTGCTCTAGTGAGAGTATGGACCCTAGGCCACATTTTCAAGCATTGCAATACCATTTTGTGGTCGTTTACTATTTGCTCCCTTGCTGTTTTTATTTATTTAGATTATAAAAATGTATTTCTACCATCCATATTACACTCTTATCACCATCTCTTCGCCAAACTAGTGCACCTATGCAATTTTCCATTGTATTAGGTGTGTTGGGGACACAAGAGATTTCTTGTATTTGGTTGCAGGGTTGTTTGAGAGAGACCATCTTCATCCTATGCCTCCCACGGATTGATAAACCTTAGGTCATCCACTTGAGGGAAAATTGCTACTGTCCTACAAAACTCTGCGCTTGGAGGCCCAATGCGAGTCTACAAGAATAAAGTTGCATAGTATACATCAGTCTCTCCAGTGGAGGACTCATCACCCGAATAGACGGATGTCTCTCCATTGGACATAGATCCTTCATCCAGACTTGTTTCATGCACACACCCCCACGAAGACGTGCTTTGCGATGGGTTGACACTTGGCAGTTTGAACGCATCGGGCCGTCTCGACAACACCAGGACAGAGATCCAGCTTAGGGCCCAGTTCGTCGATCTTGCCGAGGAAGACATGAATCCCAGCAAAGGGGGCGACTTACTCGTACTCGATTGAGTCGGCCTCAGGACCCTAGCTAGCATCATCGATGTAGATCTTGCTGCACCAGCTCTTGGTCATCCAGCCCACAGCGTATCCCTTGATCCCGTGAAGCTGCCCTTCAAGAACACGAAACCACTGTGCGCTGGCCCATGGTGGGCGCCAACTATCATGGACTTAAGACGACAGATGCCCTAGCAAAAGGACTTTGGTGTGGAGCCATCATGACGTAGTTATCTTGAAGGGTTTAAAACGGGAAAAAGAACACAGAGAGTTTACCCAGGTTCGGCCCCTCTCAACGAGGTAAAAGCCTACTCCTGCTTTAGGTTGTATTGCTTGGGTTTCGACTGCCAGGGAGCAAATACGCTTGACCTAGCACTAGTACACGTCGGTGCTATACAAATGGTTTTTAACCCCTTTCCGTGACGGCATTTGGAACCGTCGCCATGTGAGTGTGGGCGATAGGGGGTTCCTTCCCACATGACCTAGAAACCGTTGGGGATAGGGAGCCTTTATGCATACAGTTGTCCCTATATAATCGTTTCCGATATCTCGAATATCCCAAATGCTTCATCCTTGCTACTCGTTTGTGCTCGCATTGCCATCGCAGTTAGAGTTTTGTGGTTTTACCTAAAACCATGTAGATTCCAGGCACAGGAGCTTTCCAGGAAGATTCCAGGCACAGGAGTTTTATGATGCTGGCACATCACAAACAGTTCAGGACTATAAACCGTGTACGATAGGTAGACAATCACACACATTTAGTTTTCCCGCACCGTATGTGATAGTGTCTAACATCACACACGCTTTGCAAACGACAACTGTTTGCATGCTTGCACATGTTTCCTCTCTGTGAACCGTCTTGGATTATGGTGTATATCGCAAACGTTTGTGTTTTACCAACCGGGTGTGCCGTAATGACCTGCACAGCGTAATTTCACCCTAATTTAATTGTTGCTATTTAAAATTGTACATAATTTAAACTTCAAAGTAGGCTATAGCTTTATTCATATCCATCAGTTTCAAACAACCAATGCATTATTCGATTCACAGGTACATATATTTAATAATTACATAAGCACCAAATAAAAAATGATGAACCAGGGTTCTATACTTGTACTATTACAGGTGGTAAAGAAAGAGGCGATAGACATTCCGGTTGCTGAACAAGGTGAAGCGGAATGGCCCTATTGTGCTCTCCTGGATGCAGAAGGCATGCAGGACTCTAGTCCAACCCCTTGTGATGGTCGATCGCCAATCATGTAGTTTGAGAGGTAATCTTGAGTAAACTACTTCAAGATCCACTTCAAAAGAAAAAAGATTCAGATATTGTCATCTAACACAACTCATTACGTGTAGTAAAAAGAAGGCTACAGGGTTTTACTTACCATCCAGCAGTTCACTGTTGTATTGCATAAGGTGTAAACAAATAGTTCGATTGACATCTTTTGACCCATTTTAATAACAATCTTTATCAGTCTCCTCACTTGATGCCGGTTCATGAATATCTCATTGCACCATACGCAGAAAGGGTCAAAGTGTGGATCTTTGGCAATGATATATGTACCTAAAAGCACCAAGTTAATGTTAGAAGCTAAACAACAATTGAAAAATGATGTAGTACAACACTCGCTCCATCCCATTATATAAGATTTTATTACATGTATATCTAGACATCATCAGAACATTAAGGTAACACTCTTCCTTATTGCTATGTAGCCTGGGGTTGCATATTTAGTCATTCAGTACAATGCATGTTGCTAAACAACAATTAAAAAACGAAAAGGCATGTTAACTGCAATATCCTTAACAACAACCAAATATCATAATTCATAGTGGTATTGTTGAAACTGTTATTGATGAAGTTGAACTGCACGACAAATAGTTGCACATATAGAGCATCACATTTGTGAAGAACTGAAATAAACAAGTCATAAGGACATGTCTAGGCGATCCTTAAAAAGTTAAAGGACTAAAACCCTTAGTGGATATATATATATACTCCAGCAATTTTTGGCCTTTTCTAGTTGATCCCCTAAACTTAAGGTTGTAAACTTCAATTTGATCAAGTTCAAAGTAGGTTTAACCGAAAGTAGCATGCATTCAAACATAAACATAGATAGTTTTGCATAACCGAACATAAAACATAAATTTAAACTAAGCTAAACTACTCTCGGTCGAAGTAGAGGTCGAGCCAATCCTTCCTCGTCATATACGATATACCGCGAGCCGGGTCCGGGCCGGTATCGTCGTTGGGGTCGTTGGGGGAAGGCACTCCTCCACTCGTCGACGTCGATCTCCTCATCCTCGGGGCCCACCTCGACGCCCTTCGTGCCATTGTCGCCGCCGCCTTTGACCTCATCATTGGAGGAGAGCGTGATAACCTCGCCGCCATCCTCGCTGCCTTCGACCTCGTCATCGGAGGAGAGCACAATAACCTCGCCGCCCCGGAAAAGATCGCCCGCTCCGCCTCCACAGGCTCAGGGTGCTGCTGACGGAGCTCTTGCATGTAGGCCTCGTCGGCGGCCTTGGCCTCGAGGCGCTCCCATGCCTCGTAGTCCTCCCACATCATAGCTGAGCTCACCACCCCTGGCTCTGGCGGAACAAGGCCGACCGGATGTGTGCCGAAGGGGAAATTGAGCTTAGCCGCCGTGCTGTGGTAGCGGACATGCCAGCGGTCGTACTCCATTGCCGCGAGCTCGGTCGTGTGGAAGCTACTGAGCTACCGATGGGTGTGGGTCTCTCGATCTGTAATCTCGGCGACCCACATCCCCCACCACCGCTACCGGACCCTGAGGTAGGACCTCATCGGCTGCCAGGTTCGAGGGAGGACGGGGAAGTCCTCAAACCGGCGTAGGGGCGCGGCGGCGGGCGGATCGGGGGACCGGCAACGGCGGATCTGGCCCGCGGAGGACGACGGGCTCGGCGGCCACCTCACCGGCTGAGGGAGTCCTGGATTAAGGGGTCCTCGGGCATCCGGCCTATGTGATGTGGGCCGAACTGATGGGCCGTGAAGATACAAGACAAAAGACTTCCTCTCATGTCCGGATGGGACTCTCCTTTGCATGGAAGGCAAGCATGGCGTTCGGATATGAAGATTCCTTCCTCTGTAAACCGACTTTGTACAACCCTAGGCCCCTCCGGTGTCTATATAAACCGGAGGGTTTAGTCCGTAGAGGCAATCACAATCATACATGCTAAACATCTAGGGTTTAGCCATTACGATCTCGTGGTAGATCAACTCTTGTAATCATCATATTCATCAAGATCAATCAAGAAGGAAGTAGGGTATTACCTCCATCAAGAGGGCCCGAACCTGGGTAAACATCGTGTCCCCTATCTCCTGTTACCATCGACCCTAGACGCATAGTTCGGGACCCCTACCCGAGATCCGCCGGTTTTGACACTGACATTGGTGCTTTCATTGAGAGTTACGTTGTGACGTCGAAGACATGATTGATGGCGTGCCTTGTCATCAAGGACAGCATCACCTCCGCAGGAGCCCTGGCCTCAGGACAAACCCTCCGGTTGGGCGGCTTGACCATGACCGCCCGTTCGGCCGTCAAGCCGACGATGACTTCTCAAGTCATCAAAAATCGTCTCCATGTTGACTACGAATACTCCAAACGGATGTATCCGGTAGAGTTATCGTCTTTAAACGAACTCCTGGATCGCATCACCGCCATGGGGGTCGCTACAGACTACAACCAGATTGGGCTTAAACCCGATCAGAGAGAAATGAAATCTCCGCCAATCACCCATCATATAGCAGTCGTGGAGGAGCAAAACCACAACTTTTCCCCTATGTTGAGGATGAACTATGTTCGGATTTACGATCTCGATGAGCCAGATACCTGTCTGTCTCCAAACCTAGAATCGGGCCTCGAACCTAGAAAATCATTTAACATCTCGAAGCCCGAACCAATAAGCTCGGAAGTTTTTCAAACTCCGGACTCCGAATTGGGTCAGGGATCGGATCTAAAGCCACCCACCCACCACAAGCAACATTCGCCAAGAAATTCCGGCCCTCCGGATATGCGACCTCATGTACGTACGACAGCAGTCTCAGGAAACAGTCCATCACTTTTGGCCAGATTCCTCCTTGTCAAAGACAAGATTAAAGATTGTCGCGACAAGGACGCAATTTCAGTATTCTGCAATAATTGCACGAACAAAGGAATCCTCAACGCTATCAACCGCCGTCGTGTATTACACTTCGCTGATTTGGCAACCATAGTACATAAGTACTATGCAATGGAAAGCGCCTGGAAAGCTCAGACAGCTCGCTCGGAACGACTGGTCTCCACTCAACCCCTCTGACGAGCAAAAAGGATGCACCCTCACGGGGCACTCGACCCCATAGTAAAGAAAACTAAGCCCATTATGGGGCGCGAAACCGTTCTGGAGGGATGGCTCGATAGGCCATGCAAAATACACATGACACCGGATACTGTACAAACCCACAGCCTTAGAGCATGTTGGATACTTTGGCAAGTGGCCAAGAGTGGCCAGGATATCCTCACCAAAAACACCTCAGAGCAACACCCCCCTAGAGGACGACGACCTCAGAGTATTGACGGTCTTCGAGACTTTCGCTTCAAACAATCAGTGCAAGAGGACACTCCGCGACCTTGCAGAAGTCTACCAAGTTGCAACAATAAACCCCTAGAACGACACGACCATAACTTTCAATGTCGGTGACAAACCAAAATTCCGGTCAGTCCGGGCACCAGCTGCCTTGGTCCTCAATCCAATTGTGGATGGCTTTCGGCTCACTAAAGTGCTCATGGACGGCGGCAGCGGACTAAACCTCATCTACAAGGACACACTCAATAAAATGGAAATAGACAGGAGCTGCATCGAGCCCAAGAAGAATCATTCCCAGCCGGGAGGCATGATGCGCGGGGAAAATTACACTCGATGTGGTATTCGGCACGCCGGAGAACTATCGGTTCGAACAGATAACTTTCCAAGTGGCCCCTTTCAACAGTGGATATCACGCCCTGTTGGGGTGAGATGCATTCACACGCTTTCAAGCTATACCTCATTACGGGTATATGAAACAAAACCACGTCCCTGGCCCTCGAGGCACTGTCCGAGGCCCTTGCGGCTGAAGAGTTGACCACACTACGCTCCATGGTGGATAGGGACGACATAATCCTTGATAAGCGGCCCAAGTCCAGCTCCTTCAAATTAGCAGACGAAATAGTCAAATTTCAAGTCCACCCGACGGACCCAAGAAGACAGCTTCCATCGGGGCACAGCTAGACCCAACAGTCGACGCCACACTACGAGCGTTCCTGCGCGAGAACTGGGACATATTCACCTGGCACCCTTATGATATGCCAGGAATCCCACGCAGGTTGGCTGAACATAGCCACAATATATTGAAGGGATATAAGTTGGTCAAGCAAACATTGCAGCGCTTTTCCAAACCCAAACGACAAGCCATGGGGGAGGAGCAAGCAAAGTTAATCGAGGCGGGTTCATCCGAGAAATAAAACACCCGGACTGGCTAGCAAACCTAGTGATGGTGCCAAATAAGGATAAATCCTGGCGCCTGTCACTACAAAAAAAGACACATCCGTGACATTTTGGGCCAAACGAAAAAAATTCTGTCATACATATGACACTTCTATGATGATAATTGTGACAAAACCCGATATCATCATAGATGTGGTGGGCTCCTACTTCTATGACAAAAAATCATGTCAGAAAAATGGGCTTTTCATCCTGGGCGGGCCGGAGACGTAGCTGCATGACATTCTTTGGGCCGTCCATGATGGAAAAAGCCGTGGTAGAAGCGAGGGGGAGGAAAATTTCAGGGAGTTCCCGGTTACGGTGGGAGGTCGGGGGCCGAGCGATGCGCGTTTCTCTCGTACACGTACGCGTGTGTGTGCAAGGCGTTGGCTCTAACTGAACCCGAGCGAGGCGTTGGGGTCTAACTGAACCCGAGCGGTTGCACTCCAGGCTACGCGTTACTGAACCCGAGCGATCGATCGATGGCTATTAACTGAACCCGATCAAGCGATTCCTTCGCTACTGCTGCTAACTAAAGCCGATCGATTGGATGAACAGTGAGCGTTGCGGGGGGAGGGGGGTTGGATGAACAGTGAGCGGTGGCGTTGCCTCTGGATGAACAAGACCCCGTGGTGTGGAGGGCTGGATGAATAGTAGACGGTGGAGGGGTGTCCGTAGAGGGGTGGTTGAACAAGACCCTGTGGTGTGGAGGGCTGGATGAACAGTAGACGGTGGAGGGGTGCCCGTGGAGGGGTGATTGAACAGTAGCCGGTGGAGTAGCGCGCGGTGGAGGCTGGATGAATAGGAGCCTGTGGAGGCTGGAGGAGGTCGACGGTAGCCCATGGAGGCTAGAGGAGGTCGACGGTGGAGATGAACAGTATCCCGTGGAGTCCCGTTTTGAGCTACACCACATCCCTCCCGATGAACAGGACCCCCGTTTCGACCGTAGGAGGTCCGTTTCATCCGTTTTGCGGTACGCCACCGCCCTCCCGATTAACAGGACCCCCGTTTCGACCGTAGGAGGTCCGTTTCGTCTGTTTTGCGGTACGCCACACCCCTCCCGATAAACAGGGCCCCCGTTTCGACCGTAGGAGGTACGTTTCCTCCGTTTTGCGGTATGCCAGACCCCTCCCGATGAACAGGATCCCATTTCGAACGTGGCCGATCGAACACAATGTCGTTTCCTCCATTCTGCGGTACGCCAGGCCTCGTTTCCATCGCCTGTTCCGTCCAAGCCCTCCCGATGAACACGACCATGCTCTCCGTTCCGACCCAGCCGGTTGGCTCCCAAGTGTTCCGTTGCCTCCCGATGAACACGACGCATTCCGTTGCCTCCCCATGAACACGACGCATTCCATTGCCTCCCCATGAACACGACGCATTCCGTTGCCTCCCCATGAACACGAAGCATTCCGTTGCCTCCCCATGAACACGACGACGACGTTGTTTCTCTGTTCCGACCCAACCATGTACACGAGCCCTGGCTGTACGTATGCGCGAGTAGGCGTTCGAGACCCCGCCCATATGTACACATAGGTGGCCGTATTTTCTTTCTTGCACCCTGGCTGCTGTACGTACGTGTACATGCTACGTGCGCGCCTACTATGACACGTGCGCGCCTCTACATCCACCAGTATATATGTACGTACACGTTCGCGACCAGAATGACAACGCTACATACGGTTCGACCAGGTGGGTCCTGACTGTCAGGCACTTCCTTGCGTGCGAAGATGTAGCTGGTGGGTCCCAGCAGTCAGGGGGAAACGTTTTTTCGCAAAATACAGTGGCCCGTCCGGTGGGTCCCCGCTGTCAGGTGGAGGAATAATTATTTTGCACGTAATAAGGAGGCACTTCCTTGCTGCGGCCGTGGACACAACTGTCAGCCTCTCCACGTACAGTCCATGTCCGATGGAAGCTATTCCTTGACCACGTTGACCACACCGCACTGAGAGCACCAGGGCGGTGGATGACGGTGAGGCCTAGGAAGGGGACGACGCGGAGCCGGGGAAGACGCGGCAGTGGATGCCCATGCGTAGAGGAGTACGAGGGTTCACTGGTTCGCTGCGGTGTGAGGCTGCCGTCGCTGTAGAATAACAGGGGTTGTGGGTGAGTAGAGGGATGGCCTGGCCAACGGTGGGAGTAGTAGGGGGCGGTGAGGCCTCTGCCACATCGCAGCCGGCCACGGGAGGCAGGAGCACGAGGCACGACTGGCGCTAGTTTGGGCGGCTGGAGCAAGAAGACCAGAGGTTGAAGAAGCACTACGGCCATTGGATGGACATCATACGGTCAGTGGAGCTAGAATCGTGCATATTGACTAAGTTGACAAAGCCCTCCGTCCCCATCAACTTAGTAGGCCCACAAGTCAGCCAGCCACTATACTGGGTCCCAGCTAACACGGGGAGTACTCATTTTTTTGTGCGTAATAAGGAGGCACTTCCTTGCGTGCGAAGATATAGCTGGTGGGTCCGAGCTGTCAGCGGCGGTAACATTTTTTTCGTGAAATACAGAGGCCCTTTCGATGGGTCCCTGATGTCAGGTGGAGGAATCATTATTTTGCGCATAATAAGGAGGCATTTCCTTGCGTGTGGCCGTGGACCCAGCTGTCGGCCACTCCATGTACAGTCCACTTCAGATGCATGTCGGTCGTTAACCATGTTGACCAGGCCGCGCCGAGAGCACCAGGGCAGTGGACAACGACGAGGCCTAGGAAGGGAACGACACGGATGCAGGGAAGACTTAGCAGTTGTTTCCCACGCGGAGGAGAGTACGACTGTACGAGGGTTTACTGGTTCACGTGCCGTCGCCGGAGAATAACACCAGGTGTGGGTGAGTCGAGGGATGGCTAGGCCAGCGATGGGAGTACGGTGGGGCGGTGAGGCCTGCGCGGCAGCAGAGCCGGCCGCGGGGAGGAGGGAGCAGGCAGTCCTGCCGGCACTTGTTTGAGTGGCTGGAGCAGGAAGAGCAGAGATTGAAGAAGCACGACGACCGTTGGATGGCCATCCAACAGTCACTGCTTGTGCGTCAACCTTTTTTTAGGAAAGCCTCAAATCAGTGGAAAACAGCATACATCCCATCTGCCATTATTTCTAATAATTTACAGCCCATTTGCTAATTATTAAGGTTTTTTTGGAGCCCATATTATTTTTGTTAGCATTACAGCCCATATTGTGGCCACGGTTAAAAAGTTATACGAAATTTTGCATATTTTGGTGCAGTCCGAACTGTTTTTAATCCCGAAATTTCGACTCACATTCAAACTGATTTTAAATATAAATGTATATCAATATAAAATCCAACAAATTCTCCATGCATAAAAATTAATGTAATTTAAAATCTCGAAATGAAAAAAGGATATTTGAAACTAATTGCCGGTTTGATGTGTTTTAAAAATGTACAACCCATTTCTCATTACTGATGGGCCATTTTCTCGGCCGGCCGAATGAAAACTCTCCTCGTCTTGAAAGATTTACAACCCAGCATGCCTGACAAAGTGACTTACTTGGCAAATCATAAAAAAACTGGGTTGTGGCCGTGGACCCAGCTGTCAGCCTCTCCACGTACAGTACTCTTCCGATGGAATGTCATTGACCACGTTGACCACGCCGCGCCGAGAGCACCAAGGTGGTGGACGACGGCGAGGCCTAGGAAGGGGACGACGTGGAGCCGGGGAAGACGCGGCAGTGGATGCCCACATGGAGAGGAGTACGAGGGTTCACTGGTTCGGCTGCGGTGTGAGGCTGTCGTCGCCGTAGGGCCTGGCTAGCGGTGGGAGTAGTAGGTGGCGATAAGGCCTCAACGACAGCACAGCCGGACACTGGAGGCAGGAGCAGGCGGTTTCCCGGGTGCTGGTTTGGGCGGCTGGTGCAAGAAGAGCAGCGATTGAAGAAGCAGCAGGACCGTTCAATTCAAATCCAACGGTTACTGCTGCTAGAATCGTTTGTTGACTAAGTTGACAAGCCCTGTTTACGCGTCAACTTAGTAGGCCCACAGGTCAGCCTCCCAACCGGTGCGCCCCAGATGTCAGTGGGAGGAATCATTTTTTCGTGTAATAAGGAGGCAGTTGATTGCGTGCAGCCAGGCCAGCGAAGGGAGTAGGGTGGGCCGGGGAAGCCTGCGCGGCATCACAGCGGGCCACAAGAGGAGGGAGAAGGCAGTCCCGCCGGCGCTAGTTTAGGTGGTTGGAGTAGGAAGATCAGAGATTGAAGAAGCACGTCGGCCGTTTGATGGACATCCAACAGTCACTATGCTAGAATCGTGTGTTCACTGACAAAGCCTTGCGTAAACAAGTCAGCCTCGAAATCTGTGGCGTGTACAGCCCATTTGCTATTATTTTTATAAATTTTACTCATTTTCTAATTCATATGGAATTTATTGCAGCCCCTTTTCCATTTTTAGAATTGCTGGCCATTTTCTAGTAAGTAGCAGGGTCAAAAAATTAACTAAATATGTGGGAAATTTTGAAAAAATTCACAAATTTTTGCTGGGGAACAAAATATTCTTAATCCAAAAATTAATAGCCATACTAAAACAAATTTAAAAATAAAATAGTACTGTGTCATGTTAAATCCAATGAAATACGTGTAAGATATCAGTGAAGAACAAAAACAAAAAAAGAAACTTATATCCCATTTGCTATAGTTTTTTTGGAATTTTCAACCCCTTTTGATATTACTTTTAACAGACATTGACCATACTCTTAAGCCAGGCCAGAATGCATCCCTCCTCGTCTTGAAAGATTTGTAGCCCAGTAATTCGGAGAAAACAAATAGGCCTAGCTTGGGTATTCTTCAAAAAGAAATACTGGGCTACCTATTTTCCCAAAGAACTGGTACATGAGCATTTAGCTTTATTTATTTACTTATTTATGTTTAGGGGACCATGAGCATGTACCTGGGCCGGATTCATGTGAGAGCCTCCCTTACAGTTAATTATGGGCTTCTCTATTGGGCCTTCATCAGTGAGCTGCATGTTATCAACAAGTGGAAAATGTGTTCCGTACGAAAAATAGCATGCGCTACATACGGTACGGGGTACTAAAGGATCGAACCGTGCAACAAATTCCAAAACATTGTGTTTGTCGTTCTAACAACACATTTATTCAACCAACAGATGAAATATACTACTGATTGTACATTGAAAACAGAAGCAGCAACAACCAGGGCTGGGGGTGCAACAGAAGCAGTAAGCAGGCCAGAAGAGTGAAGACCACCATGAGCATCCACGAGCATCCAGCTGTCGCGACCGTCGACGAGCACCATCCAAGACGTGTTCATGCCGACCCAGTACATACCGTTAATGTAGTTGAGGCTGACGGGGATCGGATCGCAGTCAAGGGGGTTGATGCTTGCCAGCTTACGATCGTTATGCTGGGTGACACGCCGTTTCTGAAGATCAGGCGGCATCAGCAAGCAAGGAGCTGGCTTAAAAATCTCCGGCCTGAGGGCTTTGAGTAAATGTGCAGCCCCGACGAGCACGCGGCGAGCGGCATGGTACTGAGATTGTCCACACGCGAAACAATGAGCTTGATTACCTCTGTGGGGAACGAATTCCAGCCACTCTTTCGGCGGACGCTGCTCGGTTCTACCATTGTTAGTGCTTGGGTTTCGGACAAGGGGGGAGGCGCCTTAGCGGGGATGGAAGATTGGACGTGATTATGTGCGGACAAAGATGGAGAAGCGAATATGTGCTGCGGGAAGTGGACAGGTGATGATGACTACAACACGCCGCTTGACTTACGAGACACATACCAGCAGCGTAGGGTCATGTCGATGCCAGACAACTTGCTTGAGTGATCACAATACTGGTACTCCCTATAGTGATATGCCCTAACTTGCTTGTGTAGAGTAGTAGAGTAGGACTCTGCTCTACTACTAGCACCGGAGGAGTAGTATATTCTAATCTAAAATAGTTACAAACTTCAATGCCCGAGCGTGGAACGACTACGAACCATGCTCAAAGACCATGTCTACGTGGTGTTTGGACATGGGCGACAACCTCAGCGCCAACGGTGCTGCTCCCGTTGCACCGTATGTGTTTCTGTCCTTCCTGCTCGAAATCGTGGTAGAATTCATGATTTATTTTGTGCTTATTCAGATTAAATCTCGTAGTAACTTGTTCATATATTCAACTGGCGGAACATCCCCTACAGCCACTCCCGTTTCATGGACGGCCTGGTCGATGCCTCCAAGGAGCCCTTCGTCCACTGCTATGAGTGCCCGATGTCGTTTTGTGGCTCGCCGGCGGACATGGTGCATCACCTCACGGATGCGTGCAGCGGTCACTGCTGGCCCTTGGTGGAGAACATCAAGTACAAGACGTGCTACCCGCTCACCATGCCAGAGTCGCTGGAGGATCACCGCTGCCTGCTAGTCTCGGAGGAGGACGACAGCGTCTTCCTCTTGATCGTGGGCACCGGCGAGGCCCGCGCAGTCCGCCGCCCCGTCTCTGTAATGTGCGTTAGGGGCAACGCCACTGACGCTGACACTGACACGAGGCCGATGTACGGGTGCGTGGTCAGTGTTACTACCCCTCTGGGTCGCGTGGGAGGCGACACCGGCCTCATCGAACGGACTTGGACTCTGGGGAGCTGGGACTATCCCGCCAATGTGGACTTGGAAAACCCATGGCATCCTTTACCCGCCGACGCGGTGCACGGGGACTCCAAAGAGGTTCACCCGGACATACGCATTATCAAGTTAAATGTTGATCATTAGTATTCGCTCAATGTAATCTGCTGTCTAAGCATGTGGAGACTTCCATGCAGGATCTTGCTCTATTGGAGTATCGCGCATGAATAAAAGTGTATCTGTTTATGGTTTAGTCTAGAATCTTCCATGTATGAATTTTTACTACAGTACTGGTGGAAGACTTACGATGAACCATTTCTTACATCTCCTCTGACCGCTTGCAAGTCATCCTGATTTAATCCCTCCGTCTAGGTGTATAAGGGCATGGTTAATATTACTTAATAGTATAGCCAGCTGTTGACTATAAGAAAGTGCCATGTCATCTGTAGCCAACATGTATAACAATCGATACTCAAAAACTAATTCTTAAAGATCATTTCTTGCAAAGCACAATAAGTGTTATTTCTTCACAAGTTTTGGATGCAAGTTTTGGGCACCTTACTACTATAGATTAGTACGACCAAAAATTGAACTAACATTATATATAGTACGATAAATGTTGATGCATGTCACCTAAAATTATATCATTCAAAACTATGTTCAAATACGAATCCAACGATATAGTTTTTGTTGACATGCACTAACATTTTGCCAGTTAAATCTTCAGTCAAATTCAATGGGGGACTAATAAACCACGACCGATGTAGGACAAGTGTAGAGGGCGGCGCTGCACGGGAGTCTCACCTCTCACCCCGCTTGTGGCGCGGCAGTAAAGCTGTCATATCACAAAACCCAACCACTCCCAGTAATAAGTGGCCTGGTAAAATAAACATACAAGCAACCATCACATCCCTCCGTCTCTTTTGCATTTCATCTCTCTGCATTTACTTTCTCCGGTTCATCTCGCACACTCGATCCCTAGCTACTACTCCTAGGGCCAGTTCTTTTGGCGGCTTCCCCAGCTATTCCCACAAGACTAGTCACAGTGGAGAGTAACAATAAGGTGCCTAACTCATTTATTTGGGCTTCTAAACTACTACTCCGTCCTGGTTTATTCCTCACCATTGTAATTCCCCCCGTGTAGGTGTGTAAGTCATCTTACGAAAACCAAATAATCCCAAAACACTTAGGCGCGGTGTATTAACTTCTACCTCGTTTCTTGTTTCTTGACATATCAACCAATAGGAGATAAAGAGTGTGCATGCTTTTAATGACTTGAGATATCAAACACGACATGCAGTGGTTAGTTCATTGCATGCAATACTATTAATTAGCAAATAAACATTAACGTTTCTCGTTTTCTCCTCCTCCTTGGTCACGGTGCACAACCTAAGATGACTTACTCACCTAGACAGATGGAGTAGTGCATGTGACATGCACTAACATTTCATTAGTTAAATTTATGATCAAAATTTGACATAGATTACAATGGGGACCAATAAACCAGGACGGAGGTAGTAGTTATGGGATTACTAATCTAGAAGCCTAAAAGAATTGGCCCCTGGTACTCCTACTAGTAGTAGTAGTACTCAAGTTGGAATTCCAATTCCACGGCACAACTTGTTAGACAAAAAATTCGATACAGGGTGTAGGAAGCGGTTTGGGAATTTGCATGCCTTTCCATCCAGTGAGATACTCCGTACAAAGTACGACAGGGAAATAACCACAAGAAGGAAGCTAAAACTAAACAATCAAACGAGCATTTTTGCATTTGTTTTGCATTGAATCGTTTCACAAGCTTGACTAGTGTTGTTTTTCTACTTTTACAAAAACCGCATCGTAATGTTAAAACATGCATTTGCACGTACTCCCTCCGTCCGGGTTTATTAGGCCTAAAGACAACTTCTCTTAGACCGAGACACATAGTAATTTTCTCACATTAATTCTTCCATTCCACTTCCAATGCACTCTCTCACATGCATGCAGCCAATGAAAAAGCACACATGAAGTGTATTAACTTTTCAGCCATGGCACCAACAACAATAGCTTTCAATACAACCAATGAAATGGTTGCATGCATGCACCTTTCCAACGCGGGGCCTTATAAAAGGGGACATGCATGTGATGCTGAGAGGCCTAATAAACCCGGACGGAGGGAGTACATAAGTAATAGTAGTACTACCTCCGTCTAGGTGTATAAGTCTTCCCTCCTTGGTCACGGTGCACAACCAAAGATGACTTATTGACCTGGACGGAGGGAGTAGCACAGTCTGCAAGCATATATTGGGAGAGACGTGTAGTGCAATAGTATATAGTGAAGTTTGTGCTATATGCACGTACTTGCAAAATGCGTACGAATACACAAGGTTTCCAAACTTTCCCTTTTACATATTTAATTAAGGACGCTAAAAATTCCTGAACGTTCGGGATTTATCATTTGCGTCCCAAAACTAATGAGATCGCCTTACGAAACAAAAATTATACTCCTCCTAAAAGCCACGGCACTCGCAGGAGTGCTTGTGGCGCGCCACGAGTGCCCTGGTGCGCGGCCGTTTCCCAGCGCACCGACACAATGCCTCTTCCTCAGCCTCGCAACTCGCGAGGTGCTGATTGGCGGCTTGCCGGCGGGCGAGCGCGATCTCACCGGTGTGGTGATCCGGCGCCAACAGGTACTCCTCCTCGCTGGAAGGGTGCACCCGGTCCATGTACCGCCAAGCGCAGATGAGGCGCTTGGGCCCGAATGCACTCAGGGCGTCCGCACGGGCGTCCTCCGCCACCCTCACGGCCCTCGCACGAGCCTTCTGCCAAAGAGCCAATTGCCTGACTCTCTCGGACACGACATAGGCCTCCCAGGCAGCTTGTTCCGCGGTGCGCTTCTCTTCCTCGGCCTTCTTCCCCGCCTCTATTTCATCGCGCTCTGCTGGAGGCAAAGCCTCCCACAAGGTGACATCCATTTCTTTCCAAAGCTCCTCAAGGCTGGGGGGCTCGGCGGGCGGCGCGGCTTTCTCCTCATAGTAGGGAGCCGACGCGTCCTCCGGCGCACGTGCTGGCGAGATTGGGAATGCCGACGTGTCCACCTCGACGCGTCGTGGCGAGGAGCGGAACGCCGACGCGTCCTCCTCGACTAGTGGCGGCGAGGAACGGAATGGCAACGCGTCGCGTCGCAGCGAGGAGCGGAATGCCGACACGTCCTCCTTGATTAGTGGCGGCGAGGAACGGAACGGCGACGCGTCGCGTAGCGGCGAGGAGCAGAAAAACGACGCGTCCTCCTCGACTAGTGGCAGCGAGGAACGGAACAACGACGCATGACCGTAGCAGCAAGGAGCGGAACACCGACACGTCCTCCTCGACTAGTGGCGGCGAGGAACGGAACGACGACTCGTGACCGTCCGCGCGGTGCAGCGAGGGGCTTCTAGGGCTTGGGAGGGGCGATGCCATGGTGGTCGACGTGAGAGTGAGGGGGAGGAGATAGCGATGAATGTGAACATGAGGGGGAGGAGATAGCGATGTCGTGGGAGGCGCATTATTTATAGCGAGCAATGGCACACATACGTAAGATATGGACTGAGCTGCACTGACTTAACTACAGGTCCAGTTGCGTCACTGACATGTGGGCCAGACCCCTGTTGGGCCCATATGTCAGTGACCCAATGCACCTGCAGTTAAGTGGGCATATTTGTTGGAGTAAATTACGGGGGAGCGAAGGGGTGGAAGTATTGCTGGTCACAACAGATTGGACGAGCATGGGGGGAGGAGAGTCATGCATGCAGTTAAATTAACCCCGCTAAATACGATATTTTAAACGTGGCTACTCGATCTGTGGCAACTGGCGAGCCACCGCGCTCCAAGTCGTTCACCTGTGGTCCCAACCATCAACTCCTACGGATCAAATTATCACGCGAGCTGACTATTCATACAAAGGTGCTCCACCACGTACCCGGTACCCGTGAATGCAGCAATCGTGCACCTAGGGTTTTAGGGTTTATTTGTTAACATCGCCTTTACGTAACACTCATGTGTATGAGACAGCGAGAGGCCGACTGCGTGCGTATGCCTCTTCTCTTCGTATATGTACTCCGCCGTTTGTCTAGTGTCCAAAAAATTATAATAACTACTAGCAATGTGCCAATGCGTTGCCACACGATCAAAGTAGATTAATACATATTCACCGATTTGATAGAAAAAAAAAGTCTAGTTTTGAAATACGTATATCACTAAAAATATGTTATGTTTCACTCAAAATATATTCCTTTGGCGATTTTGATGAGATAAGGGAGGAATGTTGTTGGTTTCAAGATTCGAGAAGTGGTATATGTCTAATTTCTACTCTTACTAGCAAGATGCCCGTGCGTTGCACGGAACATCAAGATCTTGTGGGAGAAAAGGATGAACGAGGGAAGACCTTATCTGCAAATGTGGTGCAGAGTGCGGGTAAATTGACATATTTTCCTTCCTATCCGTCAGATATAAATCGGACGACCTACATTGCAGGATGGCAGACCCACCATCATCACCAACTCTATTTTTATCCCTACTCTTATAAAAAGCATTGTCGGTGATGATCGTGTGACTACCATCCTGCAATATAGGCCGTCCGAGGACAGAGTGCATGTGTGACAAAGACACAAGGAGTGTGTGTGCGATAGGTATCAGCTTAAAATGAGGTGATAGTGTGTGTGTGCACGATCGAGAGGGCGTGTGTCAAGAAGGGAAGAAAAATCTACATAGATACAAGGAGCGGGAGAGAGACATGTATGCGATGGTGGAAGCACGAGTGTGCGGGTGTATAAACCTATCTAGAGGCTAGCTAGTCGATAAATGTTTGTGAGAGAAATACGATTCGGGGTGCAAAAGCGAGAGTTTTGTGTGTGTGAGAGAGAGACAGTAGTCAGGAAGGGGAGTGGAAGTAGGAGTTGTGTGTGTCTGTGTGTGAGAGAGAGGAGATGGTAGTCGGGGTTGTCTGATTGGTAAACAAATGAATAATGTCAGTCTGGGATGGAGACGAAAAGGAGACCGCAACAAATGTTGTGTCTACAGGAGAGAGAGAGAGAGAGAGAGAGAGAGAGTAATTTTAGTGGTATGAGTCATATGTAGAGACATATAGGGTGTGTGAGAGAATCCCATAGAGAGAAATACAAAGTGAAAGACGAGTGGAGACTGTGTGTGTGGCAGTGAAAAAGAAAGCTTAGGTACCGAGTGATACCAGAGAACAGTAGAGACATGAGAGATAATGAGAACCGTGTAATGTATAATGATAGGGAGAGTGTGACATTTCTCAAGGGAGACGTCGAGAGACCATGTTTGCGAGGATAGGAGAAACATGAAGTGAGCGTGCGGGTGAACTAGAGAAAAGAGAGTGATAGCTACCTGAAGGAGCATGCATGCGAGAGAGATGGGCGTGAAAGGAGTGAACAAAAAAGGGATTCAAATATTTGAATTCGAGATGATGATACATGTAATCCATACTCGAACCAAAATTGATCTATCAAACATGCATACTCATATGAATTCACACACATCTATGTTATTTAATATGTAGATATTACTGATCCATACATTTTAGTAGAACATAATTTGGTTAATTTTTTTCGAATTCAACCTTAAGATTTCGAGATCGTTGTATTTGTAAATCATATTATACATATAAAGGAGCAGAATTCTTTGTTGTGCTTTTGAAAGTATATATAAAAAAATAATGTATATAGAATGTAATTCCAATTGAAAATGGATCCTGCCCGAAAAAATAGAATACAAACGGGATTCGAATTGAGTTGGCACAGTAAACGTGCAACTGCAAAATTTGAACGAAGCGGGGAAAGTCGCTGTAACCGCCCGAAACCAAAATCTGCGAGATGGAAATCAGTACTGCCTATCCCTGCCACGCAAAGCCTATCTGCTGGATTTCTATAGGTTTCGATAGGTGTAGGTTTGTAATTTCACCGAAACGTGACGTAACCGCCTCTCACCCGGATTCATACACAATGGACGCCAAAACACAGTGTGTCCTCGGCCGAAATCGACTCCCTCCCCGATTCATATTCATACACGGTGGGCGCCAAAAACAAACTCTCGTCGGCAAATATTTGGTGTATGCGAGATTACCGTCCTATCCCCAACCGACTAATGTTGCTGTGATGTAGTAGAAATTTGAAACAGGGGCTAAGTTTGTAAATTTCCTCGCATTTGAGACAAGCGCACCCTGAATACATGGTTCCCCCCTTCCTCTCTACCTCCCATTTCCCCATTCGTACGCCGTGGGCGCCAAAACACCCTCTCCACCCCACCCTCATCCGTCTGCCGCCGTCCGCCACCCCATCCACCGCCGTCCTCCTCCACCATGTCGGAGCTGATACCCCGACGCCGCCGTCCATTACAAGAGATCAACCTCTCTCATCCACGGCTTCGGACCGGGATCCATGCATCCCGTCCTCTCGCTTCATCCCCGCCATCGTCCACCTTGCCGGCGCTGCTCCTACGACTGTCTCGTCCACCGCGCCCCGCCACCACCGTCTACCCTCCTAGATCTGCTTCCACGCTGCCGACAGCCATCACTACCGCATCACCGTCAAATTCTCAACAGATGCATACACGGCGCCGCACCAGAGGCGGTACTCTTTCATATCTGCTCAACTTATTTATCGCAGCAAGAAAATAGATCACCACTGCTTTACTTTGATTTCTTGTCTTGGTTGCGAAGTTGCCTTTGTCCGGTTTGCACCTTCAGATCCGCCATGGCACGCTCAACACTATACTCCCAATGCTTATGGTTTTCCCCTTTTATATTCCACACTAGTTAAATCACGGTAGACTAAATTTCAAAATTGGGTCAGTCGATTTTTCAGAGCTCTCCGGTGCGATCGAAGGGGCTTGGGTGGTTGTGGGGCCTCGCCGAACAAAGAAAACTCGACGCGGGTGGGGGTTGGGGCAGGGTGGGGGTGGCGAAGGAACACAGGCGGTGGGGGCCGGTGGTCCGGCCGGCGGCCCGTGCGGTGTTTTGTATGGGAAGAATCAGAGACGAGGAAGAAGAAGGGTTAGGTGACGTAGGATCTTCATCGAACCGCCCGAAATGGTCAAGAGACAGCTGGGAGTTGCATTCTTAATGCACTCTGGTTCATCATGTGTGGGCACTACGCAACCAACATTTTATTATCCAAAATCTGCTTGCTCTTCTTTACCATGTTCCTCTTCCATTCTTCTTTAATATGTACTCTCTCTGTTCCTAAATACAAGTATTTGTATAGATTCCACCATGGACTACATATGGAGCAAAATGAGTGAATCTACACTCTAAAATGTATCTGGATACATCTGTATGTGATCCATAGTGGAAATCTCTAACAAGACTTATATTTTGGAACGGAGGGAGTATGATAGTAGTACAGTATGTTCCTTGTACTGAAGATGAGCAGGTACATTTGCAGTGTAGAGATCTATACGGTCGGTTGTGATGGACACTTTGAGCCTCTTTGATTCGTAGGATCTTGTAAACATAGGAATAGGATTTGTAGTGGCCTGCCCACTTGAGTCCTATAAGAATAGCAAGGAAATGCAGGGAGCTATGTCGCCTTTGAGAGTTACACTGATATTAACAGTACCGCACCTTCACTTGAAGAGAGCTGGTATCCGAAGCCTTTCTAGCCGTACTGGCAATACTAGCACATATATTCCAGCAAGTTCCACTTTGCTGATTTTACGCCGATGCTTAAGTTTTTCCCGTTATATCTACACTATGATCTGTGTAGCTGCTTTGTGTCGCACTAGCAGCAGTCCACTCTTGAAGCTAAACACTGCAATGACTTACAGAATTGGCACCAAGGCATTGAGTGCCATTCTAGATGCAATGAAACTCATATGCTCCCCACCTGTTGATTCTTGTTTAGAATATGATCCTAATGACTATTCTAACCTCGAGGAGTCAAAGGCAGATGGCATGTCCTGTTCACCCATCAAGGCGCCTGTTCTAATTTGGCAATGTTTTATTGATTGCAGGTATCTTGCATATGTTGTCTTGCATTTCTTCTACTTTGTTGCACCGCCATCTACTTAGTTTACTCATCATATATGTCGAGATGCCATGCCCATCCATTATCAATACATATTCCATTTGTCATCATACCATGTGTTTCCACTCAAATGTTGTTCTTGTGCATCATACATCAAAAAGGAAGAGGGTGATTGCTGAACCTGAAGGAGCACCAGCAAAGTCCTTGAAAAACATGGTGGTGCCGGAGAAATCAGACAACATCCCACTTATATTGGTTGTACAACTAGTGACACAAAACGTAGGACCGACTCAAGTAGACTGTACCCATACTTCACTGGCCACACCACTAGCCCCACCACACATGACCAGCACTCCAGCAAAAGGTATACCGATTTCATTTGCCATAGCACCAGCTGTACCACAGAAAAATCCCACTCCAGCAAAAAGTACAAGTCCACCGGCGGAAGACCTATCCCAACTGCAGAGACGGCCAATTCCAGCAGATTGGAACCCCATTCCATTTATTCCCAGTTTAAAAGGCAATGCTTTATGTTGTTAGGGACTACGTGCATATATTACCATCATGGGAAGATTATTGTGAAGACAAACACCATTTTCACATCTTCCTGTCCAACTTACGTGTAAGTGCTATTATTCATGGTTATTATTTTCCCGTTTTCTGCTGATTGAACACATCAATGATTTACATTACATTGTCATGACGAGCAAAGCTTGCTTGTGCTTTTCAAGGAAGCATTGCAGCAGTATCGGTGTTACCTGAGGAAATCACACTTTGATGGCAAGTCTATAAACGAATTTCCGGTGAAGTCTCCTGTGCTAAATTTAGAATACATTGAATGGAAAAACCGTGTTATGCACTGGTCTCGTTCCCAGGATGAGGTACTGTCTATGAAATCACATGACAATTTGAACTTCTACTTTTCCGCATGTGCCTTATGGATCTTTTTTGCAGGAAATCTTCTCGAAGAAGAATTCCAGTTTGACAAGAACGACGGGATATCGCAAATATGCTGCCCGCTAATTTGCTCTTGTTAGTACCTGTTGTCCTGTATCACTGTACTTGCATACATACCTGGCTCCTTATGTGACAGCAGTATGCATGATAGCTTGCTTATCAATTGTTCGCTCCAAATTATCTGATCTGTATGAATGGTTACATTAGTGTAGAATATATCCAATGCCAATGTTTTTTTAGCTCTGCATTGTTCTTGTAAGTACATGTTGTCCTTTATCAGTGTAGTTATAATGATAGGTAGTTGTCCATGTACCATTACTCTGCAACTTATTTTCCTTTGCCCTCCATTTTCTAGACATCAGATCTATATTTACTCTTACCATAAGGTTGGTACTGAAGAAGTTTAGCTATGCATTACTCTTGGTTGTACCTTTTGCCTGTATCACTGCACTTACATTTATAGCTACTTGGTTATGTAGCATCACTCTTCATCTTATCTTAAATATTCTCCATTTTTCGTATATTATCACATCTATATTTACTCTTAACAAAATCTAGAATAAAGGCAATGCTTTTGAAGAAGATTCTGTGGTAAACTTCTTGAATTGCCCCCCCCCCCCATCAGCATGGACAAGGCCTTTATAGAGCCTGTCTTCACCAATAATGTAAGTTTTTCCATCTCAAGCCATCAAATTTTGTTGTATATATTTGGTTAGGCATGAGTGCAACAGCTGTTTATTTTTGGTGTTTGCATCAAATTGCTTGTTTAAAGTTTATTATGTAGTTCATAAACAAAAGTTTGTCCTTTCTCAATTTAAGTTTTCAGTTGTACAACCAAGTTCCTTCTTCATACCATGTAAATTAAACTATTCAGAGCAAGTGATCTTATTTTGCACTGCATGTATGCTTCTGTTCTTCATCCGTAATCCAGTGGTGTGGTGAACCTACCCACTACAGCACAGTGTCATATTCTGCAATGTCTTAACTATGAACAATGTCATATCATTCTATTATTATTTAAACCGTCTCTTTATTTGCCAATCTGAAATGGTATAAATTGACAGCACACTAACCATTGATACTTATGAGTTCTTGATCTGTAATACAGTGGTGTTGTGAAGCTGCCAACTCCTTCACAATGTCATTTCCTGCCATGTCTTGACCTGAACAATACCATATTGTGTTAATGCAATTTTAAACTGTGTCACTTTATTCGTCAGTAAGAAATGTGATGAATTGTCAGCACTGATACTTTTATGTGCAAAACCTGTCATCTGTCTGCTTGTTTATCTTTCAGAGTGAGCAAGATATAAGTGTTGAACAAGCGCAGTCTCATCATCTTGCTCAGCTGCTTGCGCTGCAGCTCCCCAGCAGGGCTAACCTTTCTTGAACTCTATTGAAGTGCTGTCGGTTTTGTATATTATTTTGTCGATGTGTTTATTGGCACTGGTGGTGATCTTTGATGCCCAGTGTATGTAATCTGCCGTCTGCTTGTGCTTTATTATCATAGCGGCAAACTTTGATGCCCAATGGATGTAATATGCCGTAATTTCTTTACTGTATAGTCTAGGTTTTTTCTTATTCACGATGCTGCAGTTATTTTACTGTATATATATCATGTCTTCGCAGTAAACCGGCCACACCATAAAATTACGGTACATAATCGGGCCGTCATGCAATCACGATGTAGGTTGGGCCTGAAACGTGCCGAATAGCTCATGGGCCGGCAGCAGCCCGAAATGAACCCCGGCCCATGATTGTGCGAATCAAATCACGGGCTTTTAATAGGCCAAAATTGTCTTGGTCCTTGTTTGGCCCAATCAGATATCGGCTGCGAGCAGGCCGGATGCAAACCGGGCCGTAGTTAGGCCCAACTATATGACGGGCTTTTAACAGGCTGAAATTAATATAGGGCCGAAATGTTAAACGGGCCCTTAACAGGCCAAAACTAATATCAGGCCGAATTACTAAGTGGGCCTCTAGCAACTGGGCCAAAAGCATAGTGTGCAGTTGACGGGCTGAATCTGATATGGGCCATAATTGAGCCCAAAGCCTCTTAAAGGGCTGGACCTGATCTGGGTCGTAATTTGGCCTAGAACGTGGTAGGCTTTTAACGGGCCGGATCTCATATGGGCCACTATTAGGCCTGGAGCGTGGCAGGCCATTAATGGACCAGATCAAATATGGGTCGGCATTTGGCCCAAAACATGGCAGTCAGTTAATGGGCCGGCCTACTAGGGTCCTCAAAATCTTGTGGGCCTACAGCTGGGCCGACCCATTAATGTCGGTGAAATCTCGTGGGCCTTTAGCTAGGCTGGCCTACTAGGGTCCTCAAAATCCTATGGGCCTACAGCTGGGCCGGCCCATTAATGTCAGTGAAATCTCATGGGCCTTTAGCTGGGCCGGCCCATTATGATCCGCAAGAATCTTGTGGGCCTTTACCTGGGCCGGCCCATTATGGCACACAAATATCTTGTGGGCCTTTACCTGGGCCGGCCCATTATGACCCACAAAATCTTGTGGGCCTTTAGCTGGGCCAGCCCATTATGGTCCGCAAAATCTCGTCGGCCTTTAGCTGGGCCGGCCCATTATGGTCCGCAAAATCTTGTGGGCTTTCAGTTGGGCCGGCCCATTTAAACTTGATGGGCCGGTCCACGTGTCAACATATCATAGGCACGTCTCGCCCATTGGATGAGTGACACCTGTGCCAACGCGGACCTGACACGTGTCTCCTCCAGCCAATGATGATTTTACACATGGAAAATCCCCATTGGTCGGGGCTGTTAATGGGTTATTGGATCCAAAACCCAACCGAGTAGCTTAACGGTGTTCCTTTACGGTGGATGCCACGTGTCGGTCACCCTTGACGAAAGCACTTCTGTGACGCGCGATTTATCGTCATGGAAGTGGACACTTCCGTGATGATAATTTTGGTAATGTCATGGAACACTTCTACGACAGCACAGGTATGACTATCTTGATTCTGTCATAAAATCGTCATGGATGTACATGCATGACAGAAAATGCGACCTACTGTGACAAACACGTATCATCACGGAAGTGTATTTTTTGTAGAGTGTGCGTCGATTTCAAAGATATCAACAAGGCTTGCCCTAAGGATCCCTTCCCCCTCCCCCACATCGATCAAATTATTGATGCTACTGCAAGACACGACTCACTGTGTTTCCTCGACGCATACTCCGAATACCATCAAAACAAAATGAAGGAGTCCGATCAAGCCGCAACGGCATTCATTACCCCATACGGGCCTTTCTGCTTCAACACTATGCCCTTCGGGCTTAAAAACGCCGGCACCACCTACCAATGCATGATTCAAACATGCCTGGAGAAACAAATTGGCAAAACAATTGAGGCATATGGGGATGATGTCGTCATCAAGACTAGGCACGTCGAGTCATTAATAGATGACCCGCAGCTCACATTCGATAACCTTCGCACATATGACATCAAGCTCAATCCGGAAAAGTGTGTTTTCGGCGTTCTCGCTAGAAAACTGCTGGGCTTCATCATTTCCAATAGAGGAATTGAGGCAAATCCAGCCAAAATCCGAGCTTTGTCACAATTGGCTACACCAACAAACCTTAAACAGGTCCAAAAACTAGCCGGATGCGTGGCGGCTTTAAGCTGCTTTATCTCCAGACTAGGAGAAATAGCATTGCCACTTTATCGCCTTCTCCGACGCACCGATCACTTCGAGTGGACAGATGCGGCAACGGCCAGACTGGAAGAAATAAAGGCTCTTTTAGCAAGCAACCCAATCCTGGCCGCGCCGAACATCAGCGAACCGATGTTATTATACATCTCTGCAACACACTAGGTGGTGAGCGTGGTGCTCATCATTGAGCGAGAGGAGGATGGACACAAATTCCCACTTCAGAAACCGGTATACTACGTATCCACTGTCCTCACGCCATGCAAATCCCGGTACCCTCATTACCAAAAGATAGCATACGCGGTCTTCATGGCATCCCAGAAGCTATGACACTACTTCCAAGAGTGCTCAATCACGGTGGCTTCCGAAGTACCACTCAATGACATAATAAACAACCGCGATGCTATGGGCCGGATTGCCAAGTGGGCCACTGAGCTCCTACCATTCGATATAACATACAAACCGCACCGAGCCATTAAATCCCAAGTATTGGCCGACTTCGTCGCCGAATGGACAGAGGCCGAACTCCCTAAAGAGTACAGTACATATTCCAACTGGGTCATGCACTTCAATGGCTCTAAAATGCTGGCCGAATTGGAGCGGACGTCATCTTAACGTCCCCCACTGGAGACACAGTCTAGTACGTACTCCAAATATTATACATAGACTCCAACAATGCAGCCGAATACGAGGCCTTATTGCACGGTCTTCGCATGGCTGCCTCCATGGGCATACAACGCCTAGAGGTGCGCGGGGATTCAAATCATGCAATATCCCAAATAAATGGAGACCTTGATGCCAAAGATCCGAAGATGGCGGCCTATCGTAGCGATATACTTAAAATATCAGCTTGGTTCGAGGGACTCAAGTTTCATCATGTGGCTCGAGAAAGTAATCAAGCAGCGGATGTCCTTGCTCGCATGGGCGCCAAGCGTGAACCTGTCCCGCCTAACATCTTTCTGGAAAGGCTCTTCAAGTCATCTGTGGTATGGTAGGTGAGAGCAGCAACACCAGTCTAGATCTGATTATACCCCTAGATTCCGAACACCATACCGATATCATCGGGGGCTCAGCCACCGAAGTAACACCATCGGCCCATCTAATAATGGCAGTAATTGCCCCATGGACTAAACCATTCTTGGCCTACCTTAATAGGAGAGAGCTCCCTGAGGATCAAAATGAGGCTCGCTACATTGTTCGGTGCTCGAAAGCCTACAAGGTCCATGACGGAGAGCTCTACAAGAAAAGCACTACCGGAGTCCTTCAAAGATGTATCTCCGAAGAGGAGGGACGATAGCTCCTGGCCAAAATCCATGCTGGTCTCGGCGGTCACCACGCCGTGGCTCAGTCCCTCGTAAGTAAAGCCTTCCGTAGAGGTTTCTTGGCTAACGGCCTGAGCAGATGCACAAGACCTTGTCCAACATTCTGTCGGATGCCAGTTGTTCGCCAATCAAAGCCATATGCCGCCTACCTCCCTACAAATAATCCCCATCACTTGTCCTTTCACGGTATGGGGGCTTGATATGGTTGGACCCCTTAAAGGAGGAAGCTGTAGGAAAAAATATCTGCTGGTCATGGTAGATAAATTCACCAAATGGATAGAGGCCAAACCAGTTAAAACAGCCGAAGCCGGACTAGTGATAGACTTTATATCCGGTGTCGTGCATCATTATGGTGTCCCACACAACATCATCACCGACAGTGGCTCCAATTTCACAGCCGATGAAGTGAAAAGATGGTGTGCTAACCTAGGCATTAAGCTTGATTACGCCTCCATCTATCACCCGCAAACAAACGTTCAAGTCAAACAAGCTAATAGTCTTATTACGAGCGGCATTAAGCCTGTACTAGTGCGGTCTTTGAAAGAATCAGACAAGCACTGGGTTGAGGAGCTCGACTCCGTACTCTGGGGGCTGTGGACCACGCCTAGTTGCACTACAGGATACACACCATTCTTCACAGTGTACGGCGCAGAGGCCGTTTTGCCCTGCGACATCATTCATGACTCACCTCGAGTGCGCATGTACAAAGAGAGAGAGGGCGAGCTTGATTGGCAGGACAGTTTAGATGCCCTAGTGGAGGAGCATGATGTTGCAAAAGCCCATTCTACATTCTATCAACAACTGGCTCGCAGATACCAAAGCAGAGAAGTGCGGGCCAAGAGTTATAATATTGGTGAGTGATACGTCTCCAACGTATCTATAATTTTTGATTGCTCCATGCTATATTATCTACTGTTTTCGACTATATTGGGCTTTCTTTTCCACTTTTATATTATTTTTGGGACTAACCTATTAACCGGAGGCCCAGCCCAGAATTGTTGTTTTTTGCCTATTTTAGTGTTTCGAAGAAACGGAATATCAAACAGAGTCCAAACGGAATCAAACATTCGGGAACATGATTTTCTCATCAGATAAGACCCAGGAGACTTGGACCCTCCGTCAAGAAAGCCACGAGGCGGTCACAAGGGTGGAGGGAGCCCCCCCTAGGGCGCGCCCCTGCCTCGTGGGCCCCTCGAAGCTCCACCGACGTACTCCTTCCTCCTATATATACCTACGTACCCCCAAACGATTGGGGACGGAGCCAAAAACCTAATTCCACCGCCGCAACTTTCTGTATCCACGAGATCCCATCTTGGGGCCCGTTCCGGAGCTCCGCCGGAGGGGGCATCGATCACGGAGGGCTTCTACATCATCATCCAAGCCCCTCCGATGAAGTGTGAGTAGTTTACTTCAGACCTACGGGTCCATAGTTAGTAGCTAGATGGCTTCTTCTCTCTTTTTGGATCTCAATACAATGTTCTCCCCCTCTCTTGTGGAGATCTATTCGATGTAATCTTCTTTTTGCGGTGTGTTTGTTGAGACCGATGAACTGTGGGTTTATGATCCAGTCTATCTATGAATAATATTTGAATCTTCTCTGAATTCTTTTATGTATGATTGGTTATCTTTGCAAGTCTCTTCGAATTATCAGTTTGGTTTGGCCTACTAGATTGGTTTTTCTTGCCATGGGAGAAGTGCTTAGCTTTGGGTTCAATCTTGCGGTGTCCTTTCCCAGTGACAGAAGGGGCAGCAAGGCACGTATTGTATTGTTTCCATCGAGGATAACAAGATGGGTTTTTTTTATCATATTGCATGAAACTATCCCTCTACATCATGTCATCTTGCTTAAGGCGTTACTCTGTTTTTAACTTAATACTCTAGATGCATGATGGATAGCGGTCGATGAGTGGAGTAATAGTAGTAGATGCAGGCAGGAGTCGGTCTACTTGTCTCGGACGTGATGCCTATATACATGATCATACCTAGATATTCTCATAACTATGCTCAATTCTGTCAATTGCTCAATAGTAATTTGTTCACCCACCGTAGAATACTTATGCTCTTGAGAGAAGCCACTAGAGAAACCTATGGCCCCCGGGTCTCTTTCTCATCATATCAATCTCCATCACTTTATTATTGCTTTGCTTTTACTTTGCCTTTTACTTTTCACTTTGCATCTGTATACCAAAAATACCAAAAATATTATTTACCATCTCTATCAGATCTCACTTTTGTAAGTGACCATGAAGGGATTGACAACCCCTAAGCATGTTGGTTGCGTTGAGCTATTGTTTTTGTGTAGGTACGAGGGACTCGCACGTAGCCTCCTACTGGATTGATACCTTGGTTCTCAAAAACTGAGGGAAATACTTACGCTACTTTACTGCATCATCCTCTCCTCTTCGGGGAAATCCAACGCAGTGCTCAAGAGGTAGCAAGAAGAATTTTTGGCGCCGTTGCCGGGGAGTCTATGCAAAAGTCAACATACCAAGTACCCATCACAATCCCTATCTCCCGCATTACATTATTTTCCATTTGCCTCTTGTTTTCCTCTCCCCCACTTCACCCTTGCCGTTTTATTCGCCCTCTCTCTCTATCCTCCCCCTCTTTCTCTATTTGCCTCTTTTTGCCCGTTTGCTTTTTGTTTGCTCATGTGTTGGATTGCTTGTTTGTCGCGATGGCTCAAGATAATACTAAATTGTGTGACTTCACCAATACCAACAATAATGATTTCCTTAGCACTCCTATTGCTCCTCACCGATGCTGAATCTTGTGAAATTAATGTTGCTTTGCTAAATCTTGTCATGAAAGATCCGTTTTCCAGACTTCCTAGTGAAGATGCCGCTACCCATCTTAATAGCTTCGTTGATTTGTGTGACATGCAAAAGAAGAAAGATGTCGATAATGATATTGTTAAATTGAAGCTATTTCCTTTTTCTCTTAGAGATCGTGCTAAAGCTTGGTTTTCATCTTTGCCTAAAAATAGTATTGATTCATGGAACAAGTGCAAAGATGTTTTTATCTCTAAGTATTTTCCTCCCGCTAAGATCATCTCTCTTAGAAACGATATTATGAATTTTAAACAACTTGATCATGAACATGTTGCACAAGCTTGGGAGAGAATGAAATTAATGATACATAATTGTGAAGGAAATATGCCCTAGAGGCAATATTAAACTTATTATTTATTTCCTTATATCATGATAAATGTTTATTATTTATGCTAGAATTGTATTAACCGGAAACATAATACATGTGTGAATACATAGACAAACAAAGTGTCACTAGTATGCCTCTACTTGACTAGCTCGTTAATCAAAGATGGTTATGTTTCCTAACCATGGACAAAGAGTTGTTATTTGATTAACGGGATCACATCATTAGGTGAATGATCTGATTGACATGACCTATTCCATTAGCTTAGCACCCGATCGTTTAGTGTGTTGCTATTGCTTTATTCATGACTTATACATGTTCCTATGACTATGAGAATATGTAACTCCCGTTTGCCGGAGGAACACTTTGTGTGCTACCAAACGTCATAACGTAACTGGGTGATTATAAAGGTGCTCTACAGGTGTCTCCAAAGGTACATGTTGGGTTGGCGTATTTCGAGATTAGGATTTGTCACTCCGATTGTCGGAGAGGTATCTCTGGGCCCTCTCGGTAATGCACATCACATAAGCCTTGCAAGCATTACAACTAATGAGTTAGTTGTGAGATGATGTATTACAGAACGAGTAAAGAGACTTGCTGGTAACGAGATTGAACTAGGTATTAAGATACCGACGATCGAATCTCGGGCAAGTAACATACCGATGACAAAGGGAACAACGTATGTTGTTATGCGGTCTGACCGATAAAGATCTTCGTAGAATATGTGGGAGCCAATATGAGCATCCAGGTTCCGCTATTGGTTATTGACTGGAGACGTGTCTCGGTCATGTCTACATTGTTCTCGAACCCGTAGGGTCCGCACGCTTAAGGTTTCGATGACAGTTATATTATGAGTTTATGCATTTTGATGTACCGAAGTTTGTTCGGAGTCCTGGATGTGATCACGGACATGACGAGGAGTCTCGAAATGGTCGAGACACCAAGATTGATATATTGGAAGCCTATATTTGGATATCGAAAGTGTTCCGGGTGAAATCGGGATTTTACCGGAGTACCGAGAGGTTACCGGAACCCCCCGGGAGGTACATGGGCCTTAGTGGGCTTTAGTGGAAGAGAGGAGAGGTGGCCAGGGCTGGGCCGCGCGCCCCTCCCCCCTAGTCTGAATAGGACAAGGAGAGGGGGGCGGCGCCCCCTTCCTTCTCTCTCTCCTCTTTCCCCCCTCCCGAATCCTATTCCAACTAGGAAAGGGGGGGGGGAATCCTACTCCCGGTGGGAGTAGGACTCCTCCTGGCGCGCCCTCCTCCTTGCCGGCCGCACCCCCCCCCCCTTGATCCTTTATATACGGGGGCAGGGGGCACCCCTAGACACACAAGTTGATCCAGGTGATCATATTCTTAACCGTGTGCGGTTCCCCCTTCCACCATAGTCCTCGATAATATTGTAGCAGTGCTTAGGCGAAGCCCTGCGACGGTAGTACATCAAGGTCGTCACCACGCCGTCGTGCTGACGGAACTCTTCCCCGACACTTTGCTGGATCGGAGTCCGGGGATCGTCATCGAGCTGAACGTGTGCTAGAACTCGGAGGTGCCGTAGTTTCGGTGCTTGATCGGTCGGGCCGTGAAGACATACGACTACATCAACCGCGTTGTGCTAACGCTTCCGCTGTCGGTCTACAAGGGTACATAGATCACACTCTCCCCTCTCGTTGCTATGAATCACCATGATCTTGCGTGTGCGTAGGAATTTTTTTGAAATTACTACGTTCCCCTACAAATTGCCCTACTCATGGTTTGAATTTGTGGATGATTATACAAAAATTTTATGCCGTATTGAATTTTGCTTCTAGAAATCTTTTAGATTCGGCCGCGGGAGGCACTTTTATGGAAATCACTTTAGGAGATGCTACTAAGCTCCTAGATAATATTATGGTTAATTATTCTCAATGGCACACTGAAAGATCCACTAATAAAAAAGTGCATGTGATAGAAGAAATTAATGTTTTGAGTGGAAAGATGGATGAACTTATGAAATTATTTTCTACTAAGAGTGTTTCTTCTGATCCTAATGATTGAGAATAATAATGAATCTATGGATGTGAATTTTGTTGGTAGGAATAATTTTGGTAACAACATGTATAGAGGGAATTTCAATCCTAGGTCTTATCCTAGTAATCCTTCTAATAATTATGGAAATTCCTACAACAACTCTTATGGAAATTTTAATAAGATGCCCTCTGAATTTGAGAGTAGTGTTAAAGACTTTATGAATTCACAAAAGAATTTTAATACTTTGCTTGAAGAGAAATTGCTTAAAGTTGATGATTTGGCTAGGAACGTTGATAGAATTTCTCTTGAGGTTGATTCTTTAAAGCTTAGATCTATTCCTCCTAAGCATGATATCAATGAGTCTCTCAAATCCATGAGAATTTCCATTGATGAGTGCAAGGAAAGAACCGCTAGGACGCGTGCTATGAAAGATGCCTTTATTAAAGCGTGTTCTTCCAATTCCTATGAAAATCAAGATGAAGATCTAAAAGTTATTGATGTGTCTCCTATTAAATCTTTGTTTTGCAATATAAATCTTGATGAAACTGAGTATGATCCACCCTTACCTAGAAGACGTTCTAAGAATTCGGAGTATTTAGATCTTGATGATGAAATTGATAAAAGTGGGATTAAAAGAAATAAAACCTTAGATATTGCTAAACCCAATATATTGGATTTCAAGGAATTTAGTTATGAAAATTGCTCTTTATTTGATTGTATTTCCTTGTTGTAATCCGTGCTAAATTCTCCTCATGCTTATAGTCAAAATAAAGCCTTTACCGAACATATCGTTGATGCCTTGATGCAAACTTATGAAGAAAAACTTCAGTTGGAAGTTTCTATCCCTAGAAAACTTTATGATGAGTGGGAACCTACTATTAAAATTAAAATTAAAGATTATGAGTTTTATGCTTTGTGTGATTTGGGTGCTAGTGTCTCTACTATTCCAAAAACTTTGTGTGATTTGCTAGATTTCTGTGATTTTGATGATTGCTCTGTAAACTTGCATCTTGCGGATTCCACTATTAAGAAACCTATGGGAAGAATTAATGATGTTCTTATTTTTGCAAATAGGAATTATGTGCCCGTAGATTTTATCGTTCTTGATATAGATTGCAATCCTTCTTTCCCTATTATTCTCGGTAGACCTTTCCTTAGAACGGTTGGTGCAATTATTGATATGAAGGAAGGGAATATTAGATTTCAATTTCCATTAAAAAGGGCATGGAACACTTCCCTAGGAAGAAAATAAAATTTCCATATGAATCTATCATGAGAGCCACTTATGGATTACCTACCAAAGATGGCAATACCTAGATCTATCCTTGCTTGTTACTCCTAGCTAGGGGCGTTAAACGATAGCGCTTGTTGGGAGGCAACCCAATTTTATTTTTATTCCTTGCTTTTTGCTCCTGTTTAGTAATAAATAATTTATCTAGCCTATGTTTTGGTTGTGTTTTTTGTGTTTAATTAGTGTTTGTGCCAAGTAGAACCGTTGGAAGACTTGGGGAAAGTCTTGTTGAACTTGCTGTAAAAAACAGAAACTTTAGCGCTGACGAGAACTGCTGTCATTTTTATTTGGATAGTGATATTTAGTTAATTATTTTTTCAGATGATTATAGATAAATTCCTCACGTCCAGAAATTTATTTTAGAATTTTTGGGGTTCCAGATCTTGCGCTAGCTACAGATTACTACAGACTGTTCTGTTTTTGACAGGTTCTGTTTTTCGTGTGTTGTTTGCTTATTTTGATGAATCTATGGCTAGTAAAATAGTTTATAAACCATAGATAAGTTGGAATACAGTAGGTTTAACACCAATATAAATAAATAATGAGTTCATTACAGTACCTTGAAGTGGTCTTTTGTTTTCTTTCGCTAACGGAGCTCACGAGATTTTCTACTGTAAGTTTTGTGTTGTGAAGTTTTCAAGTTTTGGGTAAAGATTTGATGGATTATGGAACAAGGAGTGGCAAGAGCCTAAGATTGGGGATGCCCATGGAACCCCCAAGATAATCTAAGGACACCTAAAAGCCAAAGCTTGGGGATGTCCCGGAAGGCATCCCCTCTTTCGTCTACTTCTATCGGTAACTTTACTTGGAGCTATATTTTTATCCACCACATGATATGTGTTTCGCTTGGAGCGTCTTTTATGATTTGAGTCTTTGCTTGTTAGTCTACCACAATCATCCTTGCTGTACACACCTTTTGAGAGAGCCATACATGATTTGGAATCTGATAGAATACTCTATGTGCTTCACTTATATATTTTGAGCTTTATAGTTTTGCTCTAGTGCTTCACTTATATCTTTTAGAGCACAGTGGTGGATTCGTTTTATAGAAACTATTGATCTCTCATGCTTCACTTAGATTATTTTGAGAGTCTTAATAGCATGGTAATTTGCTTAAAATCCTAATATGCTTGGTATGCAAGATTAACAATAAAACTTTCTTATGAGTGTGTTGAATACTAAGAAAAGTTTGATGCTTGATGATTGTTTTGAGATATGGAGGTAATAATATCAAAGTCCTGCTAGTTGAGTAGTTGTGAAATCGAGAAATACTTGTGTTGAAGTTTGCAAGTCCCGTAGCATGCACGTATGGTAAACGTTATGCAACAAATTTGAAACATGAGGTGTTATTTGATTGTCTTCCTTATGAGTGGCGGTCGGGGACGAGCGATGGCCTTTTCCTACCAATCTATCCCCCTAGGAGCATGCGCGTAGTGCCGAGGTTTTTGATGACTTGTAGTTTTTTGCAATAAGTATGTGAGTTATTTATGACTAATGTTGAGTCCATGGATTATACGCACTCTCACCCTTCCATCCTTGCTAGCCTCTTTGGTACCGTGCATTGCCCTTTCTCACATTAAGAGTTGGCGCAAACTTCGCCGATGCATCCAAACCCCGTGATATGATACGCTCTTTCACACATAAACCTCCTTATATCTTCCTCAAAACATCCACCATACCTACCTATTATGGCATTTCCATAGCCATTCCGATATATATTGCCATGCAACTTTCCATCATTCTGTTCATCATGACACATTCATCATTGTCATATTGCTTAGCATGATCATGTAGTTGACATAGTATTTGTGGCAAAGCCACCGTTCATAATTATTTGATACATGTCACTGTTGGTTCATTGCATATCCCGGTACACCGCCGGAGGCATTCATATAGAGTCATCCTTGTTCTAGTATCGAGTTGTAATCATTGAGTTGTAAATAAATAGAAGTGTGATGATCATCATTATTAGAACATTGTCCCAAGTGAGGAATAAATAATAAAAAAGAGAAAGGCCATAAAAAAGAGAAGTCCCCAAAAAATGAGAGAAAAAGAGAGAAGGGACAATGTTACTATCCTTTTACCACACTTGTGCTTCAAAGTAGCACCATGATCTTCATAGTAGAGAGTCTCTCATGTTATCACTTTCATATACTAGTGGGAATTTTTCATTATAGAACTTGGCTTGTATATTCCAACAATGGGCCTCCTCAAGTGCCCTAGGTCTTCGTGAGCAAGCAAGTTGGATGCACACCCACCAGTTTCTTTTGTTGAGCTTTCATACATTTATAGCTCTAGTGCATCCGTTGCATGGCAATCCCTACTCCTTGCATTAACATCAATCGGTGGGCATCTCCATAGCCCATTGATTAGCCTCGTTGATGTGAGACTTTCTCCTTTTTTGTCTTTTCCACATAACCCCCTTCATTATATTCTATTCCACCCATAGTGCTATGTCCATGGCTCGCGCTCATATATTGCATGAAAGTTTATAGGTTTGAGATTACTAAAGTATGAAACAATTGCTTGGCTTGTCATTGGGGTTGTGTATGATGAGAGCATTCTTGTGTGATGAGAATGAAACTTGACTAAACTATATGATTTTGTAGGGATGAACTTTCTTTGGCCATGTTATTTTGAGAAGACATAATTGCTTAGTTAGTATGCTTCAAGTATTATCATTTTTATGTCAATATGAACTTTTTTCTTGAATCTTTCGGATCTGAATATTCATACCACAATTAAGAATAATTACATTAAAATTATGCCAAGTAGCACTCCGCATCAAAAATTCTCTTTTTATCATTTACCTACTCGAGGACGAGCAGGAATTAAGCTTGGGGATGCTTGATACGTCTCCAACGTATCTATAATTTTTGATTGCTCCATGCTATATTATCTACTGTTTTGGACTATATTGGGCTTTATTTTACACTTTTATATTATTTTTGGGACTAACCAATTAACCGGAGGCCCAGCCCAGAATTGTTGTTTTTTTTGCCTATTTCAGTGTTTCGGAGAAACAGAATATCAAACGGAGTCCAAACGGAATGAAACCTTCGGGAACGTGATTTTCTCATAAGATAAGACCCAAGAGACTTGGACCCTCCTTCAAGAAAGCCACGAGGCAGTCACGAGGGTGGAGGGCGCCCCCCCCCTAGGGCGCACCCCCTGCCTTGTGGGCCCCTCGAAGCTCCACCGACGTACTCCTTCCTCCTATATATACCTACGTACCCCCAAACGATCGGGGACGGAGCCAAAAACCTAATTCCACCACCGCAACTTTCTGTATCCATGAGATCCCATCTTGGGGCCTGTTCCGGAGCTCCGCCGGAGGGGGCATCGATCACGGAGGGCTTCTACATCATCATCCAAGCCCCTCCGATGAAGTGTGAGTAGTTTACTTCAGACCTACGGGTCCATAGTTAGTAGCTAGATGGCTTCTTCTCTCTTTTTGGATCTCAATACAATGTTCTCCCCCTCTCTTGTGGAGATCTATTCGATGTAATCTTCTTTTTGTGGGTGTTTGTTGAGACCGATGAATTGTGGGTTTATGATCCAGTCTATCTATGAATAATATTTGAATCTTCTCTGAATTCTTTTATGTATGATTGGTTATCTTTGCAAGTCTCTTCGAATTATCAGTTTGGTTTGGCCTACTAGATTGGTTTTTCTTGCCATGGGAGAAATGCTTAGCTTTGGGTTCAATCTTGCGGTGTCCTTTCCCAGTGACAGAAGGGGCAGCAAGGCACGTATTGTATTGTATTGTTGCCATCGAGGATAACAAGATGGGGTTTTATCATATTGCATGAAACTATCCCTCTACATCATGTCATCTTGCTTAAGGCATTACTCTGTTTTTAACTTAATACTCTAGATGCATGCTGGATAGCGGTCGATGAGTGGAGTAATAGTAGTAGATGCAGGCAGGAGTCGGTCTACTAGTCTCGGACGTGATGCCTATATACATGATCATACCTAGATATTCTCATAACTATGCTCAATTTTGTCAATTGCTCAACAGTAATTCGTTCACCCACCGTAGAATACTTATGCTCTTGAGAGAAGCCACTAGTGAAACCTATGGCCCCCGGGTCTCTTTCTCATCATATCAATCTCCATCACTTTATTATTGCTTTGCTTTTACTTTGCCTTTTACTTTTCACTTTGCATCTGTATACCAAAAATACCAAAAATATTATTTATCATCTCTATCAAAGCTCACTTTCATAAGTGACCGTGAAGGGATTGACAACCCTAAGCGCGATGGTTGCGTTGAGCTATTGTTTTTGTGTAGGTACGAGGGACTCGCGCGTAGCCTCCTACTGGATTGATACCTTGGTTCTCAAAAATTGAGGGAAATACTTACGCTACTTTGTTGCATCATCCTCTCCTCTTCGGGGAAATCCAACGCAGTGCTCAAGAGGTAGCAGTGAGCTCGTCCTACGCCTGCTGGAAAAGAAAAAGGACAAACTCAAGCCGAAGTGGGAGGGTCCCTTCCTCATCAATGAATTTCTCACCGAAGGAGCGTACAGCCTGCGTGATGCATCAGACAATCGCTTAGAGACGAACCCGTGGAGTGCTGCCAGACTCCGAAGATTCTACGCCTCGAGTCATACTCTTTGTTCGCCTTCTTCTCCCTTTGTATCCCTTTTCTTTCTCTTTAAATTTTTCTCCAACTCTATAGCTCTTGTGCGGCTAAACCGCACACCTATGACATACACGTCCTTAAATGTATACGCTCATAATACCCGAGGGCTTCTTTTACAAGAAGCTTATTATTATTTTCCGAGCATCAAGCTCACCACATATGTGTCCTTTCTTCATATGTACCTTTTCTTCGCCATTATATGCACCATTATGACATAAGTTTTTGCCAAGCTGGGTTGCCTAGCTCCTGTGCATATGCCCTACATTCCCATTTGTTCGGCTAGGGCATAAAGGGAGCACCTCTTTTTTGTTACAGCCGGGTCATCTGGACTTGTACCTCAGACTAGGTGAAGCCGAAAGCTAGCGTTCTTAAGGGAATATTTGGTCGGTGGACTAAAGACGTTATACCCTAATTACACTATGAACCCCCATATGTACGTATACTGTGATTCTTCAATCATAGTTCGGGCATGCATGCTAATGCATGTTCACCCAGGGAAAGGAACCCTTAACGGAACTATTCTCCCTGGAAGATGTTTCTTACAATCAACAAGTAATATAACATAGCTAGTCGGATACAACTTGTCTGTCCAAGCAACTATGACCCCTACACCTAGTTTCCACGCATATCCCGGTCTATATTACCGCTCCGGTATTCGAAAACACTCCGCACCTTCGGACCCAAAGGTCGAAGCGAAAAGGTCTGCCATGACAATCGTTTTACAAATCCGGCTAGGGACAAATTTTTTAATTGAAGTACATAGTCACTTGGACTCAAAAACTTCTTCCTCTATGCCGTCTAACAGGCTGTCTAGCTTACAATCCTATTGGGAAAATTTGGGGGCTATCTTTACTTGGTCATATGCCAAACTAACTGGAATTTCTTGTCCATCTGACCCCCGAGGTACGACCCAGGCCATATGATTCAGATCAAGCTTGGTGTACCGTGTTTTTACCATGGCCTAGGCCTCTCGCGCACCTTCTCGGCAGGCTGATATCTTCCATAATCGAAAGCGCCACCGAGATCCTTGGAATAGCTTCAAAAGCTCCTCCATGCTTCCTGGAGGGGAGGCGGATGGCCATAAAGCCTTGGCAACACTCCGCATTGCTTGCCGAGCTTGCTCGTGCACTTGGGATAGCTTTTGCAGCAGATCGCCTTGAGATCCGGACATTTCCTCTTCAGGACGACCAGTCAGCATAGCTGTAGACATAAATCTGTCAGTTCATTTTTCGCTGAATTACACGGAGGTAAGTTCAAAAGAATATTGAATATGCCGCCTCATAGCCTCCTATTTTCCTCTACGGCGTCAGCTAGTTGGGCTCGTACATCTTTTAGATTTTCGCCCAGCAGGGTGTTGGAATCCTGTAATTTGTTCTTATCATCCCTGACTCGTGTCAGCACACGTTCGCCGGTGGCATGACGCCTTTCGGCCTCTTGTTCACCCGCCTGCGCGACTTTCAGTTCCTCTTTCAGTTGATCTATTGATCATGTCATCGGAAACGCAACAATATTCACATTACTGGTGCATGATTATACTTTTCCTGGATGGAGGGGAACATTACCAAGCGGTGCCTCCTTCGACTTCTCCAGTTCGGTGGTAACAATAGCTAGCTGAGTCTAGCACTTTTCCAGCTCATGAGACAGCATGTTGTTCTTCTCTGTGAGTACCTGATTATACAATGATCCTTAAATCAGTTGCTTCAACTGTTTCAAGTCTCAGGGGCTACTGGTATATGATTACTAGATCTGTACAATGCGTACTTACCTGCATATCTTTCAAATGCTGGTCAATGGCTCTGGCAAGCCCGTCCCGAGCAGCTCGGATGTACACATCAGCCGAGCTGAAGGCATTGAACACCTCTTTAGTAAAATAAGAGTCGCGAAGAGCGGCCTCCGGCATCGATGATTCATGGCACTCTCCACTTCTAAGTTCGTGAAGGATACATTATCCAAATCCTCTGATGGAGGACAATCCGGCATCGCTCCCGTGTCAGCCCCCGCCCTAGAGGCAGGGTCTGGAACCTGACTGGTGGAGGCGCGACCGACAGGATCCCCGGACATAGTCCGATGAACATTCTTCCTGATAAAATATAGCAGACAATGTCAAAGTTCGATATGACTGCCAGAGGGCATATTTAAAGCCATACCTCTTTGATGAAGGCTCGGCCGTGTTGTCATTTGCCTTCCTCTTCGAAGACCCACCCGGTGTAGGATCCGCTCTCTTATGAGATGCCTCCGATACGGCATGACGCGTCGATCGCCTCCCCTTTGGAGCACGAGACAGTGCGGTGGATGAGGCATAACGAGGAAGCTCTTTCAGAGGAGATGTCTCCTGGTTACTTACATGTGAGGCAGGAAGGAGGCCAGGATAATCGGCCATGATGGCCACTTCTGTGCCGTCATAGCTCGCCTGGTAGAAGACTCCCTCTTTGATTTCTACAAATATGTTTGGATCCTCCTCAAATCCAGGATCGAGGTCCCGGTTATGGTCCTCCGGCTATGGAGCGGGACTATAAATCTCCGCGATAGCCTTCCGCCATTCCTATTAAAAATGGACGGGTAAATGTCAATTAAACATGACTCGGGGAAAGGATTGAGTAAGGAGGTGAGATTAAAACTCACCCATCTAGGGGGATTGTACATGGAGAATCCCTCTTGACGCTTAAGATGAGTAAACTCCTCTTTCTCCCCTTTATACAAATCGGCCAATATTGTGGCCAGGGCGGCAGGGGTGTCCGGACCCTTTCGTTCATAGCGTGAGGCGTCATCTTCCCCATTGTAGTGACACATGGGGAGCCCACTGAATTGGAGTGGCTGAACACCTCGCATTATGGAAGTTGCCATTACCTCGATTATTGATAATCCGGACTGGGCAAGTGTCCTTATCCCGCCCATTAATAGTTGAACTTCTATGCTGTCTTCCTCCTCGAGGCTCCGAGGACGCCAGCTGTGGCGTTTCCTCAATGGAGCACTAGAAAATTCGGGAAGGCCCATTCGGACTGGGTCGGGGAGAGGGACATCTTCAATATAAAACCACTCCGAGGACCACTCTTCGGATGCCTTCTTCGGTGTACCGGACAAGTATCCGGTTCCAGCCATGCGCCATATCTCGGCGCCACCCACCTCTAATATGGATCCATTTTGGGTACGAGGGACGAGGCAGAAAAGTTTCCTCCATAAATCAAAGTGGGCCTCGCAGCCCAGGAACAGCTCGCAAAGAGCGACAAAACCCGTGATATGTAGGATGGAGGCTGGAGTGAGGTTGTGCAGTTGAAGGCCATAGTACTCTAGTAGACCTCGGAGGAAAGGGTGGATTGGAAACCCGATGGCTCTTATTAAGAAATATACGAAGCACACTCGCTCCCCCTGGTTGGATTAGGGAAATTTTCCGCCAAGGCTTCGCCTGTAAAGGAGATTAATCCCGCCCGAACAGGGACTAGATCCGCGGGGGGAGGAATCCCTACGTTTGAAGCTTACTCAGCTGGTCATGGGATACTGAACATTTCTCCTAATCGCCTTTTTCGGAGCCATGGGGGCGGGAGGAAGAACTGGGAACGCTAGCCATGTTGGAATGGTTTCTCCTAGCAAGCTCTGAGGATTTTCTGCCTGGTGTGAGATGGCATCTGAGATCCAATCCACTTAAATATACACCTTCCTTACATGACTAGGGTGTTATGTGCAAAAACACTATGACCTTTCGTGGAAGCCGAAGCAATGGAGGCGCGGAAGCCGATGGGTACGACATTAAATGAAAAGCCAAGTATAACTCTTCGGATCAGACGCTTTGAATTATTCGGAAGAAGAACCCGCCTTGCAATGCCGAAGACTATCAGCGCGCTGGACACATCATCATTGAAGTCTGGTTCGGGGGCTACTGAGGGAGTCCTGGATTAAGGGGTCCTCGGGCATCCGGCCTATGTGATGTGGGCCGGACTGATGGGCCGTGAAGATACAAGATAGAAGACTTCCTCCCGTGTCCTGATGGGACTCTCCTTTGCGTGGAAGGCAAGCTTGGGATTCGGATATGAAGATTCCTTCCTTTGTAAACCGACTTTGTACAACCCTAGGCCCCTCCGGTGTCTATATAAACCGGAGGGTTTAGTCCGTAGAGGCAATCACGATCATATAGGCTAGACATCTAGGGTTTAGCCATTACGATCTCGTGGTAGATCAACTTTTGTAATCATCATATTCATGAAGATCAATCAAGCAGGAAGTAGGATATTACCTGCATCAAGAGGGCCCGAACCTGGGTAAACATCGTGTCCCTTGTCTCTAGTTACCATCGACCCTAGATGCACGATTTCGGACCCCCTAACCGAGATCCGCCGGTTTTGCCACCGACACCGGCGTCGGGCGAAAAGGCTGCGATAAACCTCTTCTTGGCCATTGGCTCCTCGAGCTCCCCGGCACATAGGCGGAGGTTGAGGATGGATGCGCCGACGATGGCTGCGACCTAACAATGGTTTCGAGGGGGGTGTCGGTGTCAAAACCGGCGGATCTCGGGTAGGGGGTCCCGAACTGTGCGTCTAGGCCGGATGGTAATAGGAGGCAAGGGACACGAAGTTTTACCCAGGTTCGGGCCCTCTCGATGGAGGTAAAACCCTATGTCCTGCTTGATTAATATTGATGATATGGGTAGTACAAGAGTAGATCTACCACGAGATCGAAGAGGCTAAACCCTAGAAGCTAGCCTATGGTATGATTGTTGTGATATATGTTGTCCTATGGACTAAAACCCTCCGGTTTATATAGACACCGGAGAGGGTTAGGGTTACACAAAGTCGGTTACAATGGTAGGAGATCTTCATATCCGTATCGCCAAGCTTGCCTTCCATGCCAAGGGAAGTCCCTTCCGGACACGGGACGGAGTCTTTAATCTTGTATCTTCATAGTCCAGGAGTCCGGCTGAAGGTATAGTCTGGCTATCCGAACACCCCCTAATCCAGGACTCCCTCAGTAGCCCCTGAACCAAGCTTCAATGAAGATGAGTCCGGCGCGCAGATTGTCTTCAGCATTGCAAGGCGGGTTCCTCCTCCAAGTACTTCATAGAAGATTTTGAACACAAAGATAGTGTCCGGCTCTGCAAAATAAGTTTCCACATATTACCATAGAGAGAATAATATTTACACCAATCTAATCTGCTAACGTATTCCGTAGCGTGACACACCACGGCCAAGCCTTTATCCGAGTCGTTTCATTATCCCACCTCAGCGCGTCACGCGAGGCGGTTTCCTTGGCACGTATTGTTAAAGCAGAGACCGTGTCCCCTTATTCCGGGATTCTCATCAATACAGACGTGGGTAACCCAACCGCGCCATTGATTACGGCGCTTGGAGATAGGCGAGTTTTACCAAGCTGGTGGGGACATGTAGTTGCGTCCACCCATATAAGGGGATAAGGATCCACCTTTTCACCTACGCCTTCTTCCTCCTTTGCCTATCCATTCTTGCGCACTCGAGCTCCAGCGCCCAAGTACGCACTCCCTACCTCAACCTTCTCCAGCCATGTCCAGAGCGGGAGGCAAGTGGATGGTATCCTCCGTCACGGAGGGACACATCAAAAAGCTGAGGAAGGCCGGATACCTGTCTAACAACATCGCGTACCGGCTTCCCGAAAAGGGGCAACTCATCCCCACCTCTAGGCCCCATGAGAGGGTGGTGTTCCTCCCCCATTTCCTCCGCGGACTGGGCTTCCCTCTCCACCCATTTGTCCGGGGGCTCATGTTCTACTACGGCCTGGATTTCCACGACCTGGCCCTGAACTTTGTCCTCAACATCTCAGCGTTTATCGTCGTGTGCGAGGCTTTCCTCCGCATCCGCCCCCATTTCGGCCTATGGCTCAAGACTTTCAACGTCAAGCCGAAGGTGGTGCGCGGCAACCAGGCGGAGTGCGGAGGCGCCATGGTGGGCAAGATGGCCAACGTCCTATGGCTCGAGGGCTCCTTTGTGGAGACCCTGAAGGGGTGGCAATCGGGGTGGTTTTATATCACCGAGCCGCGCGACGCCGAATGGGTCGCACACCCGATTTTCGATCCGGACCCCCTACGCGGCTCACCTCCTGGAAGGAGACGGGCCTGTCGTGGGGTAAGAAAGGAGAGCTGACCGGACTCCAAACATGCATCCAAACCCTGGTGGACAAGAACCTCAAACTTGTCAACGTAGTCCAGGTTATGCTCATCCGCCTGATCCTCCCGTGTCAACAACGGGCTTTCAACCTGTGGGAGTTCGACCCGGCGCGGCACCAAACTCTAAGCAGGCTCTTCGACACGACGTACGAAGATGCTTGGAAGGTGCTTTTCAAGGGCGCCGAGGCTCCCGCATCTGCTACTGAGGATCGCGGATTCAGTGCGCAGCATCACGCTCTCGCGGTAAGCTGTTTTTTCCTTTTACAGGGTATCAGTCTTTCATAGTTTGACTCCATGCGGGATCTAAGCTCCCTTACCTTTGACAGGACTGGCAGGTGACGTCCGGACAGATTAACTGTCCGGCTCCTTTGCCCGAAGGCCCAGCGGATGCCCGCTTGGCGAAGCTGCTGGTTCCGGTACCCTATGTGGTGCCAGAGAAGAAGGCCGCGAAAAAGGCCACGGGGACTCGAAAGAGTGCCCGGCGCCAGGAGGTGTCGGATCCATCATTCGACGGTTCCGAGGCGCATTCCTCCCGTGAAGACGACGAGGAAGAAGAAGAGACCCCTCCCCCTCCAGCGGGAGGAGAGAGGAAAAGGAAGGCCACCCTCTCTAGGGAGGCCGGAGGGTCCAAGAAGGGGAAAACCCTTCCTCCGGACTACTCCATTGACGCCGACGACGACGGAGAGGAGTGTCAGCCCAGTGCCAAGCCCCTGGCAAAATCGTAAGTATCCGGATACCAGAGTAATTCATAGTATTCGTTTATTGCACAGCTTTCCCTTACGTCGAATAAGTTTATGCAGCCCACCCAAAGACTGGCTCGACGCGTCGTCGAGCGGTTCACTGGACTCGTCGGATGTGAACTCGCTTTCGACGGCTTCCTCCCCCCTCCCTACGGACGACACCGAAGTGTTGTCCCAACAGGTTCCAAGCCGGGAGGAGGTGGTCCTGGAGGCGCCGCAAGGCGACCTCCCGGACTCCAGGAGTAAAGGGGATGAGACCCCCCCCCCCCAGGGCTCCAAGTCCGGCTCTAGGCCAGACACTGCTCTGGAACCTTCAAAGGTTCCAGAGTCCGGCAGGCGACCTCCTTCCAAGAGGAGCCAGCCCACTGTGCCGGCGACCCAACCGGAGGCGCCGAACAATCTGTTGGAGGCGCTCCAAGGCGCCTCCATCGACGAGGGGCACCGCACTATTATGAGTGCGGTGATCCAGAAGGTTCAGTCCGCCAAGAGCGAGCTGACTGAAGCTTGTACTAGCCTATTAACAGGCTTTGAGGTAAGTAAAGAATGAATAAATAATATTACCGCATAGACAGTAGCCCCTGATGCCCTGTTTGGCGTTCGGAAAGAAAAGCCGAATAGAGGATCAAATAAAATTCGCAGGAGTCTAACAAAAATGAGTCAATATGCGTATGCAGGCTTCTCTGCTTGCGTCCGCTGCACTGACTGCGGAGGTGGACACGCTAAGGCAGAACCTCGAGCGGTCCGAGCAAGAGCTCGGGCATGCCAAGAAGCAGCTCGAGGACAATGAAGGTAAGAAATGCCTTGTTTAAATATATATAAAAAGGTGTAATTGCAAAAAATGACAGGATTATCGTGGCTATTGTAGGGGGCACGTCTGAGGTGGCGACCCTTAAGCAAGCACTGGTCGAGGCCGAGAAGAGGGCGGCCTCGGAGCGCACCGAGCGGGAGAAGTATGAGGCCGAGGTTGGCAAGGTACGGCAAGAGCTCCAGGCTCTCATGGAAAAACATGAGAGTTTGGAGCTTGACTCAAAGACGGGAGGGTCCGAGCTCGCGGTGGCTATTGAAAATGCCAAGTCTACCAAGGCCGAATCCCAGAAGACCCTCCAAGAGTTGGATGAGGTGAAGAAGATAGTGGCGGGTAAGGCATTCTTTATGCAAAGCAAACACATAAACATGAGTTACTTGTTACTTACCCGAATCCGGAGCTCTCCAGGAGCGTTCGCGGATCTTCCCCGGAGTGTGTCCGATGCCGCCGCATTCTATCGAGCCGAGGAGGGCAGCTCGACAGAGAAGGTGTTCTGGTTTCAGTATGCTGAGGCCGAACACCCCGTGCCCCTGAGCGACTAGCTGAAGCAACTGGTCGAGCTCCACAAGGCGGCCGAACATGCCATGAAGGGCCTCATTGTTCGGCTGTGGCCTGGAGGGGCTCTACCTGGGAGCTATTTCGGGCTGGTGCGGCGGCTGGTGGAGACCTGTCCATGGCTCGAAGTGATCAAGCGCTCCGTCTGCATTAAAGGTGCCCGTAGGGCCCTTGCCCGTGCTAAGGTGCACTGGGGCAAGCTGGATGCTGAGAAGCTTGTGAAGGGCGGGCCACCGCCGGGGAAAGAGCATCACAAGCCCGAGAATTACTATAAGGATGTTCTGAAGGGTGCCTGCCTTGTGGCAGATGAATGTTCTAGGGATGTAATTTTTGAGTGAAACTTGCTCGTTTTGTCCTGTGCGCTGAAAACTTGTTCATATGTGCTAAGAAATGCTGTTGGAATTTAAAATATTACCTTCTGTGCGGCTGTTTATCAATTCTGAGAGATGGCGAGTCGTCGGCTTCTGCCCCCGTGCCGCTAGTGCTGGGGTGTTCGGGATAAACCTGAGCGCTCTTTTTCCCATGTTTGGGTCCTTCGAGGGAGGCGCGCAGCCCAACGAACAAGGCAATCGGACTATAATGCGTGAACACTCTCACTTAGCCATAGAATTCTATAATTTTAAATTTCGGCGAAGCCCTTGGTATTCGGAAGACCGAGTTCGGGGCGCTATCCACGCCTTGGCCGGACAGAGCCGGCTCCTCGCCCTAAGCGGCATAAGTCTTTAGGGACTCGAAAAACCTCTCGAACAGCGACCAGCTCTCGCTTCATCATGACAGTCAGTTTTAGCTTTCTCCACTAAGGTGCTCGACCCAGCTCAACTGGGGCACAATCGCAGTGGTTCTCCTAGTGCTACCTTAGTCGATATAGCGGAATGTAAGGCACCAAAACATAGGAGCCGGGCAAACCCAACTATTGACCCAAGACATGATTCGGAGCCGATGCATATAATGCTATAAGTTTGGGGTGCCGAACTTGTTAAAGTGTTTGCACTTCTCACACCATATTGAGGGGTACTAAAGCCCCTGGCGTATTTTGGCCGTACCAACGTGTACGGGTGCAACATGTCGTTAAGGAACATATATAAAGAAAAAAGGTAATTCAAAAATAGACGAAAGCTATGCATTGTTTATTAAAAAGGGCTGTGATCAAAGCAGAACGATACAAATAATGCAATAAGTGGAAGGTTGGACTAGTTAACATGTCCGTTCCAGGGGCAAGCTGCGGAATATTATGCGGAACAGGTATACTGCTCGTGATAGAGACCACCTGGGAGTTCCGTAATGCGGCGTGGCTTGTCAGCTTCCCTGGTTCTTGCATCATTTGTGCAGCAATTGAACTGCCGAACAGGCGTTCCGAAGGATGGAGTCCTGAAAGTAAGAGAAAATTAAAAAATCGGCAGCCCCTGGTACGGTTTAAGCCGTGTTTTAGGCGTGCCGTGATGGTGCCCCTCCCCCTGTACCCATGGTATCTCTAGAGCGTAGTTATGTACGCGAAGTACTAGCATCGCCTTTTTTGAGGGTTGGGGTTGGGGCCGCATTGCTACGCCTGCTCGGATCGTGCCAGGCGGTCTTGTTGTAGGTTACTCCGGGCGCGCTTGACGGTGTCCGGTCGTTTAGTGGCCGGACTAATGAACTGCCTGGAGAGGCTGCTTTGTACTTCTGCTGCAAGGGCCGCCGTGTGCTCCTATGTTCGGAGGGAGCGTTCGGTGTTTCCATTGACCGTAATTACTCCTCGAGGGCCTGGCATCTTGAGCTTAAGGTATGCGTAGTGCGGTACCGCATTGAACTTAGCGAATGCGGTTCGCCCGAGCAGTGTGTGATAACCACTGCGAAACGAGACTATGTCGAAGGTTAACTCCTCGCTTCGGAAATTATCCAGAGATCCAAAGACCACTTCAAGTGTGACTGAGCCTGTACAGTTGGCCTCTACACCTGGTATTACGCCTTTAAAGGTCGTTTTGGTGGGCTTAATCCTCGAGGGATCTCTGCCCATTTTCGGCACTGTATCCTGGTAAAGCAGGTTCAGGCTGCTGCCGCCGTCCATAAGGACTCTAGTGAGATGAAATCCGTCGATAATTGGGTCTAGAACCAATGCGGCGAATCCGCCATGATGGATTCTAGTGGGATGGTCCCCTCGATCAAAGATGATCGGGCAGGAGGACCATGGGTTGAACTTTGGGGCGATTGGCTCCACCGCGTATACGTCCCTTAACGCGCGCTTCTGCTCCCTTTTAGGGACGTGGGTTGCGTATATCATGTTCACCATCCGCACTTGTGGGGGAAAACCCTTATGTCCACTGTTGTTCGGCGGCCGGGGCTCCTCGTCGTCATCGCTATGTAGCCCCTTGTCTTCATTTTCAGCGTTTAACTTGCCTGCCTGCTTGAACACCCAACAATCCCTGTTGGTGTGATTGGCCGGCTTTTCGGGGGTGCCATGTATCTGGCACAAGCGGTCGAGTATTCGGTCCAAACTGGACGGGCCCCTAGGATTCCTCTTGAATGGCTTTTTCCGCTGACCGGATTTAGAGCCTCTGAATCTGGCATTAACTGTCGTATCCTCAGCATTGTCGCCGTTAATGTGGCACTTCTGCTTGTTGTGACGCGACCTGCTACTACTGTCCCTGGTGTCCGAATTACCAGGGTTCTTGGTCATATTGTTGCTATGAGCAAGCCATCTATCTTCTCCCGCGCAAAAGCGGGTCATGAGTGTTGTGAGTGCTGCCATAGATTTCGGCTTTTCCTGTCCAAGGTGTCGGGCCAGCCACTCGTCATGGATATTGTGCTTGAAGACTGCTAGGGCCTCAGCGTCCGGACAGTTGACTATTTGATTTTTCTTTGTTAGGAACCATGTCCAGAATTGCCTAGCCGATTCCTTTGGCTGCTGAATTACGTGACTTAGGTCATCAGTGTCTGGGGGTCGCACATAAGTGCCCTGGAAATTGTCGAGGAATGCGGCTTCCAGGTCCTCCCAACAACTGATTGATCCTGTTGGCAAGCTGTTAAGCCAATGCCGAGCTGGTCCTTTAAGCTTGAGTGGGAGGTATTTGATGGCGTGGAAATCATCGCCGCGGGCCATGTGGATATGAAGGAGATAATCCTCGATCCATACCGCAGGATCTGTTGTGCAATCATATGATTCGATGTTTACGGGTTTGAAACCCTCGGGGATTTGATGATCCATTATTTCGTCTGTAAAGCATAGTGGGTGTGTGGCGCCTCTCTACTGGGCTATATCATGACGTAGCTCCAATGAGCTTTGTCTACTGTGTTCGGCCCTGCCGAATTTGTGGCCGGCGTGAAGGTTACCGTCTCGAGCCGTGGGGCGCCCCCGCGATCCGTAGATCAATCTTGTTTGCCTTGCCTTATCCTCCAACATATCTCTGTCGCGGCCACGAGGTGGCCGGTCGGCCGCATCAACTGCTTCCTCCTCTATCGGGGTAGCAACTTGCGCTTTGGGTAGCTCTTGGAAGGGCGTTCGAGTTTATGCTCTTCGGCTGCAAGGACTTCAGTCCATTTGTCGACTAGCAAATCTTGATCAGCTCTAAGTTGTTGCTGTTTTTTCTTGAGGCTTCTTGCCGTGGCCATAAGCCTGCGTTGAAAATGCTCTTGCTCGACGGGATCCTCTGGCATGACGAATTCGTCGTCGTCGAGGCTTGCCTCGTCTTCGGAGGGAGGCATATAATTATCGTCCTCGACCTCTCTGTCTGCCGCTCTCTCATGAGGGCTGGTTTCTCCATCCTCTTGTGCTAAATCTTGCTGGAGGGGGTTTTCTTCGGCACTTTCCCGAGTATTATTATCTCCTGTGCTGGAATCACCGTATTTGTTTTGGCGGGATTTTGAGCGGCGCCGCTGACGCGGGCGCTTAGGCTGTTTCTTGGAGGGGTCATCCTCCGCTGTTCCATCGCCATCTCCTTATTTTGGGGTGTCCACCATGTATATGTCATATGACGAGGTGGCTTTCCAGGGCCTAGTAGGCGCTGGTTCTTCATCATCTCCTTCATCGGCGTCCATATCGTCGATGTCTTCAGAGTCGAAGTCGAGCATGTCGGTTAAGTCGTCGACAGTGGCTACAAAGTGGGTGGTGGGTGGGCTTTGAATTTCTTCATCGTCCGAATCCCAACCTTGCTGACCGTAGTCCAGCCAGGGCTCTCCTGATAAAGATAGAGATTTTAGTGTTTTCAGAATATCGCCGAAAGGCGAGTGCTGAAAGATGTCCGCGGCAGTAAACTCCATGATCGACGCCCAATCGGATTCGATCGGCAGGGGCGCGGAGGAGTCCGGAGAGGAGTCCGGCTCCTTGGAGTCATGAGTCTCATAGAGTACGGGGCTGGTGTTCGGCTCAATCGCCATTGGGATCGCAGCCCCCGAGGTGGCGTCCAACCGCCCATCCTCGATCGGCGCAGTTGGCTCCGAATTAAGGGTCGAAGCTGATGCGGGTGCGGCCTCCAGGGCACTGTTTGGCGGCAGAGCTAGATCATGCTCGTCGGGACAGTGCGGCGCGCTCGGCAGTGGCTCGAATCCGTCGAAGATCAAGTCCCCGCGGATGTCAGCCATGTAGTTTAAACTTCCAAATCTGACATGACGGCCAGGGGCGTAGCTTTCGATCTGCTCCAGACGGCCAAGTGAATTGGCCCGCAGTGTGAAGCCGCCGAAGACGAAGATCTGTCCGGGGAGGAAGGTCTCACCCTGGACTGCATCGCTATTGATGATCATAGGAGCCATCAAGCCTGACGGCGACGACACAGAGGAACTCTCAATGAAAGCACCAATGTCGGTGTCAAAACCGGCGGATCTCGGGTAGGGGGTCTCGAACTGTGCATCTAGGCCGGATGGTAACAGGAGGCAAGGGACACTAAGTTTTACCTAGGTTCGGGCCCTCTCGATGGAGGTAAAACCCTACGTCCTGCTTGATTAATATTGATGATATGGGTAGTACAAGAGTAGATCTACCACGAGATCGAAGAGGCTAAACCCTAGAAGCTAGCCTATGGTATGATTGTTGTGATATATGTTGTCCAATGGACTAAAACCCTCCGGTTTATATAGACACCGGAGAGGGTTAGGGTTACACAAAGTCGGTTACAATGGTAGGAGATCTGCATATCCGTATCGCCAAGCTTGCCTTCCACGCCAAGGAAAGTCCCTTCCGGACATGGGACGGAGTCTTTAATCTTGTATCTTCATAGTCCAGGAGTCCGGCTGAAGGTATAGTCCGGCTATCCGAACACCCCCTAATCCAGGACTCCCTCAGGGGGCAAGGTTGTGTTTGAGGAAATAATGCGGCAACTAAAAATTTAACTAGGTGGGAGTACATAACAAGGCGGGGCTATTGAAAATTTGGATCAAGGGCGAGCAGATATTTTTGAGATTGCGAGGGATGCAGAGGTGGGAGTAAAATGCCGAGGCTAGTGAAAATTTGAATCAAGGGACTGAAGCAAAGCGGGAGTTTTTGGGGAGCGAGCTAGTGTGCTTGACACGCCGGCTGTGGACTATAGCTGATGCACCTTCTCGCGTAAGTCATAGGCGTACCATACACCGGCGGTGCTCCAAGATATTTTGTACTACATCTCACATAGTTGGTGATAAAAAAACTGTGTGGGATCTACTTGATTTGAATTACATAATGGGGTCACAGCAACTATATGCCGGGGAGCTCGAGGAGCCAATGTCCAAAAAGAGGTTTATCTGCAGTGAACATGCAACTATATGTGTGTTGTAAAAGAATTGGATTTATTGAGGGTTCGTTTGGACATTTTATACATTAAACTGGTTTTCTAGCCATTTCAAGTGCACAATTCAAAATTAAACTACATGCACATGCTCCGGTGCATATAAATTTGTTGAAAAATCAAATATGTGTCCTTCAGTGCATGCTTAGGTCCCATGCAAGAAACGGGAATGAATTTTTCGGGGTTCGTTTGGCCTTTTTATACATTAACTGGGTTTTCCAGACATTTTATGCGCATAATTCAAATTTGAACTACAAGCACATGCTCCAGTGCACCAAAGTTGGTTGAAAAATCACATGTGTGTCCTTGGGTGCATCCTTAGGTCCCATGCAAGAGATGGGAATGAATTTCAAACACCAGGGCACTGTTGATTACCAGCAAAACGTTGAGATACCTGGTTTTTAAATTCTAGTAAATCCAAAACTCATTTGAAATTCATGAAACTTGGCATGCTATCATGGAGCGGTCTCAACATGCCGTGGTGAAAATTTTGTCCCATTTGGGGCAGGTTTGGGTAAGCTTCTCACAAACCAGAGCTTCTCACAACAAGCATGGTGGTTTCGGTAGGGAACGTGCCACCTTTGGGGACGAAATGATATCCATTGCCTCTTATTGCTTTCTAAAAATTTCTACTGTCAATATAGAACAACATGAGTGTTGTGTTTAATCTTGGAATTTTTCAGGGTTCGTTTGGCCTTTTTATACATTAACTGGGTTTTCTAGGCATTTTATGTGCATAATTCAAATTTGAACCACAAGCACATGCTCCAGTGCACTAAAGTTGGTTGAAAAATGACATGTGTGTCCTTGGATGAATTTCTAGGTCCCATGCAAGAGATGGGAGTGAAATTCAAACACCAGGGCACTGTTGATTGCCGGCAAAATGTTAAGATGCCTGGTTTTTAAATTCTAGTAAATCCAAAACTCGTCTGAAATTCATGAAACTTGGCATGCTATCATGGAGTAGCATCAACATGCCGTGGTAAAAATTTTGTCCCATTTGGGGCAGGTTTGGGTATAAGCTTCTCACAAACTAGAGCTTCTCACAATAAGCATGATGGTTTCGATAGGGAACGTCCCACCTTTGGGGACGAAATGATATCCATTGCGTCTTACTGCTTTCAATTTTTTTCTCATGTCAGCATAGAACAATAGGAGTATTGTTAAAAATTTTGTGATTTTTTGGGGTTTGATTGGACATTTTTATGCATTAACTGAGTTTCCAATGCATTTATGTGCATAATTAAAATTTGAACTACATGCACATGCTACAGTGCATATAAATTGGTTGAAAAAACAAATATGTGTCCATGGGTGCATGCTTAGGTCCCATGCAAGAAATGGGAATGAATTTCAAACACCAGGGCACCGTTGATTGCCGGCAAAACATTGAGATGCCTGGTTTTTAATTTCTAGTAAATCCAAAACTCGTCTGAAATTCATGAAACTTGGCATGCTATCATGGAGCAGCATCAACATGTTGTGGTAAAAACATCTGTTCCATTTGAGGCAGGTTTGGGTATATGCTTCTCACAGACCAGAGCTTCTCACAACAAGCACGATGGTTTCAATAGGGAACGTCCCACCTTTGGGGACTAAATGATATCCATTGCCTCTTATTGCTTTCAATTTTTTTTCTCGTGTCAACATAGAACAACAGGAGTGTTGTGTCAATTCTTGTGATTTTTCAGGGCTCGTTTGGACATTTTTTATGCATTAACTGAGTTTTCAATGCATTTATGTAGATAATTGAAATTTGAACTACATGCACATGCTCCAGTGCATATAAATTGGTTTAAAAATCAACTATGTGTCCTTGGGTGCATGCTTAGGTCCCATACAAGAAATGGGAATGAATTTCAAACACCAGGGCACCGTTGCTTGCCGGCAAAATGTTGAGATGCCTGGTTTTCAAATTCTAGTAAATCCAAAACTCGTCTGAAATTCATGAAACTTGGCATGCTATCATGGAGCGGCATCAACATGCTGTGGTAAAATTTTTGTCCCATTTGGGGCAGGTTTGGGGATATGCTTCTCACAAACGAGAGTTTCTCACAACAAGCCGGATGGTTTCGGTAGGGAACATCCCACCTTTGGGGACGAAACAATATCCATTGCCTCATATTGCTTTCAAAAAAATTCTCGTGTCAACATAGAATAATAGGAGTGTTGTGTCAATTTTTGTGATTTTTCGGCGTTCGTTTGGACATTTTTATGCATAAACTGAGTTTTCAATGCATTATTGTGCATAATTCTAATTTTAACTACATGCACATGCTCCAATGCATATAAATTGGTTGAAAAATCAAATATGTGTCCTTGGGTGCATGCTTAGGTCCCATGCAAGAAATAGGAATGAATTTCGAACACCAGGGCACCGTTGATTGCCGGCAAAACGTTGAGATGCCTGGTTTTTAAATTCGAGTAAATCCAAAACTCGTCTGAAATTCATGAAACTTGGCATGCTATCATGGAGAGTTATCAACATGCCATGGTAAATTTTTTGTCCCATTTGGGGAAGGTTTGGGGATATGCTCTCACAAACCAGAGCTTTTGACAACAAGCCGGATGGTTTCGGTAGGGAACGTCCCACCTTTGGGGACTAAACGATATCCACTGCCTCTTATTGCTTTCAATTTTTTTTCTCATGTCAACATAGAACAACAGGAGTGTTGTCTCAATTTTTGGGATATTTTGGGGTTCGTTTGGACATTTTATGCATTAATTGAGTTTTCAATGCATTTATGTGCATAATTCAAATTTGAACTACATGCACATGCTCTAATGCACATAAATTGGTTGAAAAATCAAATATGTTTCCTTGGGTGCATGCTTAGGTCCCATGCAAGAAATGCGAATGAATGTCAAACACCCTGCCACGGTCACTCGGACACAAACATTGAGATACCTGGTTTTTAAATTCTAGTAAATCCAATGGTCGTTCGAAATTCGTGAAACTTGGCATGCTAGCATGGAGCGACATCAACATGCCATGGTAAATTTTTTGTCCCATTTGGGGCAGGTTTGGGGATATGCTTCTCACAAACCAGAGCTTCTCACAACAAGCGTGATGGTTTCGGTAGGGAACGTCCTACCTTTGGGGACGAAACGATATCCATTGCCTCTTATTGCTTTCAAATTTTTCTCATGTCAACATAGAACAACAGGAGTGTAGTGTCAATTTTTTGGATTTTTCGGGGTTTGTTTGGACTTTTTTATGCATTAATTGAGTTTTCAATGCATTTATGTGCATAATTCAAATTTGAACTGCACGCACATGCTCTAATGCATATAAATTGGTTGAAAATTCAAATCTGTGTCCTTGGGTGTATACTTAGGTCCCATACAAGAAATTGGAATGAATTTCAAACACCAGGGCACTGTTGATTTCCGGCAAAACATTGCGATACTTCGTTTTTAAATTCTAGTAAATCCAAAACTCGTCCGAAATTCATGAAACTTGGCATGCTTTCATGGAATGGCACCCGACATGTTGTGGTATTTTTCGTGTCCATTTTGAGAGAAGGCTCCGTCGAATAACAGCCAACAAAGGCATTTTGAAAAAATAGCTGCCACTTTAATATCTCAAACGATTGTCTAATTCAAATTGTGTGCGTTCTGTTAACCATTCACGTGACACCACGTGTCTTCGTTTTAATGGCTATAGGAGGTGCCGTGCGGACAACCGCTTGACCTTGACTGAATGGGAGGCGTGCAAGCGGAGTCTGGCGTGCAGGCTTATCGAGAGGCATGCAAGCTGTCCTCCAATGCACAGGCTCACCGGGAAGCGTGCGAGATGTACGTTGCGCAGGCTCACTAGGAAGCGAGCCCTTTGACTTCCATGGTCACCTGCCTTCCTCTCCATTAATGGCGCCCAAGCCGCTATTTAATACGGGGGCCTTACTGTCCGCCTCCCATTCCCCTCCCTTCCATAGACCTCCACCAATGCCATGGCGCAGAATGATCATCTGCCACTAGTCTTCAAGTTTGGTGAAGTCGACTCCGAGCCGGAGGAGATAGAAAATAAGGAGGAATGGGGCCTCATGGACATGGCCCAGAACGAGCTGGATGTTGGTGTCAAAACCGGCGGATCTCAGGTAGGGGGTCCTGAACTGTGCGTCTAAGGTTGATGGTAATAGGAGACACGGGACACGATGTTTACCCAGGTTCGGGCCCTCTCTATGGAGGTAATACCCTACTTCCTGCTTGATTAATCTTGATGAATATGAGTATTACAAGAGTTGATCTACCTCGAGATCATAATGGCTAAAACCCTAGAAGTCTAGCCTATGGGATTATGATTATCTCTATGGACTAAACCCTCCGGTTTATATAGACACCGAAGGGGACTAGGGTTATACAAAGTCAGTTACAGAGAAAGGAATCTTCATATCCGAACGCCAATCTTTCCATCCACGCCAAGGAGAGTCCCATCCGGACACGGGTGAGAGTCTTCGGTCTTGTATCTTCATAGCCCATCAGTCCAGCCCATGTCCAATAGGCGGGACACCCGAGGACCCCTTAGTCAAGGACTCCCTCACTAGCCACTAAACCAGGCTTCAATGACGAGGTGTCCGGCGCGCAGATTGTCTTCGGCATTACAAGGCAGGTTCCTCCTCCGAATACTCCAACACAGCCTTTGAACACAACGAACACGACCGGATCTGCAAAACAAGTACCACACACCACCGCAGAGAGTATAATATTTCATGAGTCCAATCTGCTGACAACTTTTTGTAACGTGATATCATGTCCCTGTCCAGTTATTATTTTGAACCATTTTTCGGCCTGCCGCTCCGTATTTTGAGATGCGGTTTTATTGGCACATCTTGTCAAAGCAGAGATCATGTCCCCTTATTGTGAGATTCTCATCAATACGGGTATGGGTAATCCAACCATGCCATCAGCATGGCCCCTAGGGAATATGTGAGTTTTATGGCGAGTTGGGAGGCGCTTGATATTCACTGCCTTTATAAGGAGATAAGGATTCACATCTTTCACCCATGCCTTCTCTCTTTTCGCCTACCCACTCTCTAGCTCCAGCACCCAAGTTCTCATCTTTTCTACCTCAAGAAAGCACTCCGACCATGTCCGGAGCACAGGGCAAGTGGATGGCCTCCACCATCAAGGAGAAGGACATCACCCAGCTTCGGGGGCCAGATATTTGGCCAAGGAGGTCGCCCATCGGCTTCCAACCGAGGGATAGATCGTGCCTACCCCGAAGCCCCATTAGAGGGTAGTTTTCATCCCCCACTTCGTCTGAGCACTGGGATTTCCACTCCACCCCTTCGTCCGCAGGCTCATGTTCTACTATGGGCTGGATTTCCATGATCTGGCCCCAAATTCCTTCCTCATTATCTCGGCATTCATCGTCGTGTGTGAGGCTTTCCTCCGCATCCCACCACACTTCGGATTGTGGCTAAAGACCTTCAATGTAAAACTGAAGGTGGTGGGCGGCCAACACGCAGAGTGCGGAGGTGCCATGGTGAGCAAAATGTCCAACATCCCGTGGCCCAAAGGCACCTTCGTGGAGACCGTCAAGGGGTGGCAGAAGTTGTGGTTCTACATCACAAAGCCTCGCGACAGTACCTGGGCCGCGGCTCCCGAATTCAAATCTGGGGCCCCAACGCGGCTTACCTCCTGGCAAGAGAAGGGCCTGGAATGGTCTTCGTCGGACAAGCTGACAGCGCTTTAGACGCGCATCAGGAGCATGATGGACAAGAACGTCAAGCTTGTCGATCTGATTCAGGTGATGCTAGTTTGCCAGATCCTTCCATATGAGAACCGGGCTTGCCACCTATGTGAGTTCGATCCGGCCGAGCACAAGACCTTGCAACGGTTCTTCGGAACTACGCACGAACATATCTGGAAGGTGCTCTTCAAGGCCAACGAGACGTGGCCGAAGATGACCGAGGACCGTGGGCACAACCTGGCCCATCCCACCAGTTCGGTAAGTTTTCCGTGCTTCAAGGTGTATCCTTTACTTGCTTACTCAAGGAGGATGTCCGAACTGCCCTATTTGTTTTTTCAGGGGTGGACAAAGAAGGCGGAGCGGATTTAGTGTCCGGCTCTGCTGCCCGAGGAACCAGCCATCTCACTACTGATGGAGATGCTGGTTCCGGCGCCCTACAAGGCACCGGAGAGGAAGGCCAAGAAGAAGGCCAAGGGGACCAGAGGTGGCCTCCATCCCAAGGGTACTTCGGACATGGTGTCCGAAGACGCCAAAACTCACTCCTCCGCCGCCGAAGATGAGGAGGAGGAGGAAGAGGAAGAAAAAAGCATCTCCCCCCTCCACAAGGGGGAAAGAAGAGGGCGGCCTCCCCAAATCTGGAGGCGGAGGCGTCCAAGAAGGGGAAGGTCTCCCTCACGGATAGCTTCGCGTGGGACATCAATAGCAGCCCAGAATGGCGCCCCCGAGATAAGCCCCTGGCCGAATCGTGAGTATTCAAAGACCCCGACGCATTCATATATCATCATCTTTACTTCATAATTTTAACATGTCGAATCATGTACTAGCAGTCCGGCTCGTTCCGCCCTCCAGCGATCCTCGTCTTCGGGGAACTCGCTGGACCCGAAGGTGATGGACAGCGGGTCCCTTCCAGCGGCCTCCTCTCCTAGGGCCATGGACGACACCGAGGTGTTGTCCCGAAGGATCCTAGGCCAGGGAGAGACGCGGGAGGCCGTCAGGGCGGCGCCAGAGGGCGAGACCTCGGCCGTCGGACACATGGGGGAGCAGATCCCCATGGAGACTGGCGATGGGGGCCATGTCCAATTCGGCCCCCAGCCGAATACGATCTCGGAGACCTATACGGCTCCGAAATCCGGGAAGCAGCTTCCTTTGTCGGAAGGAGGTGTGCCCATTCCGCCGGTGACCTCTGTCCAACCAGAGGCACCGGGTACTCTACTGGAAGCGCTACGAAGTGCTTCCATCATTGAGGAACACCGTACCCTCATGGGTGCGGTGATTGAGAAGATTCAGTCCGCGAAGAGCGGACTAACCGAAGCCTGCACAAGCCTTTTAACCGGTTTTGAGGTGAACAATGCAATTTGTGAAAAGAAAGTCACACTATAGACAGTAGCCCCTGAGACTCTGTCCGATGTTTGGAAAGAAGAGCCGAACAGAGGATCAAATAATTTTTCGCAGGAGACTAACTAGATATGTCTATGTGAACAAGCAGGCGTCGTTGCTAGCAGCGACTCTCATGCTGCCGAAGTTTCCGTACTGAGGCAGAGTCTAGAGCGGGTCGAGGAAGAGCTCGGCCAAGTGAAAAAGCAGCTGGAGGACAAGCAGGGTAAGTAATGACCTATTCAGGTATAGCAAGATATGAATTGCTTGTGTTGATCGTATGATAATTTGTAGGAGCGGCATCCGAGGTGGAAACCCTCAAGGCAGCGCTTTTCGAAGCCCAGAAGAGGGCGGAAGATGAACATGCCGTCCACGAGAAGCACGAGGCCATGGTCGGTGAGGTTCAGTAGGAGCTACATGACGCCGTGAAGAAATGTGAGTCCTTGGAGCGCAAGAATGCGGACCAAGAGTCCGAACTTGCCAAGGCCCGTCAAAGTGCACAAGAGGCCCAGGTCGAAGCCCAGGGCGCCCTCTAGGAAATACAAGAGGCCAAGAAAATTGTGGCGGGTAAGGCTTTTATTATGCAGAGCAAGTATGTGAAGAATAGATATCTCTTTCTAACCCGGATTTGGAGTTCTCTAGGGGCGTTTGCGGATCTGCTATGTAGTGTTTATGACGCTGCGGGATTCTTCCAAGCCGAAGAGGGGAGCTCAATGGAGAAGTTGCTCTAGTCGCAATACCTTGCGCCAGAACATCCGGTGCCCTTTAGTGACCATCTAAAACAACTGGTCGAGCTGCATAGGGTGGCCGAACTAGCCATGAAGGATTTAATAATCCGGTTGTGGCCTGCAGAAGCTATACTCGGCAGCTACTTCAGACTCGTGAAGCAGCTGGTCAATGCCTGCCCTCGGCTTGACGCCATCAAGCGGTCGGTCTGCATAGAAGGTCCGCGGATGGCCTTCGCCCATGTCAAGATACAATGGGCGGAGATTGACGCCATCAAGCTCGCGACCGGAGGACCGCCCGCGGGCAAGGAGCACCGCACGCTCGAGCGGTATTTTGAAGATGTTCTAAAGGGATCCCGCATTGTGGCGGAGCAATGTGCTAAGGACATTAATTTTGAATGAATTCATTCATGTTATCCCGTCATGTATGATGAAAACAAGGTTGATATGTAATATAATGCTTTGCTGTTTATTATTTAAAATTTTACCTCCTGTGCGGCCGTTTTATCAAGTCTGAGAGTTGGCCAGTCGTCAGCTTCAGCCCCCACATAGGTTGTACGGGGGTGTTCGGGATGAATCTAAACACTCTTTATCCTAGAATTTGGTCCTTGAAGGAGGTGTTTAGTGCGAAGAACCAGGCAATCAGACTATGTGGCTTTATCACCCTCACTTAGCCATAGGAGTTTGACAATAAAAATTTAGGTGCAGCCCCTAGTATCCGAACTAGTGTGCTGTAAACACTTGGTCGGATAGGAATCAATTCATCGCATAATGCGGAAAAAATCGCTAAAGATTTGAAAACTCCGAAGAGCTGACCGGCTCACGCCGCATCATGACAGTCAATTTTCAGCTTTCTCTACTGAGGTGCTCATCCGGATAAACCAGGGCAAAATCGCAGTAGTTCTCCCTTTACTACCCTAGCCGATATAGCGGAATGTAAGGTAGTAAGCACAGGAGCCGGGCAACCCAACTATTGACCAAAGACATGATTCGGAGCCAATGCATATAATGCTAAATTCAGGGTGCCGAACTATACTGTAAAAAGTGTTCGGACTTTGTTGCCGTATTATGGGGCACAATGAAGCCCCTGGCGGATTAAAGCGTACCAAAGTGTACGGGTGCGATTTGATAAGATTATCAAAAGAGCAAGCTAGTGCCGCAGAAGTTGGGCTGCAAACTGTTTCCATTATAGTTTGATTGATATGTCTAAGCGTATTTGTACAAGTAGTGCAATAAGCAATAGGGCTATTTAATATGCCACAACCAAGGGAGAGCTGCGTGCGGGTCCTGAAAACAGGTGGAGTGATCGTTAAAGAGACCACCTAGAAATTCCCTTATACGTCAGTGCTTTTTGCCATCTTGGTGTATCTATCCTTTCAAAAGGACATGTGATCAGGCTGTCAGGAAGGGACTGTAGAAAAGAAACCTAAAAAGGGGGAAAAAGAAAAGGAAAGAAAAAGTGAAACTATGTGTGTCTAGGGGAGGTCGAGCCGTATTATGGATCACAATCTAGTTATGCCTCCGTCTATGCCCATGGTATTTTGAGTGCGTAGTTATGTACGCGCGGAACGAATGCCGCCACTTGGTAGGGTCTGGGATGGAGGCTGAATTGCTAGTCGAGCTCTTGACGAGCTGGGCTGTCCTGCTGTAGAGTAATCCAGACTCGTTTGATAGTGTCCGGGAGCTCGGCCACCAAATTAAGGTTCTTCTTGAAGAGGCTGCTCTGTACTTCTGCTGCTAAAGCAGCGGTGTGCTCCTCGGTACGGAGGGAGTGTTCCATGTTTCCATTGACTGTTATGATGCTGCGTGGTTCGGGCATCTTGAGCTTGAGATAAGCATAGTGTGGCACCATGTTGAATCGAGCAAATGTGGTTCGTCCCAGCAGTGTGTGATAGCCACTGCGGAAAGGGACGATGTCGAAGATCAACTCTTCACTTCGAAAGTTGTCCGGTGATCCGAAGACAACCTCTAGTGTGATTGAGCCCGTACAGCGGGCCTCTACACCTAGTATGACTCCTTTAAAGGTAGTCTTTGTGGGCTTGATCCTTGAGGGATTAATACCCATTTTGCACATTGTATCCTGATAGAGCAGGTTCAGGCTGCTGCCACCATCCATGAGGACTCGCGTGAGATGGAATCCATCAATGATTGGGTCAAGGACCAGTGCGGCTGACCCGCCATGACGGATACTGGTCGGATGGTCCCTGCGATCGAAAGTGATCGGGCAGGAAGACCATGGGTTGAACTTTGGCGCGATTGGCTCCATCACGTAGACGTCCCTAACCGCGTGCTTGCGCTCCCTCTTGGCGATATGGGTAGAGTATATCATGTTCACGGTTTTAACTTGGGGGGGGGGGGGCTTCTTCTGTCCCCTTGTGTTCGGCGGACGAGACTCCTCATCATCGTCCTTGCTTTGCGACCCCTTCTCCTTGTTCTCGGCATTTAATTTGCCGGCCTATTTAAAAAACCAACAGTCCGTGTTGGTATGATTGGCTGGTTTGTCTGGGTGCCATGGATCTAGCATGGACGATCGAGTATGCGGTCCAAGCTGGATGCATCCGGATTGTTTCTTTTATATGGCGTCTTCCGTTGGCCAGACTTGGAGCCACTGAATCCGGCGTTGACCGTCATGTCATCGGTATTGTCACCGTTGCTTCGACGCTTGTGCCTATTGTGCTGAGGCTTGTCATTGCTGTTTTTGGTCTCAGAGGTGCCAGCCTCACTTGCAGTATTTTTACTATGGGCTAGCCAACTATCCTCGCCCATGCAAAAACGGGTCATGAGTGCCGTGAGGGCTGCCATGGACTTCGGCTTTTCTTGGCCGAGGTGACGGGTGGGCCATTCGTCGCGGGTGCTATGCTTAAAGGCCGCTAGGGCTTCGGCATCCGGACAGTCGACGATCTGGTTCTTTTTAGTTAGGAACCTGGTCCAGAATTTCCTGGCTGACTCTCCGGGCTGTTGAACTATGTGACTTAAGTCATCAGCATCCAGAGGTCGTACGTATGTACCTTGGAAGTTGTCACGGAAGGCGTCTTCCAAGTCCTCCCAACTGCCAATAGAGTTTTCAGGCAGACTGTTTAACCAGTGCCGAGCTAGCCCTTTGAGTTTTAGGGGGAGGTATTTCATGGCGTGAAGGTCATCACCACGGGCCATATGAATATGGAGAAGAAAATCTTCAATCCATACCGCGGGATCTGTTGTTCCATCGTATGATTTGATGTTCACGGGTTTAAACCCTTCAGAGAATTCATGCCTCATTACTTCATTAGTGAAGCAAAGAGGGTGTGCGGCGCCTCTATATCGGGACATATTGCAACGTAGCTCGGATGGAATCCGTCTACGGCGTTCGGACCGGGCGTGATTAGGCTTGTTACGTCCAAATAGATAGCCGTCGTCACGTGTCGGGGCACGCCCCCGTGATCCGTAGATCGATCTGGTATGTCCTTCTCTACTGTCCAGGTCCTGCCGAAGGTCATATGTATATGCCCGAGCTGTTTTATCCCTTCCTTTACAGCAAGGTAGTATGGGTTGGTGTTCGGCTTGGGTTGCTGCTTTGTCCCGACCACATGGTGGTCGGTCAGCCGTATTGTGCGCTCATGGTACGAGCTCCAACACCTCGTCATCAAATTGAGGTAGCAATTTATGCTTCGGGTAACTTTTGAGTGGTCGCTTGAGGCTGTATTCCTCGGCTGCTAGGACATTAGTCCATCTGTCATTGAGCAGATCTTGATTAGCTTGAAGTTGTTGTTGCTTCTTTTGCAGGCTCCTTGCAGTGGCTATTAGCATGCGCTTAAAGCGCTCCTGCTCGAGAGGTTCCTCAGGCATGATAAAATCCTCATTGCCGAGGCTCACCTCATCCTCAGAGAGTGGAAGATAATTACTATCCTTCGAGTCTTCGTGCGCGGCCTATTCATCAGGGCTGACTCGCCCATCTTCCCGTTCGTCCTGTTCGGAAGTTGCCTCAACAGGGTCTTCATTGTCTCCGGCATCGTCTAGAGTATGTTTTCTCCTGTGCTGGTATTGCTATCTTTTTCACGGCATGACTTAGAGCAGCGTCGCTGTCGTCGGTGCTTTGGCTCTATCTCAGGAGGTTTATCTTCCACTTGGTCTTCTTTATCATCGCCTTTAACTTCTTTGGGTGTGTCCACCATGTGTATGTCATAGGAGGAGGTGGTCGTCCAGCGCCCGGTAAATGGCGGGTTTTGGGCCTGCTCCTCTTCGGCATCGTCGTCCATATCGTCGATGTCTCCGGAGTCGTAGTCGAGCATGTCGGTTAGATATTCGATAGTGGATATTAAGTTGGAGGTGGGTGGGAAGCGAAATTCCCCGTCATTAGCCCCGAGTTCAAACCGGATATAATTCGGCTCTGAGTCCCCTGCTAAAGAGAGGGGTTTTAATGAGTTTAGCACATCGCCTAAAGGTGAGTGCCGGAAGATGTCTGTGGAACTGAATTCGACGATTCGCGCCTGGTAAGGCTCGGCGGATGCGGATGCACATAGTTCGGAACCAGTGGCCGGTGATGAATCCGGGGGTCCGGTGACGCAGACACCGCTCGAGGTTGGGTCTGTGTGCGGCTCCAACGCTGCTGAGTCTGCGGCTTCCGTGGCGGGGTTAAGCTTCCCGTCTTCGCATGGCGTAAGCTGCTCCGGATCTAGCGCCAGAGCGCTTACCGACGCGATCTATTGGGTATGGTCCGATGACAGATTTAGGCCATGTTCATCATGGTGGCAGGGAGCGGCTGCCATGGGCTCAAATCCGTCGAAGATCAAGTCACCACGGATATCAGTGACGTATTTCAAGCTTCCAAACCTGACCTGTCGACCAGGGGCGTAGCTGTCGATCTGCTCTAGATGGCCAAGCGAGTTGGCCCACAGTGCGAAGCCGCCGAATACGAAGATCTGGACTGGGAGAAAGAAATCCCCTAGGTAATGTCGTTGTAGATGATGGATGGAGCCATCGAACCTTCTGATGACGACACACTGGAACTCTCAATGAAAGCACCAATTTCGGTGTCAAAACTGGCGGATCTAGGATAGGGGGTCCCGAACTGTGCGTCTAAGGTTGATGGTAATAGGAGACAGGGGACACGATGTTTACCCAGGTTCGGGCCCTCTCTATGGAGGTAATACCCTACTTCATGCTTGGTTGATCTTGATGAATATGAGTATTACAAGAGTTGATCTACCTCGAGATCGTAATGGCTAAAACCCTAGAAGTCTAGCCTATGGGATTATGATTATCTCTATGGACTAAACCCTCCGGTTTATATAGACACCAGAGGGGGCTAGGGTTATACAAAGTCGGTTATAGAGAAAGGAATCTTCATATCCGAACGCCAAACTTGCCATCCACGCCAAGGAGAGTCCCATCCGGACATGGGTGAGAGTCTTCGGTCTTGTATCTTCATAGCCCATCAGTCCGACCCATGTCCAACAGGTCGGACGCCCGAGGACCCCTTAGTCCTGGACTCCCTCACTAGCCACGGCGGTTGCTGCCCCCGCTCCCGTCCCAGCTCCCATCCCCACGCCCGCACCAGCGACCATCCCCATAGCATTGACGGGCTGGTCGCCGAGCACTATCGCAGAGCTGGAAGCCGCGGGCGTCAGCGAGGTCTCCGTGGACCCGTGCGAGCTCGTGCACATGCCAGCGCCAGCGCCCGTGCACGTGCGCGCTGGCCCCCGTGCGTTTGGCTACACCCTCCGCGCCCGTGCCCCTGCCCATGCGTGCCCCTTCACCCACCGCGGTGCCGGTCCCCGTGCGTTTGGCTGCACCCGCCGTGCCCGTGCCCGCGCGCGCGCCCCCTCAGCAGCATGGGACGCTGTCGTCGACCGCTACCTCTCAGCGGCACCAGTTGTCGTCCTCCCTCACCCTGCCCATCGATCGCGCGATGACATGATGTTTGATTTACAAGTGAAGAACATTTTGCGCTGCCTTGAAGACTTCAACAACGACATTCTGGAGGACGACAACGAAAACAACGGCGCAGCACGCTGCCTCCGCTGCCGCCGGAAATAGTTCTTTTGGGAGTATAATACTGTATCTCGAATTCTCGATCATATGAATATAAGTTCACAGTGTGACTGAATGAAAGATATGGTTTGAACAAACTTTCCTTTTTCTCTCTTAATGTACAGACTTATCAAACGATTTTCCTTTGAAAAAAACGTCAATGGTTTTTAAATATAAAACACTCATCGCAAACATTTTAGTTAGAACACCCGTACACAAACCTACAGCTTCCCCAGGAAGCAAAGGGAAAATGTGTTGAGCAGGATTTCTGCATCCCTTCAACGCAAAGGATTGTTTTGCATGACCCATGTGCAACCACGTTGAAACAATTGGGTAAGATTTGCATCTGTCATTTTGGGTATGTTGCCATTTGTCAAACTGGAAAGATTGGCATTTGTTTACCTAGTAACATTGCAATTTGTCAATCTTGTAACACCGCGATTTGTCAAAATATGCAGGTAAAAATCACTAGCACTATCTAATTTTTGCAACTAAAATCACTAGCACTGTTCATATGGACACCACTAGCAGGCGTGAGTTGATGGAAGCATATGCAAATGTACCATTGATTACATACAACAAGTCATCAACCCACAACGACAACGAGGATACATGTTGGATTATAGATCATTTCCAACAAAACATTCTAGTAAAGTAAAGTTTTTCTCACACAACAAATAACAAAGCGATGAAATGAACTTCAGCTCAACCACTCGTCGGTGTTGGAAATGCTTTCTTTGAACCAGAAGTGTTTCTCTGGGAAGGGCTAGCTACTGTCAATCTCGAGACCAACGCAGGACTGATCATCCAGGCTGAAGCGGCCTATGTCAGGACCCATATTGGGACGGTAGGGAAGCATAGCAATGTCCGTAGTATAGATATGGTTGCTTCTGATAAATGGTAGTAATGTTGTGTCAACAGCAGCTGGATCGCCTTCCACCATCATTGGATTGCTTTGTCCAAGGAAGAGCGAGTTTCCTCCAAGACTTTCAATACTGAACTAGGGAGAAGCTGTTGGTGCTAGTACACTAGTATCCATATCGAATACCCTGCAACGGATGTTGGAATGGGTCCGGAGAGTGTGACCATGCGAGACAACACCTGCTTCCTTAGTAACATTAGCAATGCCCTATATATAGACAAGAAGAGGTGATCCATCATAATAAGTTGCCAGGCGCCACTGAGTATATGGGTCCTCATGCTCGTGATCATCAGCATCATCATCTCCCCCTTGGTTATAAAATTTTTCAAGTATAGGTGGTGGAATGTTCACAGGACCTTGGAAACACAAGAAGGTTAATTAGTAAAGGGAAAGTAGCTAACCCGCATGCATGTGGATGAAACAATTATAATTACGGTGGACGACAAACATACCAAGCATCAGGATTCCAAGCAAAAATAGTGCCACGAGTGGTGGCAGCAAACACAAGACCCTCGTATTGAATTGCATCACAGTACTCATCCATGTACAGAAATTGATTTTTGAGCAATATCCATCGAGGTGTGGAAGTAAGGAAGGCAACAAGCTTGTCGAAGATAGCAACAACTTCATAGTTCGTGTAATCCCAAGAGCGGTTGGGAACTCGACATATTGCTATCTTCCATAGACGACAGTCACCATGATCGTATTTAACTCACGTAGAATACCAGTGTACTCAACCTCTGGGCAGCCTGAGATTTTTGGAGGTGGAACCTGGTGACGAGTGTACACATTCACAAGTTCCCACTCACAGTTGTACCTAATATAAACAACCCAATCTCCATTTGCGCCTGCCCAAGCCTTGCCCTCAAGCGATGGCATCTTAACATCATACGTATCATTATCAAGCGGCATCAAGTTACACAAGGCGAGGATTCCCTCGTCCCCGCGCCAGTCAGCAGGGTCACGGCGAAGAAGATAGGGGAGATCAAACCGCTCTTGGACCCTTGGGTTCCTTGTAATGATGTTATTAGTTGAGTCGAGAATGGTCTTGAACGAACCTGCCATGCTAGCCGAGGTGATGACGTCGCACCGATCTATGATTTCCTCGACCACGTCATCTTTCAGATCAGGGCAAGAATAGCGGGGTCATTTCCGGCCTGTTCCCTCCATGCAGAAGATGATCGAACAATGGCAGAAGGAAAGGTGAAGGCAAATGGAGGGAGGAAGAGCTTGCAATAGCAGTTCCAAATCAAGAGGGAAAGGCGAAGAGGCAGTGGACGGTTGCCACGGTACAAGAAGAGGCTAGTGGGGAGCGAACGGTTGCCACAGAGGTCACACACTGACGACAAGGCCAAGTGAACCGCGTGCCGTATATCGCACACACCTTGATCTGGCTGACTGTTTCTTTTGTGTTGCCTAATCACAAATAGTTCATTCGAGTGAACTGTATGTTGTACATCGCACACACCTTAATATGGCTAGCCTTTTCTGTTCTCTTGTCTCAACGCAAACAATTCATCTGAGTGAATCGCATGCCATATATCGCACACACCTTGATCTGGCTGACCGTTTCTTTTGTGTTGCCTAATCACAAATAGTTCATCCGAGTCAACCATATGCTATATATCGCACACACCTCCATCTGGATGCCCGTTTCTTTTGTGTTACCTCATCGCAAACAGTTAATTGAATTGAACCGTATGCCCTGCATCGCACACGCAACTAAAATCTAAATCGTGTTTGATGCATCTGTCATCGCAAACGTTTTGCACCTTTTTTGACGGTTTTTTACACCACCATTTGCGATTATTGCATCACACACAGTTTCATCAAAGGGTCTCTGATCGTAGTGTCACGTTAGCAGCATCCTGCAGTAGTGTAGTTCTTGAATTATTTTTTTAGTTAAGCCGCCACTGGGTCACCCCTTTAGATAGACAGGTTGATGCCCGGCGGCTTACAGAGTCCCAGCCGGCTTATACACAACATGTCCGGCTCGATGACTAATTAGGCTTGCCTTACAATACAAGTTAACCATATGGCGGTTCATCCTTTCGGGCCTCAAGTCATCTCTGGGCCTTGGGCCTTCAACAGGCTTCTTTCATGACCCTCCATCTTCACTATTAACTCGCCAGTAGTATGACTCGGCCCCTCCTGGGCAGGTTATACCCAATAGTTATATCCCCAACAACAACCCACCAGGGCACGCCTGGGGGTCCTAGCGCACCTAGGTGGGTTTTGCCGACCTGGTGCACCTCCCTCTGATATTATTTGCACCGGAAATTCTTAAATATTCAGAAAAAATCGTATTAAATTTTCAGTGTATTCCGAGAACTTTTATTTTTGGGTCATTTTCTATTGCACGGGAAATTCAGAAAACAGACAAAACATGGCATTTTATTTAACTAATAAAAACAGAAAACAGAAGGTAGGGACAGAAGGTAGTGCTCACTAAATTCATCAACTTCATACCTCTCAAAATGATCCATTAATAAGGTTGATCAAGTCTTATTAACAACCACTTTCGATTAATATGAAACCAAAGAACTTTCGTAAATCACTAAGTTACCTCAACGGGGATATGAATGTCCCCAACACTAAGCATTTCATATTTCTTTTTGAAAGTAGGTAGAGGTAGTTGAAAACTTCCAATAGTGATTGTTGGAGATTTTTCAATAATATTAATACCAATCACTTGGAATTGTTTCTTCGGAAAGTGCACCGTATGCTCAGTACCATTGATATGAAAAGTGACCTTACTTTTATTGCAATCAATAACAGCCCCTAGAGTATTCAAGAAGGGTCTACCAAGGATAATCAACATGTTGTTGTCCTCGGGCATCTCAAGTATAACAAAGTCAGTCAAAATAGTAACATTAGCAACAACAATGGGCACATCCTATAGATACTGATAGGTATGGCATTTTATTTGTCAGCCATTTGCAAAGATATTTCAGTAGGTGTGAGTTTATTCAAATCAAGTCTTTTATATAAAGAGAAAGGCATAACACTAACACCAGCTCCCAAATTACATAAAGCAGATTTCACATAATTTCTTTTGATGAAGCAAGGTATAGTTGGTATTCCCAGATCTCCAAGTTTTAGGTACTCCATCTTTAAAAGTATAATTAGCCAGCATGGTGGAGATTTCAGCTTCTAGTATTTTTTTTCTTATTGGTGATGATGTCTTTCATGTACTTTGCATAAGGAGGCATTTTCAAGATATCACTCAAGCGACTATGCAAAAAGACTAGCCTTAGCATTTTAGCAAAGCGTTCAAATTCTACATCATCTTTATTTTTAGTTGACTTAGGTGGAAAGGGCATAGGTTTTTGAACCCATGGTTCTCTTTCCTTACCATGTTTTCTAGCAACAAAGTCTCTTTTATCATATCTTTTATTATTAGGTTGTGGATTATCAAGATCAATTGTTTGTTCTATCTCAACATCATTGTCTGGTTCTTTATTATTTGTTTGAGTGTCTTCATGAACCTCATCATTATATTTTTGATTATCAGAAGGTGAGTGTTCACTACCAGATTGAGTTTCAGCATCAGAGATAGAAACTTCTTTATCATTATCAGGAGGTTTTTCTACTTCAGGTTCACTAGAGGCATGCAAAGTCCTATCATTTTTCTTCTTATTTTTCTTTTTAGAAGGACTACATGCATCAGTGTTAACCCTTTGAGAGTTTCGTTCAATTCTTTTTGGGTGTCCCTCAGGATAAAGTGGTTCCTGAGTCATTCTACCTCCTCTAGTCATTACTCTAACAGCATGATCATTGATATTATTATTCATTTCATTTAGCAAATCTCTTTGAGATTTAGCAACTTGTTCTAACTGAGTTTGAACCATAGAAGCATGCTTCCCCACACCTCTAACATCATTTGAGATTCTAAATAACAAGTCACTCAAGCGAGCAATCATATCAGAATTGTATTTCAATTGTTTCATAACATTTGCATTCAAATGATCTTGCTTTCTAATATAATTTTCAAATTCATAAAGGCATTGGCTAGGGTGCATATTGTGAGGATTATCATTATCACTGAATTTCATTAGAGAATTTACCTCCGCCACCTTAGGTGGTGATGATGTATCAAGCCCATGTATTTCTTCAATAGGAGGTAAATTTTTGACATCCTCAACTTTAATACCCTTTTCCTTCATAGATTTCTTGCCTCTTGCATATCTTTAGGACTGAGATATAAGATACCCCTCTTCTTAGGAGTGGGTTTAAGCGGTGGTTCAGGAGGAGTACAATCATCATAGTTTTTCAGTATGTTATTGATTTCCTAATAGTTCTTTCCCTGAAAACACAACCAGCACAACAATCTAGGAAATCCCTAGAAGCATCCGTTAGTCCATTATGGAAGATATCAAGTATTTCATTTTTCTTAAGAGGATGATCAGGAAAAGCATTAAGCAATTAGAGAAGCCTCCTCCAAGCTTGTGGGAGACTCTCTTCTTCAATTTGCGCAAAGTTAAGTATTTCCTGTAAGGCAGCTTGTTTCTTATGAGCAGGAAAATATTTTTTAGAGAAGTAATAAATCATATCCTGGGGACTAGGCACACAACTATGAGCAAGAGTATTGTACCAAGCTTTAGCATCACCCTTTAATGAGAACGGAAATAATTTGAGAATATAGTAATAGCAAATTTTCTCATCATGAGCAAAAAGGGTGGCTATGTCATTCAACTTAGTAAGATGTTCCAGGACAATTTCAGTTTCATAACCATGGAAAGGATCAGATTCAACCAAAGTAATTAACTCTGGGTCAATAGAGAATTCATAATCCTTATCATCAATAAAGATAGGAGAAGTAGCAAACTTAGGATCACATTTCATTTTAGCATTCAAAGATTTCTCTTTATACTTGCATAATAATCTCTCTAGATCATCTTTATCCTCACAAGCAAGAATATCTCTAGTTGTCTCCTCATCCATAACATAACCTTCCGGTACCTTAGGGAATTCATATCTAAGAGGACTAGATCTAATAGGTGTTTCAAGATTTTCAGTTTCAAGCTCATCATCAGTTTCAACAATATCTTGTTGTCTTACTCTAGCAATTTGTTCATCAAGAAATTCACCTAGTGGCACATTATCATTAAGAAAGGTACTAGCATCATCATAAGTATCATTCATAGCAAAAGTAGCATCATCAATAAATTGTGACATATCAGGATTAATAGCATGGGGTGGTGTTGCAAGTTTACTTATACAAGAAGGTGAATCTAAAGCGAAGCTGGATGGCAATTCCTTACCTCCCCTTGTCTTAGAGGGAAAAAAATCTTGGTCTTAGCATCTTTTAGATTTTTCATAGTGATAAATTGAAAATATCCCAAGTAACTCAGCAAATATAGCTATGATTCCCGGCAACGGCGCCAGAAAAAGGTCTTGATAACCCACAAGTATAGGGGTCGCAATAGTTTTTGAGGGTAGAGTATTCAACCCAAATTTATAGCTTCAACACAAGGGGGGCCAAAGAATATTTGCAAGTATTAGCAGTTGAGTTGTCAATTCAACCACACCTGGAGATTAATTATCTGTAGCAAGGTGATCAGTAGCAAAGTACATGATAGTTTTGATAGTAGTAGCAGCAGCAATAGTAACGGTAGCAGTGATAGCAATAATTTTGTAGCAAGTGCAACAATAATGATAGCAGTGGTAACTTAGTAATAACTATATGTAGGAAAATCGTAGGCATTGGATCAATGATTTGTTGGATGTTATTCATCATGTGACAGTCATAACCTAGGACGATACAGCACTAGCTCCAGTTCATAAATATAATGTAGGCATGTATTCTTTAAATAGTCAGACATGCTTATGGAAAGAACATGTGGGAGACTGTCTTCTTCAATTTGCGCAAAGTTAAGTATTTCCTGTAAGGCAGCTTGTTTCTTATGAGTAGGAAAATATTTTTTAGATAAGTAATAAATCATATCCTGGGGACTAGGCGCAAACTAGGAGCAAGAGTATTGTACCAAGCTTTAGCATCACCCTTTAATGAGAACGGAAATAATTTGAGAATATAGTAATAGCGAATTTTCTCATCATGAGCAAAAAGGGTGGCCATGTCATTCAACTTAGTAAGATGTGCCAGGACAATTTCAGTTTCATAACCATGGAAAGGATCAAATTCAACCAAAGTAATTAACTCTGGGTCGACAGAGAATTCATAATCCTTATCATCAATAAACATAGGTGAAGTAGCAAACTTAGGATCACATTTCATTTTAGCATTCAAAGATTTCTCTTTATACTTGCATAATAATCTCTCTAGATCATCTTTATCCTCACAAGCAAGAATATCTCTAGTTGTCTCCTCATCCATAGCATAACCTTCCGGTACCTTAGGGAATTCATATCTAAGAGTACTAGATCTAATAGGTGTTTCAAGATTTTCAGTTTCAAGCTCATCATCAGTTTCAACAATATCTTGTTGTCTTACTCTAGCAATTTGTTCATCAAGAAATTCACCTAGTGGCACATTATCATTAAGAAAGGTACTAGCATCATCATAAGTATCATTCATTGCAAAAGTAGCATCATCAATAAATTGTGACATATCAGGATTAATAGCATGTGGTGGTGTTGCAAGTTTACTTATACAAGAAGGTGAATCTAAAGCGAAGCTGGATGGAAATTCCTTACCTCCCCTTGTCTTAGAGGGAAAAAATCTTGGTCTTAGCATCTTTTAGATTCTTCATAGTGATAAATTGAAAATATCCCAAGTAACTCAGCAAATATAGCTATGATCCCCGGCAACGGCGCTAGAAAAAGGTCTTGATAACCCACAAGTATAGGGGTCGCAATAGTTTTTGAGGGTAGAGTATTCAACCCAAATTTATAGCTTCGACACAAGGGGGGCCAAAGAATATTTGCAAGTATTAGCAGTTGAGTTGTCAATTCAACCACACCTGGAGATTAATTATCTGTAGCAAGGTGATCAGTAGCAAAGTACATGATAGTTTTGATAGTAGTAGCAGTAGCAATAGTAATGGTAACAGTGATAGCAATAATTTTGTAGCAAGTGCAACAATAATGATAGCAGTGGTAACTTAGCAATAACTATATGTAGGAAAATCGTAGGCATTGGATCAATGATTTGTTGGATGATATTCATCATGTGACAGTCATAACCTAGGACGATACGACACTAGCTCCAGTTCATAAATATAATGTAGGCATGTATTATGTAAATAGTCAGACATGCTTATGGAAAGAACTTGCATGACATATTTTGTCCTACCCTCTCATGGCAGCGGGATCCTACTGAAACTAAGGGATATTAAGGCCTCCTTTTAATAAGAACCGGAACAAAGCATTAACACACGGTGAATACATGAACTCCTCAAACTATGGTCATCACCGGGAAGTGTCTCGACTATTGTCACTCCGGGGTTGCTGGAGCATAACACGTAGTAGGTGACTATAACTTGCAAGATCAGGTCTAGAACATAGATATAATGGTGATAACATAAATAATTTAGATCTGAAATCATGGCACCCGGGCCCAAAGTGACAAGCATTAAGCATGACAAAGTCATAGCAACATCAATCTCAGAACATAGTGGATACTAGGGATCAAGCCCTAACAAAACTAACTAGATTACTTGATGAATCTCATCCAACTCCTCACCGACCAGCAAGCCTATGAAGGAATTACTCACTCCCGGTGGGGATCATCATGGAATTTGTGATGGAGAAGGGTTGGTGATGACGAAGATCAAAGATCCCCCTCTCCGGAGCCCCAAACGGACTCTAGATCTGGACTCCCGCTGAAGAACAGAAGATGGCGGTGGCTTCATCTCATGGAACACGATAATTCTTTCTCCCTGATTTTTTCCTAGAAAAATAGGATTTTATAGCGTCGGTTTCAGGGTCTACGGGGCCACCAGGTGGGGACAACCCACCTGGGCGTGCCTGGAAGGGGGGCGCCCTGGTGGGTTGTGCACACCCAGGTGCCCCCTTCGGTGGTTCTTTGCTCCAGAAATTTTCATATATTATATAAAAAATCCTCGCAAAGTTTTGTTCCATTCGGAGAACTTTTATTTCTGCACAAAAACAACACCATGGTAGTTCTGCTGAAAACAGCGTCAGTCCGGGTTAGTTTCATTCAAATTAGAGTCCAAAACAAGAGGAAAAGCGTTAGGAAAAGTAGATACGATGGAGATGTATCACTCCATGAGGCAGATGTTGCTGCCGCCACCTGAGAAGCAACAATGGTGGTTTGAGCTGCCTTGGCCGCCCGGTCGCAGATTGCGGCCGCGCTTATGCACCTTGTTAGCACACGCATGGTGGCTGCGGCCACTCTCTATTCAGAGTGGGCCGACGACACGGGTCCACGTCCCCATCTTTCACCGGCGACGATTGAACAGTGAAATGATATTTCGGGAGTGAGCTAGTGTGCTTGACACGCTGGCTGTGGACAGTAGCCGACGCACCTTCTCGCATAAGCCATAGGTGTACTATACACCGACGGTGCTCCAAGATATTCTGTACTGCATCTCACACGGTTGGTGATAATAAACTGTGTGCGATCTACTTGATTTTTGATCTTGATTTGAATTACATAATGGGGTCACAACGACAATGGAGGGTGTTTGAATTGCTAGAACTTTTATCTGAAGTGAACATGCAACTATATGTGTGTTGTAAAACAATTGGAATTATCCAGGGTTCGTTTGGACATTTTATACATTAAATTGGTTTTCTAGCCATTTCAGGTGCATAATTCAAATTTAAACTACATGCACATGCTCCGGTGCATCAACATGGGTTATAAAATCATATATGTGTCCATGGGTTTATGCTTATGTCCCATGCAAGAAATGGGGATGAATTTCGAACACCACGGCACCGTGGTTGTCCGGCAAACATTGAGGTACTTGCTTTTGTAATTCTAGTAAATTGAAAACCCGTCTAAAATTCATGAACCTTGGCTTGCTATCATGGAATGGCATCAACATATTGGGGTAAAAAATATTGTCCCATTTGGGGCAGGTTATGGTACAAGCTTCTCACAAACTAGAGCTTCTCACAAGAAGCCTCATGGTTCCCTTAGGGAAACGTGTCACCTTTGTGGACAAAATAATATTCGTCGCCTCTTCTTGCTATCAATTTTTTTCCTGTTGTGAACATAGAACAACAGGTGTGTCGTGTTAAATTTTGGAATTTTTCGGGGATCCTTTGGACATTTCTATACGTTAACTGAGTTTTCTAGGCATTTATGTGCATAATTCAAAATTGAACTACATGCACATGCAGTCCATAAAAATGGGTTGCAAAATCAAATGTGTGTCCTTGGTTGCAAGCTTAGGTCACATACAAGAGATGAGAATGAATGTCAAACACCTTGACATTGTCGCTCGGCCGCTAACATTGAGATACATGGTTTTTAAATTCTCGTAAATCAAAAACTCGTCTGAAATTCATGAAACTTGACATGATATCATGGAACTGCATTGACATGTCGTGGTAAAAATAATGTCCCATTTGGGGTAGGTTTGGGTATAAGCTTCTCGCAAACCAGAGCTTCTCTCACAACAAGTCTGATGGTTTCAGTAGGGAATGTGCCACCTTGGGGGACGAAATGATATATGTTGCCTCTTCTTACTTTCAAAATTTTTCTCGTGTCAACACAGAACCACAGGAGTTTTGTGTCAATTTTTGGGATTTTTCGGGGTTCGCTTGGACATTTTTATACATTAACTAAGTTTTCTGCGCATTTATGTGTAAAATTCAAATTTGAACTACATGCACATGCTCCAGGGCATATAAATGGGTTGAAAATTGAAATGTGTGTCCTTGGTTGCATGCTTAAGTCCCATGCAAGAAATGAGAATGAATGTCAAACACCTTGCCACCGTCGCTCAGCCGCTAACATTGAGATACATGGTTTTAAATTCTAGTAAATCGAAAATGCGTGTGAAATTTATCAAACTTGACATGCTAGCATGGAACAACATCAACATGGCATGGTAAAAACAATGTCCCGTTTGGGACAGGTTGGGGTATATAAGCTTCTCATAAACCAGAGCTTCCCACAACAAGCCTCATGGTTACGGCAAGGAACATTTCACCTTTTTGGACAAAACGATATCCATTGCTTCTTCTTGATTTCAATTTTTTTCTATTGTCAACATAGAACAACATGAGTGTTGTGTTAATTTTAGGAATTTTTGGGATTCGTTTGGATATTCGTATACATTAACTCAATTTTTCAATGCATTTATGTGCATAATTCAAATTTGAACTACAAGCACATGCTCTACTGCATATAAATTGGTTGAAAATTCAAATATGTGTCCTTGGTTGCATGCTTAGGTCCAATGCAAGAAATGGGAATGAATGTCAACCCTGCCACCATCACTTGGCCACAAACATAGAGATACATGGTTTTAAAATTCTAGTGAATCCAAAACTCGTCTGAAGTTCATGAAATTTGACGTGCTATCATGGAGCGGCATCAACATCTGTCGTAAATTTTTTGTCCCATTTGGGGCAGGTTTGGATATAAGGTTCTCGCAAACCAGAGCTTCTCACAACAAGCCTGATGGTTTCGGTAGGGAATGTGCCACCCTTGGGAATGAAACGATATCTGTGGCCTCTTCTTGCTTTCAAATTTTTTCTAGTGTCAACATAGAATGACAGGAGTGTTGTGTCAATTTTTGGGATTTTGTGGGGTTCGCTTGGACATTTTTATACATTAACTGGGTTTTCTAGGCATTTTATGTGCATAATTCAAATTTGAACTATATGCACATGCTCGAGTGCAGAAAAATGGGTTGACATATGAAATGTGTGTCCTTGGGTGCATGCTTAGGTCCCATGCAAGAAATGGGAATGAATTTCAAACACCAAGGCACTGTTGATTGCCGGCAAAACGTTGAGATACTTTTAAAAAAAATTCTAGTAAATCCAAAACTCGTCTGAAATTCATGAAACTTGGCATGCTATCATGGAATGGCACCTGACATGTTGTGGTACTTTTCGTGTCCATTTTGAGAGAAGGCGCACTCGAATAACAGCCAACAAAGGCATTTTGAAAAAATAGCTGCCACTTTAACATCTCAAACGTTTGTATAATTTAAATCATGTGTGTTCTATTAACCATTCATGTGACACCACGTGTCTTGGTTTTAATGGCTATAGGAGGTGTTGTGCAGACAGCTGGTTGACTGAACGGGAGGTATGCGAGCGTGGTCCGGTGTGCAGGCTGACCGAGAGGCGTGCAAGCTGTCCTCCAATGTGTAGGCTCACTGGGAAGCGTGCGAGCTGTACGGTGCATAGGCTCACTAGGAAGCGGGCCCTTTGACTTCCATGGCCACCCGCCTTGCTCGGATCCTCTCCATTAATGGCGTCCGAGCCGCTGTTTAATACGGGCGTCCTTATTGTTCGCCTCCCATTCCCTCCCCCCCCCTCCCGCAGACCTCCACCAACGCCATGGCGCAGAAGGATCATCTGCCACTAGTCTTCAAGTTTGGTGAAGTCGACTCCGACCGAAGGAGATAGAAAATAAGGAGGAATGGGGCCTCATGGGCATGGCCCTGAACGAGCTGGCCGCGGTGGTTGCTGCCCATGCCCCCGTCCCAGCTTCCATCCCCGCGCCCATGCCAGCGACCATCCCCGTAGCATTGACGGGCAGGTCGCCGAGCACTATCGCAGACTTGGAAGCTGCGGGCCTCGGTGAGGTCTCTGCGGACCCCCGCAAGATAGTGTACATGCCAGTGCCCGTGCCCGTGCCCATGCGCGCCCCTCCATCCACCGTGGCGCCGGTCCCCGTATGTTTGCCTACAGCCGCCGCGCCTGTGCCCGTGCGCGCGCCACTCTCAGCGGCATGGGACGCCGCCGCCGACCGCTACATCACATCGCTGCTAGCTGCCGTCCTCCCGTGCCCTGCCTGTCGATCGTGCGATGACATGATTTTTGATTTCCAATTGAAGAACATTCTGCGCTGCCTTGAAGACTTCAACAACGGCGTCCCGGAGGACGACAACGACAATGCCGGCGCAGCACGCCGCCTCCGCCACCGCCGGAAATAGTTTTTTTGGGTTTAATATTGTATCTCGATCATATGAATATAAATTCGCGGTGTGACTGAATGAAAGATATGGTTTGAACGAACTTGCATTTTTCTCTCTTAATGTACAAACTTACCAAACAATTTTCTTTTGAAAAATGTCGATGGCTTTTAAATATTAAACAATCATCGCAAATGTTTTAGTTAGAACACCTATATGCAAACCGACAATTTCCCCAGGAAGCCAAGGGAAAATGGGTTGAGCAGGATTTTTGCAGCTCTTAATCGCAAATGTTTTAGATAGAACACCTGTATGCAAAGTGAGAGCTATGGTCTTCCCCCTTAAGTCAAGGGAAAATTTGCAGCGCGGGATTTGTGCATCTCTTCAATGCAAACGGTTCAGATTGAATACGGTATGCAAAGCCAGACTTCGGTGCTAAGCCAAGAGAAAATGTGCCGAGCAGGATTTGTACATCCCTTCAACGCAAACGGTTGTTTTGGATGACCCGTGTGCAACCACGTACAGGCAATTTGGTAAGATTTGCATCTGTCATATTGGGTATATTGCCATTTGTCAAACTGGAAAGATTGACATTTCTTGATCTAGTAACATTGCCATTTGTCAACCTTGTAACACTGCGATTTATCAGAATATGCAGCTAAAAATCACTAGCACTGTCTAATTTTTGCAACTAAAATTCAGTAATTAATCATAGATTTCATTCATAGATTAAGCATTCATTCTTTATACAAATAGTTCAACTCGACAGCTGAACCGACAAAACTTTTCCCGAATTGTTACCAACCACGTACTGAAATAGATAGTTCAACTATATATAATAGCTAAATTTAAGTATGCTGTACAGTTTCACCACATCTATAGTCAGATGAACTGAACAAAATAGCCCCTAAATACTACAACTACGAAGGGGATTTGTACTACTTCCGGCAGCCTCTCCATAGTCGAGGGCACTCGGTAAGAGGCAGAGGAGGAGGAGGAGCCTACCGACGAGCTGGACAACTACAATACGGTGCCTGCCACTGTTGCACCTTTAGCGATGCTCACCTCGAATGCCCTCTGCCGCTCCAGACGAACCCTCTCGAAGCGGTGGTTCTCCTCGTAGATATCCTGATTCCTCGCCTCTGCGGCGGCATGTACTGTGGCCATGCCGGCGGTAAGGCTCTTTGCGTGCTCGATGAGGCGCTCCTCCTCCTCTTGCAGGAACTCGATGTAGTGTGCAAGGTCGCTGGCACACGAGCGAGCCTCCGCCTCCCGCCTTCGGGCGGCGACGGCGGGGGAGCGGGTGATGACCCCGGCGATCGACGATGGGCTGGCGGCCATGGCAGACGATGATGGGGTGGCAGCCACGACCACCACCTTCGGGCTGCGGCAACGGAGCGGGTGATGGCCATGGTGGCCGGTAGTGGGGTGGCGGCCACGACAGCCACCTCCCGCCTTCGGGCCGCAGAGGCGGAGCGGGCGATGGCCCTGGATTTTGATGGTGGTGTGGCGGCCACGGCGACAGATGGTAGGGTGGCGGCAGTGGCAGTCGGCAACAGCTGCCGACGGGCAGTGATGGTGGAGCATGTGGTGGGTGTTACGTGCACACCCAATAGGGACACCACGCGCACTACACTACATCGGGGGCTGTGCCGCCGCCGCGGTGTAGCCTCCTAGCTGGAGTTGTCCTCTGATGACAGCGGAGTGGCTGAGCGACGACGACGGACCGGTGCCATTGCGATTGTGGGAGAAGCAGACGAGATAAGCTATAGGGAGGGAGGGGGAAATGCGACGCGGGACTCGCCGACCGTGAGGGTTTACATAGCAAGCCGGTAAGCATTGGGATTTTCGGGGATTTCATCGAGTCGGGCGGGAAGCTTGCGCCGGAACCTGCGAGGTTGCGCGGGAACGGGCTCATTGATGATTCATTGGCGCCACTTTGAGCCACTGTTTGGCCAAAAGAACACCCCCGCGCGCTGTGCAAGCTTGAGCTGCAAGCCGTCTGCGGCAACAGGGTGACAAGACGTGCGAGAGGAGGACAAAAGGCCACGTACACATATGGTTAATAAAAAAACATTTGCAATTTAATTACCTAATATACCCCCGTCCTAGTTTATAAGTAGGATTTAACTAATAAAACACGAATGCATGTCGTCAAAGATTATATCATTGGATTCGTATTTGGACATAGTTTCCAATTATATAATTTTTACAATCACACGGCTTATTAGCAGCAATTGTCTATGTTATTATTGGTCTTCACACACATTTCTGATTAGGAACCTGTTTGCTGTGTATAACACACATCTTGTTCAGTTGAACCATTTCCATTGTGTTGCCTAATCACACACAGTTCATCGTAGTGAACTGTATGCCGTATATCGCACACACCCTCATCTGGCTGCCCATTTCTGTTGCTCTGAATCATCACAAACAGTTCTTCTGGATTAATTGTTTGCCACTCATCACACAAGCAACTCTAATATGAACCGTCTTTGATGTCGCCGCCATCGCAAATGTTCTGCATCTTTTTTGACGGTTTTATTACATCTGTCGGTGTACAAAAAGAGGGGTACTTTTTTGTACCCCTATAACTGTGCACGGGCAGTCTGAGCCGCGGATACCACCACACCAAGCAAGGCAAGGGAGGTGAGCCAGGGTAAGACTGAAGCTCAAGAGAACTAGAACGATGCCAAGGCCAAGACCACGAAGAGCAAAGGGGACGAAGCGGACTCCCCCGGCAAGATCCTTGCTGGGAGACAGTTTTAGCAACCCCGGCAAGACCCTTGCCGCGGCAACTCGCCCCACACCTACGGAGCAAATCACCCTTGAGTCCACTGCCCCCATGGGGCAAGGATTCGGGAAACATCCCCGTGGTGGCATGCAGATCTTTGTGAAGACATTCAAGATCAGATACGCACTAAGGAGACGACAACCCTTGGCGGGATCCCAGCCGAGGAAGACCACAAGGCCCCCGGCAAGCGCCTTGCCGGGGATGACAGCAGGCGCCTCGCCAAGACCCTTGCCGGGGCCCCGGCAAGGCCCTTGTCGAGGACACCCGCAGGGCCACCATCAGGACCACGCCGACTAAACCTCCACTGCCGTTCGCATGCAGCTGCCGACCCAACCAGCTGGGCAGGCACCTGCGTGGTGGCATGCAGATCTTCGTGAAGACCCACCACTGCGCCACCTTAGTTGCCTACCTACCTACATGGCATCGCAGGCGTCGCTGGCCAGGGCACGTGTCGACACAAGAAGGAGCGGCGACGAATGAGACAGATCTCTCCCCCGTCCCCGATAAAGCAAGGACACCTAAGCAAGACGCATTAAATGTGCCTTGTCATGTAATGCGAGGGATAACCTCGCATCACTGTACCCTTTCCACCTCCTGTGTGCCACTGTGGCAACCCCTTTTTCTATAAAAGGAGGCACGAGGCGACCAAAGGAGGGATTCGGCTTTTTGGAGCTCTTCACGCCCCATAGCTAGCTCAAGAACACAGATATACAATCCACCAAAGCAGGAGTAGGGTTTTACGCATCCTCGCGGCCCGAACCTGGATAAACGAACTATGTGCTATCTGTTTGATCCGCTCTTCTCACAACCCCGCGCCCCGCTAACCACAATAGGGATTCTTGTGATCCCATAGGTGTCGTTCCCACCGACAACATCACCGTTTGTGATTGATGCATCGCACACAGTTTCGTCAAAGGGTCTCTGATTCGACTGTCGCATTTGGACCATCCTGCAGTACTGATGTTCCGACATCCCTGTGACCTAGTCACCTATTGAAAGAGCATGGTGCCGCCATGCATGGTTTTGGTAATTGATGACATTCTCTATGGACTAATGGTTGCCTTGAGTTATATTTGAAGGATTTTTCCATAGGCATTTCTTGAAGTCCATGTGTTGGTTTCAAGGAGTTTTCTAGATGACCAAGGTGCTATTCAAGGAATTATCGAAAGATTGCTCATGTAGAAGATATAATACAAGGTTGATCAAGACTAAGTCAAACTGTGAATCAAGTTGATCAACACGCAAAGCGTAGAAGATATAACGAAAGGAATCAAGTGATCCCATGGTATGGTAAGTATTGGCTATTACACTTTGTGTACTAACCCATTGTCTACATGATGGTTTTATGTGGGGTTAGGTTACAGTGTGCAAATTCAAGTGGACCATCATGAAGATATCATGTCCTTGAAGCTTGCCGTCCATGTGACAACAGACTTATGAAGATGTGCCGAAGAGTGGCTAAATGCACCTTATAAAGCAAGGACACCTAAGCAAGACGCATTAAATGCGCCTTGTCATGTAATGCGAGGGATAACCTCTCATCATTGTACCCTTTCCACCTCCTGTGTGCCACTGTGGCAACCCCTTTTTCTATAAAAGGAGGCCCGAGGCGACCAGAGGAGGGATTCGGCTTTTTGGAGCTCCTCATGCCCCATAGCTAGCTCAAGAACACAGATATACAATCCACCAAAGCAGGAGTAGGGTTTTACGCATCCTCGCAGCCCGAACCTGGATAAACGAACCGTGTGCTATCTGTTTGATCCGCTCTTCTCACGACCCCGTGCGCCGCTAACCACAGTAGGGATTCTTGTGATCCCATAGGTGTCGTTCCCACCGACATCTCTGGCGCGCCAGGTAGGGGGCGCGGTTGTGAGAATCGGCTTTACCAGTTAGTTCGGCGCTTCTTCATCATCATGGCGCCCAAGAAGAAGAAGACGGTGGCGGTTGGCTAGTCGGAAGCCGGACAGCCCGTCCCGACGCAGGCGAGCAGTGGACCGGTCGCAGAAAGGACCCGGGGCGCTGCTCGTGAACACCAACACCATCCCAACTGCCGGAGTTTGGGAGGCGGCGATGTTTGTGCGCCTGGTAATGGGCCACACGTCGCCAAATCCAAAGGCGGAGCCAAGCCCTTCGCGGGTGGAGCGGGGCCTTCCAGGGTCATCGCCGCCCCGCCCGAAGGCGACGCAAGGGCCTCCAAGACTCCCACGTCGGCGCCAACTGCGCGCTCCTCCCAGGCAGCGCGCGACGAATGGTGTAATCACGCCGAAGATCCCGGACGTCGCCGCGGGAAGAGCTCCGAGCGCCACTCCCGGGACGTAGAAGACCTGCCCACTCGCCGAGGTGCTGGTGAAAACGGCATGCGACCGCGGGGTCATGATAGAGCTCCTTCTGACATGGTCAGAAGTGAAGCGCGTCGCGATCCGTGCAGGTTTTGCTGCCACCGACGCCAGCAGAGGCCCTGGCGCACGCGCGCAGTTGCTCCTCGACTTTCCTCCCACTACGGGGAAACTCGACGAATGGAGAGCCACTATCCGAAGCCTTGTTGCGGTGGCCAACAAAGACGAACCAAGACCGGTGGGGCCCCCGGGTCGACGCTCCGATGGAGTCCCGCGGACCAGTGGCGGAAAAGCCGGCGGCGCCGCGACCATGGTGCATTCACCTCTTCCCCATCCGGTACCGCGGACGCCGGCTCGTCTGACGTCGCGGGCGACGACATCTCCATAGCATCGTCTGACCCGCGGACCCACTGTGACCAGCGCCAAGTTCTTCGGGAACGAGCCCATGAAGACGCTCGAACCACTATCAAGCGCCGGCGCGGAGCGCGCCACCAGTCAGACAGGCGAGCAGTGCCTGCTATGAATCACCCGGCCCCGGAGAGCCCTGGAGGCCTACCTTACGAGGTAGCCTGTCCGGCTTTTACCCGTGAGCTGCGACAGTTCCAGTGGCCCACTCACCGCACCTTCAAACCTGACGTTGGCGAAAAGTACAACGGCAAGACTCGCCCGTCTGAGTTCCTCAGCATCTACACCATCGCGATGCAAGCCACCGGAGCCCGCGACGATAAGGTGCTTACGAATTACTTTCCATTGGCTCTTAAACCCAACACCATGTCGTGGTTGATGCACTTGCCGGTAGACTCTATTTCCTCCTGGTCGGATTTGTGCCATGAGTTTGTGGGCGCCTTTACTGGAGGTCACCAAGCCCATGGCCAAGCAAGCGACCTGCATGTCATTCCCCAGAAGGGAGGCGAGAGTCTGCGCAAGTATATACAGAGGTTCAGCCGGGTACAGTACAATATCCCTGATGTTCACCCTGCCGCCATCATCAGCGCATTCCATCAGAACGTGTGTAACCGCAAGATGCGCGAAGAACTGGCAATGAACAAGGTGAAAGATGTGGCAGAACTCTATGTTCTTGCTGGCAGAACTCTATATAATACAAGGTTGATCAAGACTAAGTCAAACTGTGAATCAAGTTGATCAACACGCAAAGCGTAGAAGATGTAACGAAAGGAATCAAGTGATCCCATGGTATGGTAAGTATTGGCTATTACACTTTGTGTACTAACCCATTGTCTACATGATGGTTTTATGTGGAGTTAGGTTACAGTGTGCAAATTCAAGTGGACCATCATGAAGATATCATGTCCTTGAAGCTTGCCGTCCATGTGACAACGGACTTGTGAAGATGTGCCGAAGAGTGGCTCACCCATAGTGGAGTATGGGGGAGCAATCAAATTGTCTTCATCAAGCCAACGCAATCAAGAAAGGTGGTCCAACTTGAGGGAGTCAAAATCGTCATCATCTAGCTCAAGTGGACTATGTGCAACGAAAGGTTTGCCCTTGATAGGTTTTCTATTTTACCGGTCTCATGGTGGTAGTTGGGAGACCGGGTTATAGGATCGATTATCGTACTATCAAGGGGGGCTCTCAAGTGAGTAGCTTGATCCAATTGATCGTAGAGAGCTCAAACCATTGCATCATTGCATCATCTTTCCTAGTTCTAGTTTGGTGTTTCTCTTTGTGAGTTTTAGATCTTATGGTCATCTTCGTGACAAGCTCGAGTTCATCAAAAACGGAGTTCATATGCATATTTTATGATGTTTTCAATGTAGGAGTTTATGCTGGTTCTTCTCTGATGGAGGTTCTTCACTATTGGATAGTATTTGTCGTCATCTATCCAACAATCTTGAGTTTTCTTAATTCGGAGCTCATTTGCAGAAGTTATGGCCGTTCAGGTTTTATTGTATCCATTTATTTTGCTTGGGCTTCTTAGTAGCACTCCCGTGGTAGTACCGCTCTGGGAAGCGACAGTACTGCTTATAAGCGGTACTTCCGCTGTCCAATTCTGTGGCTACTACCGCTGCTTCTGGGACTCATCTTTTCGTGTCGGGTTGTGAGGCAGTGGAACGGTAGTACGAGCGGTAGTACCGCTTACAAGTGTCCTATTAGGACACGACTCCATATCATATCTAAACACAATACTACTCAGAGTCCAACTGTAACCTACCTTGTACACTATATTCGACAAAACTCTAACTAACTCCACCTTGGCGAATATTCTCCACCACCATGAATTCATTCATGTGTGAAACTTCCATGTACAGTGGACTTGAGCTTATCCCATGAGTACCGCTGCTACTCCAAAGACTCCATGTGAGTCCACCTGCAACTTGTAGTCCCTCCTTTTCTTGATCACAGTTAACACTCGAGCAAAACTAATTTCCTCTTTACTCTAGTTTGTGCTTCCAACTTCCATAGTATCCGTCCAATGCCATCACACACTGATCACTGACCTGCATGAAAGTGCACAACTCACATATTGGATGTCACACATAAGAGTTACGTGAACTCAACATCACTACTCTTTCTTGACCTCTTGTCTAAAACTTGAAAGAATTTCGCCGTTGCTTGTAGTCATCCCGAGTCAAATTCGTAGCTGTCTCACGACATGCATGACCAGCAGAGCCTTGGCCCGTCTGCATGTCCCAGGCATACCTGATGTCTACTACACAACTTGTTCTTATAGACTCGTGTTAGGCCTCCAAGTGCAGAGTTTTGTAGGATAGTAGCAATTTTCCCTCAAGTGGATGACCTAAGGTTTATCAATCTGTGGGAGGCATAGGATGAAGATGGTCTCTCTCAAACAACCCTGCAACCAAATAATAAAAAGTCTCTTGTGTCCTGAACACACCAAATACAATGGTAAATTGTATAGGGGCACTAGTTGGGCGAAGAGATGGTGATACAACTGTAGTAATGATGGTACATATTTATTTTTGTAATAGTAACAATAAAAAATAGCAAGGTAACGAGTAACAAAAGTGAGCACAAATGGTATTGCAATGCTTCAAAATGAGGCCTAGGGTCCGTACTTTCACTAGTGCAATCTCTCAACAATGCTAATCTAATTGGATCATACAACCATCCCTCAAAGTGCGATGAAGAATCACACCAAAGTTCTTACCTAGCGGAGAACATAAGAAGAAATTTTTTGTAGGGTACAAAACCACCTTAAAGATATTATTTCCGTTCAATCTATTCAAGAGTTTTTACTAAAATAACGCAAAGTTATTCTTTCCGTTCGATCTATCCAAGAGTTTGTACTAAAATAACACCATATGATATGCATCAACCAACTCTAATGTCACCTCGAGGATTTTTTGGCGTTGGTTTCACGTGAAGATGGGCCTCGAGGTGAGCACTAAGCACAACCCACCGGGGCGAGCCAGGCCCCTCTAGCGTGCCCTGGTGGGTTGTGCCCTCCTCGTGGCTCTTCTGGACCTCCCGTGAAGCTTCTAGTGCCTCTTTTGTTCCAAAAAAATCTTCAAAAAGTTTTATTGGATTTGGAGAACTTTTTTTGCACAAAAAATAACACCACGGTAGTTGTGCTGAAAACAGCGTCAGTCCGGGTTAGTTCCATGCAAATCATACCAAAACCATATAAAATTGTTGTAAACATGGCATGAATACTTCATAAATTATAGATACGTTGGAGACATATCAATACCGCATGCCTCGCTGCTATTACCGCGTCGAGCATCTACTGTCCCAGCCGAGTCTCAAGGGTCGTGAACCCACACCGCTCAATCCCTACTGCAGAGTACCATCGATCATCATCGACCGATGACGAGTCTCACGCTTCCATCCGACCATTGGGCTCTAGTCCGAATTACGTGTCACTCGCTTTTTTCCATGTTGAAATAGGCTTCGATTCTCTGGATCCTTACATCATAGCCCCTCAATCCAGTTCCACCTTCAACATGACTCCATGGTAGATGATCAGTCCACCCCGCGCCCCGTCGACTTCAAGCTCCCATGTGCAGTGTCTTGAATCAACCCCCCCCCACCGCCATAGTCTTGTCGAAGCCACACAAGCCTTTGAGCTTGCACCTCGTGTTTCCATGCCCAGAAGTCGGTCACCATCAGCATCACGCTCCTATATCGTCGTTGCCGATGCGACCCCGTCTTTTGTACCAACCGACTTGCGTCGATCCGTCAGACTATCTAGTCTGACCCAGCCGAACTTGTGTGGCTGCATGACACGCTCGAGGCTCCCAAATCGTCTCCCAAGAATTTATATCCATCACATGATAATTCCATCTTATTTGAATTGACTTCCCGCAACACCTTCAAGCATCCTGTTGTGCCAACAAATCTTTCATCTGTGTCTGCCATAACCCATGGGCTTTTAGTTCTGTGGACTTCTCCACCTCAAACCCAGTACCCATTGGCGCCATGGTTCTTCGTATGACTGGCTGTTTGAAAAAATACATGAGCTATCCCCATGACGCCAAAGTACATGAGACAACCTAGCATGGTCTTGCCTCCATGCACTAGTAGCAACCAAAAAATTTGGCCTTCACGTTATCTGCTCCCTTGGCTCAACTCTTGGCGCTAATGCAATTGCCTAATCAACGCCTCCTGCTAATTCCTATGGATGCCAATGTGATGGATTCTTTCCCTGGCCCAAATTGATCCATCTCCTGCCTTTCTGTGTCACATGAGGACTTGGTCCTCCTTTTCTTGTCTCAAACAAATCTACGGCACGATCATGTTTGAGTTCCTGCATGGGATAACATCATCGAGCCAGCTCCGCTGTACCTGTGCGCAGCCACGCACCATAACCGAGCCGCCTGATCCACAGCCCGCTGGGCCTTGCCTGCACCAGCTGCTCCAGGCTGCTGCTCGGACACGTCCCATGCATCTCAACTCACTAGATTGTATTGATCCGACGCTTTCCTAGCTCATTGCCGCTTGTACACTCGCCCAATGGATCCACATGATCAATCACCGCACGTCTGCCACCGCCAATGCTTTCGCCTCCCGTCTATCAATCTGATCTCGTCGAGAACTCCGCCAGATTCTGATTGCTTGTTTTCCAATCTCGTCGAGAACAACGCTGCTGTCAGCTGCAATCTCGGACTCGATGCTTCCTGTAGATCAAAAATTCACAGCCTTCGTACGACCTAGCTCATGACACCACTTCTTAGAATAAATCTGAGGCATACCGTCGATCATCCGAGGACCAAGCAATCACACGAGGCATGGCACCGAGATTTGTTAACGAGGTTCACCAATATGGATACATCCCAGGGGCCTGACTACGGGCGCTCCTCCCCGTGACACCGTCACAATAGCGCACTCAGGCCACCCATGCGCCAACACACGCCGCCAGCTCCCCCTTGCGCGCATGTGCTATTATGTTGGCATAGGTTACATCATGTGTCTACCGCCACTATATATGAGAGGCCTGGGATACAAGTGTCCTATTAGGACACAACTATATCCAATCTAAACACAATACTACTCAGAGTCCAACTATAACCTACCTTGTACACTATATTCGACACAACTCTAACAGTTCTTGGTGTTCTCCTTGTTCTTCCTCTCATATTCCTCCATAGCTTTTGTTGTTATGGTGGGATTTGGGAGCGAGGGACTTAAAAACTTTGTGTGTTCTTGCCATTGCATTAGTTGCATCCGTTTGAGTTCTCCACAGTGATACATGGATGTGAAAGTTGAGAAGCTTGTTACTCTTCGGTGCTTGGGCGCCCTAGATGGTTGGTGGTGTCACGGAGCTCAATCATTGTGGTGGAAAGATCTGGGACAAGCGTAAAGGTCTCCAATTATGCTATGGAGATTGCCCTGAGCAATTTGTACGGGTTCCGATAACCTCCCCAAGGGTTTCCATTTGTACGGGTTCGATCGGTGACCGCCCTCAAGGATCCCATAGTGGAATCACAACATCTTGAATTGTGCGAGGGCGTGAGGAGATTACGGTGGACCTAGTGTCTTCTTGGGGGCATTGTGCCTCCACACCGCTCCAAACTGAGATTAGCATCCGCAAGGGTGTACACTTTGGGACACATCGTCGTCTCCGTGTGCCTTGGTTATCTCTTACCCGAGCCCTTTAGTTATGCACTTTACTTTGTGATAGCCATAGTATGACATGTTATATATCTTGCTATCACTAGTTATTTATCTTTCTTAGCATAAGTTGTTGGTGCACATAGGTGAGCCTAGTCGATTTAGGTTTTGTGCTTGACAAATTAAACGCTAGTTTTATTCCGCATTTGTTCAAGCCTAAACCGTAATTATTTTAAATCGCCTATTCGCCCCCCCCCCCTCTAGGAGACATCCACGATATTTCACCTATGTCTGGTGAGATGATGATGGGTGTCGTCACATTGAGAGGGCCCTAATAATATCTCTCCGTCATCGGAGGAGCAAATCCCACTCTTGAGCTATCTAGTCCCTTGTCAAACTTTTCGATGAACCTATAAGTTTTCGTTATAACCATCGTGTTACAAATGACATTTGAGCAACCCCAAAGTCCATCGTATGGTAAGAAGTGATTACGATAATCTCATGGAATAAGGAAGTAAAGCATATGTGACTCTTTGTGTTATAGCAATTGACTTGTGACGATTGTATCTCAAGGTATGACAAAAAAGTTTGGGTCGATTGAATGTGATCGTTCTTACAACGTCATATTCGCGAAGTTGTTTTACGACTATCATTACTCTTAATGATGTCCTAAGATCCAGAAAACATGTTCACTAACAACACTTGAGCTAGACTTAGAGGCAAGACTAGGAATCAGGTTTTACCATTTATCATTCCACACATGCATATGAGTTTCCACTGAATCGCATATTTCAGGATCATAGCAGTTATAGCATATAATATAAACTCTTAATTATAAACATGGAAATATAATAATACAATATTATTGCCTCTAGGGCATATTTCCAACATAGCCCATCAAAACATACCCCTTCGCCATATTTTTCCTTGGTGTAAAGTACACCGAGGGTGTACAGTGCACACCGCTCACATGCTCGCTTTCCAGCGAGGATGCGAACCTTTCCCATGCCTCTCTATCGATGGAGCTGCCCCTGATGCTCCACACACTCCCAATCATTTCCCCTCTCCCAAGTCTTCCTCTCCTCCCCAAAATCCTACCCGTTCCACCAAAACAGAGAGAAATCGAGAGATGAGAGAAAGCCCCCATGGCATCCGCGTGATCATGGCCTTCCCCGGGCCTCGTCGTGGAGTCTAGGAGCATTGCGGCGATGTCTAATTCCCCCATGTACACGGAAATGGTTTGGGACTCCAAGATGGTGACACCTACTTTGTCGTCTTTGGCTATATAGAAAATCAACAACGACGAGTGATTCCGTTTAACTCCATCGACTCATGGCCAGCTAAGCACATGCACGTGGTTGTTGTGAGCCCCTATTCCTTTTCGCTCCATAATTTCCATTTTTGCATCCTCTGACATGTCTTGCCATGAAACCCGAGCATCACCTCCACACAACCATGTCGCCGAGAATGCTTCGATGGCCTCTAGCCCTTTTATTTTGTGTCGGTCATCGTAGTTTCATCTCTAGCGTCGATTACACCTTTTAGCTCGCCATTTTGCACATCGTATTGCCTGATCCAGTCGATCCCAAGCCACTCCGATTGTAGCTTATCACTGGTGATGCCTCCGTCCTCGTCTAGAGGCAAGACTTGCACCCGTGTGTGTAGACTTCCATGTTCGCTTTTGCACCTAGGTGCACGTCAAGAGTACGTCGGGAACGTGTTCCTCCACCGCTTTTGTGGTTGATACGTCTTCGTCGTATCTACTTTTCCAAATAATTTTTCTCTTGTTTTGGACTCTAATTTGCATGATTTGAATGACCCGGACTGACGCTGTTTTCAGCAGAACTACCATGGTGTTGTCGTTTGTGTAGAAATAAAAGTTCTCGGAATTGGACGAAACTTTTTAGAGATTTTTTTGGAACAAATAAAAAACACTTGAGAAAAGACCCACTGGAGGGGGCACCTGCTGCCCACGAGGCACCAGGGCTCACCCACCCCCTGGACGCACCCTGGTGGCTGGTGGAGCCCACAAGGCTCGTTGACCCTAATCTCAGCACTATAAATTCCTATTTCTCGAGAAAAAATAAGGGGGGAGTTTCATCGCATTTTACGGTATGGAGCTGACGCCACCTCCTATTCTTCATCGGGAGGATGGATCTGGAGTCCGTTCCGGGCTCCGGAGAGGGGAATCCTTCATCATCGTCATCATCAACCATCCTCCATCACCAATTTCATGATGCTTACCATCAGGAGTGAGTAATTCCTTCGCAGGCTTGCTGGACAGTGATGAGGTGGATGAGATTTATCATGTAATCGATTTAGCTTTGTTAGGGTTTGATCCCTAGTATCCATTATGTTCTGAGATTGATGTTGCCATGACTTTGCTATGCTGAATGCTTGTCACTAGGGCCCGAGTGGCATGATTTCAGATCTGAACCGTTTATGTTTTCATCAATATATTTGTGTTCTTGATCCTATCTTGCAAGTTCTATGCACCTGCTACGTGTTATGATCCGCATACCCCAAGGTGACAATAATTGGGATTCTTTCTGGTGATTACCATAGTTTGAGGAGTTCATGTATTCTCTATGTGTTAATGCTTTCTTCCAGTTCTTTATTAAAAAGAGGCCTTAATATCCCTTAGTTTCCTTATGGACCCCGCTGCCACAGGAGGGTAGGACAAAAGATGTCATGCAAGTTCTTATCGCGAGCACGTATGACTATATATGGAATACATTCCTACATTACATTGATGAATTGGATCTAGTTCTATGTCGCCCTAGGTTATAACTGTTACATGATGAATTTCATCCAGCATAATTATCCATCACCAATCTAATGCCTACGAGCATTTTACATATTGATCTTTGCTAAGTGACTATTGTTGTTGCTTCTATCACAACTGCTACAAAACTATCACTGCTACCGTTACCGTTACTGTTGCCATCGGTACTAATGCTACCGAATTATCATATTATTGTGCTACTGATCACTCTGCTGCAGATATTTAGTCTTGAGGTGTGGTTGAATTGACAACTCAACTCCTAATACTTGCAAATATTCTTTGGCTCCCCTTGTGTCGAATCAATAAATTTGGGTTGAATACTCTATCCTCGAAAAGTATTGCGATCCCCTATACTTGTGGGTTATCAATGGTAGCCACCCACGCACCACTGTCAGCAGCACAAGCTCCTTGTGAGCTTCAAAAATGGTTGTCATATCTGGTTTGAATGGTCGCGATTAGATTCCCCCATACCCATTCACTCCCCATGCATCACTATCACCCAAAGGGAAAGGGTGGCGGCAATTACACCAGAGGGGGTGAGGATGAGGGGAGAGAGGAGGCATGATAATTACACATGGGGGCTGCCGTGGCGCATAAAGGCGAGCTGCAACGACTTGAAATGGTCGGGAGCATCGGGACTAGGTGCAGAGCATCGGTTCTTCATGCCAGTGGTGTGGTCACCACTTGCATGGCATAGCCAAGCCAACTAAGTGCTACTAAACCATGTTACTAGTGTTTCTTGTTTTCATAAGAGACAACCTAGAAGATGGGACAATCAGGGGACCAATGGATTGAGTGCAGTGACCAAAGACATGTTTTGAATGTTGAGTGTTTGTACTGAATGATGGTATATTGGGTTGGTGGAATGAGTTGACACTTGGTAGGTAGTGGTAGGTTACTATGGTGAGTGATGTGGCAAATTTTTAGACAAATAGGATCAATCCAGGTGCTAGTTGTAGTTTAATCATGATGCCAAAGTTAGTTTTGGTAGTTTTGCACATTATATGTACCATGGGATCCAATGTGTTGGTGTGCATGGGTGTGGTAGGTGCACAAGCTTAATTATAATAACATTCTTTTCATAGAAAAATAATGTTTCTTTGGGGAGAAGAATTATGGAATGGCTAGAATAGGTGTGCCATTGCCTTGGCAAGATTATAGAGGTTGGATCACTTGGGAGAGAACTAGTAAAATGTTTTGAACTCAACTCCAAATAAACTTCCAAATGAAGATCTGGACCAAAGTTCAAAGAGAATCCAAATGAAACTCAAATAGAAAGAAATGGGAAAATTTGGGGTGTTACAGAACTCTAAATTGTTTTTATTGAATTACCAAAAACTGGGAGACTGAAAATGCAATTGCCTTTTAATTGTCTTGTTTTGTAATCCATGATGACAAGTTACTTGGGACTAACATTGGCCTCTAAGTGTTTACACAAGTGTTAGTCTCATGGTTACAAAGTTTGTGGCCCGATGACTGTCGAAAATTACTAGGCTTAAGGAAGAGGTGAAAATGGCCATCGAACATAGCATATCTTTCATGTTTCTTGAGTATAGGCATCCCAGACTATTAAGATGGGATAACCAGGTTTCAAAGAATAAGACCGAATGGCAGTTACACACTTACCATATCCATAGCCAAATAACACTACAACAACCTATGTGGGAAATGCGGGGAGAAGCCAAAAACAGGGGGTCAGTATAATTGGGGAATCGCCCAGTGTAACAGGCGAGGAGGTCTGGGTAGAGGCACTAGTGGGAGGTTGGACCAGCTCTCAAGCTGGGGGTTGGTTCAACTGGGCACTCTCGGGATATCAACTAGGTATAACCGGGCGTTGGTGTGGCCTGCATGTGGGTATCTAGTGGGAGACCTTCGCCGCCAGGTCTAACCAGTCGTACCACGGGCTGCTCTCGGCCTCACCCTATATAACATGGTCTTCATGTTGGTATAATCCGGCCCTAGGTTGTATAGGTTCTCTAAATAGTTTTCTCTATCTCTCTACAACCGGCATTCATTAGTGACCCAGTCTGACTAGCCACTTTACCCAGGTTACACTAGGACCCAAATTTCTGCAGCCAAACATCTCTTTTCCACACTATATAATCCACCTACCACTTCAGTAGGTGGCTGCCACACTTAAGATATTTTGATCAAGATTCATTTGAGCCTCTCTCTCTCTCTTTTCCCCTCATGAAAATCGAAGACTTCATGAGATATTGTTGGCAGTTTGGAGAGATTTCACCAAGCATAGATCCACTCATGCTCTCCCTTTTTTGACATAAGCTTTCCGTAATTTCAGCAAGTTCTAAGTTTTCCTTTCATTCTTCTTACTCTCGGAGGTTGCGGACACCTAGGCGGTAGAAGTTCTTCGGTGAGGGATCAATTTTTTATCTACCTTGGAAAGTTTATGAAGGTTTGGAGGCTTCCTTAAGGTCTTTCACTAGTGGTTGAGAATCGCATTCGTGGTGATATCTCAATGAGAATTGGGTGAGCCTTCGTGTGAACACTCATCTCTGGTGACTAGCTTTCCTTAGGTGGTGATATATCCTCATCTCCAAAGTCTTCGGTTATCTCCAATCCCAACTCTTTAATTGTGGTTTAGTTTAGTCACTTGACCTTGCATTCATCATATATGGTTGTCTATCTTATTGTAGCAATTTTTTAAGCACGCCTTTATATTTCACATAGCCTAAACTTGCTAATTATCAAAGTAAAATTTATAGTTGTCCCTATTCACCCCTCCCTCTAAGGCCATCTTGATACTTATAGCGATGTGTGGCATGATTGTACAGGGGATGGGTTCTCCTTAGTAATGGGAAGACGAAGCAGAGATTGAAGATGTTAGTGGTGGTTGTCGTGGTGATGCTGCAGATGACGAGGTATTAGCATCGTTGAATGTGGTGGAGTATAGTGCTTCACTGGTTAAGGGCAAAAATGGAAAGAGCTAGATAAGCTGAAACCGAAGAAGTAAAGCTTAATTTAGAGGACCTGTTGATTCATTTGTTGATCTTTATTTTAAATACTTAGAGAAGCTTTCTGGATTATCTTTTTACGGGAAAGATTTTCCTTTTTTGGTCCTTTAACACAAGTTGCACTGCATTATGAAATGACTATACCTATTATTGTTTATGTGATCAATGGAATTTAGATGACACTAAGTATGATCTAAACAATGGCCACAATAATTGTATTGTGTGGACAGTACAACTTCAGTATGTCCCCAATTACTATTTTAGTAGGCACAATGTCTAAAGTTTTGGTGAAATTATGGAACGTTCATATAGTTTACAAATTTGTGTGGTGATGCCCTTTGAGAGCTGGTTTGGATAGCAGAAGGTTTCTGTGCCTTTCGTCAAGGAATGACCCTGAGTTATCAAACCCACAACAGGATGTGCACTATATGACAAAGGCTCTGACAAGTTACTGCTAACAAATTAAATTCTAGTTTTCAACCTTTAACAACCTTTTGGGGTGTAAACACTAGTATTAAAAACATGCATAGGTATGAGGTCTTACTCTCACAACCTTATATTTGTGCTCGGGGTCTTAATGATATTAAACTATGCTCTAGAAGACAACCTCTATGATGTGCTTGCGACGCGAGAATGTGGGGGATGTGTCAAAAGTACGTATTGGCCGGTGCACCACCTGCATCAAGAGTTAGTTTTCCAACTGATGGCCCTTACCGTTGAGTGGGGTTACCTTGGTTATTAAGAATAAACATTCAGATAAAAGCATTGTGCATTTAATTACTACACCTCATTCATCCCCAGGGAATAGCTTTCTGCTACCGTACTAACCCCTTCTCTCACTGTTGTTTGGGATAGCGTTCCACCTTATCCTTGATAGATCTACGGGATCCTGGGTACATGCAGAGCCTTAGAATGAGAAGAAGACAAGAAACAACTTTATTGCAATCGAACACATAAATAGTGTCAAATACCCAAAGTCATTCCAATGATCCCTTGCACAAATACATAGGGTTGCAGGGCCTACCCTAAACCCATTACCTTACTGGATTACTCACACACGATGATCGGATCACAAGATGAACTCATTCAAGATAACATAAAGATGAATGATTGATTGGTTGATAATATGTCTTAAAATAGTTGTTGGATGTGATACACCGATTACAGGTATGACAAACTTGGAGAGGGTGGCTGCTATGGTGGCAGAGGCAATGGAGATGAGATAAGAAATGGCGGCGGCTAGGTTTGGAAGATGGTTATTTATCCCCATGTAGCGAATGGTTCTCTCTCTGTTGAAAATTACGTGACGACCCCTTTATAACTATTGGTCATGTGGACCTCCTGGACCTGACGACAAGCGGTACAAGCATTGAGCGCGTGCTCACACCAAGCGTCATCTTGTGCTATATTGACCTTGGTGCACCTCCAATTGTCTTGCCTCTTCCACCAAACTTCATGTTTCCTTGTGTGTGATGAATATGAGTGGACTAACAGATTCTGATGTGTTATAGTCTACAAGATGAGTGTGTAGATGTGGTTTTTAAGAAGGATGGTGACTACAAAAGGAAATGCACCAGTTTGTTGCCTCCTATGTAGATTAGGTTGAATAGATGGGCTGAGGTGCTACAAAAACTTTGTCATGTAAGATGAAAATATATTTTTTGATGTTACTAATGAGCTTAACAAGATACTCATGAAACTTGTTAACTCATTCTTTAAGCTTGTTCATTAAGAAGCAAGCCACAAGCTTAAGGAACCGAACAATCAAGCACTCATTAAGCTCACGAGTTACAGGCTTTTAGTGCAGCCCTAGTGACGATCCCCTTTCGTGTAGACCACTTTACTATTGAAACACATTAAACAAAGTATTTCGTGATCTCTCGCATTCATTACCCGGTTAAAACAACAGTGTGATGAGCTCAAAAATATCACTCACCATGTGGTTGTTACGATTTATGCTTAGTAGTTAGGTAAGAAATGAACCATGCTTTTAAGTTTTTTTTTGAGAAATCACCGGGGGAGGAGTCCCTCCACCTAAATATATTACTCAACTGGCCATATGCCAAGAGATTGATTTAGTTTATAAGGAAAACCGGACAATAACTAAATAAGTTGACCTCGTTTATGAGGAAAATCATAGAAGTAACAAGGTTAAAAGAAGAGAATAAACGAACACCAAGGAGATGACATGACCTAGCTAGCAGACAGAAAGACCATCACCAAAAAAGGCACAAGAGATGTGGGGTGCTATTGAGGGACCACAATACCAAAACTTTGCAAACAGCTTAACACACTACACTGGCGTGCGTACCAAACCCCATGGTGCAACACAAGAGCATCAACAATCATTGAGTGCCTTGACACAAACCTTGACTACGAGCACCGCCACGAGAGATCAGAAAATTTAGCCAGTTGGAGAGGCATCATCGCACCATCACTGAGCAAAGGTGAACCAATATAACACCAAGAGCACAATGCTCACCACAACACAACATCAGCCATGGGAAGGTCTTGAGCATGCGCAACAAAAGGATGCCACACCACACGATGGGCAAGCGTGGAAGGATGGAAGCTCCACAAAACCAAGCGGTGTTATTGCCAGACCCAAGATACACCACCGTTGCCCCAAAGTCGGTAGCCGCATCAACCCACAACCACAATCCTCCTCCATCCAATCACCACCAATGACCCTAGGCAACCAACAAGGATCGTCACCTCAAAGACGGTGCCACCATGGTGGTTCTGGTCTCAGGGAGCCGCTGTCATCCGGTCCAGGAGTTGGATCTTGGGAAATTACCCATAGTATACAAGGTAGGCGGGCATAGGAGCATGAAGCGGCGACGCCTCCAAGGAGGGATACGACACCGCCGGTGCCGATCAAAGTCGACATTGGGCTATCACCCGTAGCATCCCATCTCGCCACCGAAATTGCACCATGTCCTCGTTGAGACCAAAGGCACTATCACTCAGGTCCTCACTAACCTCCCGTCACAACGGTTTCCGAGCGCTGCCAGATCCAACCTAGGTAGTCGAAGCTATCATGTTTGGACAGATCTGAGCAACACAACCATGATCTGGCCGAGACCGCAAGCCTCCCGGTGTCGGGAGACGCATGCAGAGGGGGGCAGCCACCCCGACCTACAACAAACTAGAGCAGATGAAAGGACTGTCCGCCAACACACTGAGACCACCACTTAGCCATCCTCCATCTGTGCGCAGCTGGTGCCCTAGAAGCTAGCTGCCATCACATTGCCTAGCAAATGTCACCACCACACCCCAAGCAGCAGCGTCCGCCACATCTCGAGGAGGGAAATTGCAAGCCACGACCAAGGGAGAGACCCACCTGGCTCAAGTGGCGGTTGGGCTAGCCAGTACTCCCTCCGTCCAATGAAGAGTGTACATCTAGAAATTTTAGGACAAATTATGGAGTTAAGTAAAAAATGCATTGGAAAGGTGCAAGCTACTATCTCTTTCCTCTTTAATTACCCAACCCCCAATGAGCTAAGTGCATGTAGAAATTAAGAAAACCATGTGTAGATTGCCATTAGTCATGATTACCGTGTGATGAGATCGAAGTATTTTTTCTACTTTAAGATGCATTGGGAAGTTAGAAGTACACTTTTTGTGGACAAATTTTAAAGCCAAACATACACTCTTTACCGGACAGAGGGAGTAAGCGGGAACACAACACATCACAGGGATGCACACGCAGGCAAGCCAACTAAGACTACCCACAATGGGAGTAACATCACACATTTCTAGATAAAAATAGATGATGTGGCAAGCAATAAATAAAGAAAGAGAGAAAAGTAGTAACATAGCTAATTACTACTAGTATGAGTAACATCACATATATCAAGGCAAGATGAGTCTATAGCGTAATAAATGAAGTGTTGCATGTTATCATACATATGTTACTCCCCACTGTAAAGGTAGTAACATAGACTAGTAACATATGCATGTTACTACTCTATGTTTTTTGACCATTGTGGCTAGTCTAAAGCCACCAAGGTCATCAAATCTGTTCAACGCCGGGCAGGGGGTAGCCACCGACTCCATAGTCATCACCGGGCACTGTGTGGGACCGCAGAACCTCCAAACCAGTGCCATCGCTCGCCACGAGCACTATAGCACGACCAACGAGCCACCGTAGATATGGGCACGGGATCCTTTGATCCACTGCACCAAACAATGATGACCACACAGCATCCCAAGCTGACAATCCCCGTCGCTGAGGAAGGTACGGCCACCGCCGCCACCCACCCTGAGGCCATCGCTCCGGCACACCTCAACCTAAGATGACCGCCTCCGCGTAACCACATCCGCCGACCCCAATTCCCTCAGGGCAGGGCCCAAGCCCCACTATGATCTTAGAGCAACTCCAATGGGGCGACCCATTTCATCCACCCGCATCCGTTTGGGTCAGCGCGTTGGGCCGCCACTTTTGTCCGTCCGGCGTCTGCGCCGACCCATTTTCGGCCCAAAGTTGCGCCTGGAATGCGTCGACGCGGACGCGCCGCGCGTCTCCTTGCCGTCTGCCGCATCCCCACCTAGCGGCTGTCCAACCACCACGGTCAACATAATTTATGATGACCGCCCACCTTGGGCCCACGCGTCAGCGACGGCGGGCGTCCTTTTTTAAGTCGAGTGTGCGGCGCGGCCGTCCTCATCCACTGCCACTCGCCCCTCGTCCCCATCTGGCCACCCCTGCCCCCACGCCGGCGACAACCCTAGCCACCGCCAGCATGGACTTCTTCTCCGGCATCCGCAGCAACCGCAAGGGCAAGGCCCCCGCCTGCCATTCCCCCTCCCTCCCTGCCCTCCCCGCGCCGTCGTGCGCTCCCCGGCAGAGGCAACGCATCAATGTGCCGTTGCACCAGGCCGAGTGGCACTGGCACCACCGCGTGCCTCTGGCGTACCCCGACATAACGTTGTGGCATGACTGGCATTTGGATCCGGAGAGGATCCCTGTGCCGGCGGCATCGCGGACGGCGAGGGCCCATGTGGAGGAGGTGTTGCACCGGCGGGCGTTGCTGACGCTAGAGCAGCGCGCTGAACCGCACTGCGCCGTCGACTCGCCCAACTGGGGTCGATGGTTCGCCGTCGAGCATGAGGAGGCGAGGCGACGCGGCGTCGACCGCAGCTTGCCGCCGCCCGCGCTCGTCGTCCGTGACGAGGACCAGGAGGCCAAGGCCGCCTACCAGGCGGCCATTAAGGAGAGCGAGGAGGAGGAGGAGCGGTGGAGGGAGGCGGATGAGGCGGCTTTCCAGGCTGCCATGGCGGAGGCCATGGCCCTCTCCGCGTCGGGCGACTACGTCGTGCCACCGGTGACCCCGCCGTCCCCGCCCAAAGCCGAGCCAGAGCAGCCGGCCTACCTCGAGCGCTACTCCTAGACCGGAGTAGTGCGCGAGTGGGTCAGCGCTCCGCCGATCTGGCTCGGGGCGACAGAGAAGCAGGAGGCGGCCTACCTCGACCACTGGCCCCGCGTTCGGCTGGCCGAGGAGCGCCGGGAGAGAGAACGCCTGCAGATGCTCGAGCGCAAGGCCGAAGAGGAGGCGTGCCAGGCCCAGGCAGCGGCAGCGCAACCTGACATCGCCGCCCTCTAGAACACGGCGTTCCCCTGGGCCGGCGCTGCGCCGATGCTGATCGACCTCACCGGCCCCGACGCAGATGCCGCTGCCGACGAGGACGCCTAGTTTTTAGTTTTTTATGTTAATTAATGTAATATGGACTTTCGCCGGCCTTTGTGGCCGGCTTTTATGTTTAATTAAATGCATGTATCAAGACTTCTTCTTGGCGCGCTGACAAAATGGGTCGGGCCAGCGTTGGGCGCTCGCGCCGAACCAAACACAGTGTCGGACGTTTATGTCCGCCGGGCCGACCCAAACGGACAAAAAGCGGACAAAAGCGCCGTCCGTTTGGGTCATCCCGTTGGAGTTGCTCTTAGAGCATCTACGCCGGGCTTGGCAAATCCGGCTCCTCAAACACACGCGGACGCGCCCAAACATGTCTACGGGCACTGACCGGGCATGTCTCAAATTTCCACAGTTATAGCCAGACATCTCATACTAGATTCTCAAATCCATACAAAGACATACAAACTAAAAAAACCTACGTACTACGTCGATCACCTAGCTACACGTCGTTGGAGATGTCGATGATCTCCGTGCCGGGCTCCGGCAGCATGGGCGGTAGCTGCAGCTCCGGCTCCTCCGCCTGCTCCCACTGGAGGAACGCCCAGTTGACCTCCACATAGGCCTCATCCTGAATAGACTGCAGGATGGCCCGTTGCTCCGCCATCTCGTCGGACCGGGCGACGGCAAACTCCGCCTCCGCCTGCTCCATGTTGAATCCCGACAGCTGCTGCTCTGGCTCCTCCACCTCCATCAGAGCCATCTCCTCCTCTCCCCCCGGCTACTCCTCCTTCGGCTCTGGTGAGTCCGGAGGCAGCCCGGCAGCGATGCGGGCGGCGCGCGCAGCTTGCCTTGCCCAGATCTCCTACTGGATCTCGGTGCGGCGCTCCGACGTCAGCATCGCGCAGTAGATGATCTTGCTCCGGACCACGGCGGAGTGCCAGAGCATGGGCGGATCGTCGAACCGTGGGCAGAGCGCCGGAGCGGAAGAGGGAGGAGGTGGATGGGCTCGGACTGACGGTGAGGAGAGGGGCAAGGTGGTTGCGTTAGAGTTGCGGGAGGCCGGATGACTTAAATAGCTGGATTCGGTCTTGGGCGGTGAGCCGGAGCAGCGGCACGCAGCGTCTGTTGGACCGACTGGTTTTCGGGTGGTTCCCCGTGGGACCCCTTCGTCAGTTCAACGTGGCGGGCGTTCCCGGACGCCCCCATATCCACCCCATATTTGGGCTGGATAAGGGGGGTGCCTGTCAGTCAATGCGTTTGAGGCCTGTTTGAGACGTTCGTCTAGGTCGAAAAAATATGACCGCTCAGTGACAGAGCAGCCCGCCCGGACATATGAGGCGAGTTTGTGTGCCCGGCTGTAGATGCACTTAGGTAGCAAGGCCCACCACCACCGCAGCCACGACAATGAGAGATCATTGGGAGGAAGCTTTTCTGGTGGCGGCTGTGACGCCCCCGATTTAATCGTACACTAATCATGCACGCAAATGTGTACGATCAAGATCAGGGACTCACGGGAAGATATCACAACACAACTCTAAAACATAAATAAGTCATACAAGCATCATAATACAAGCCAGGGGCCTCGAGGGCTCGAATACAAGTGCTCGATCATAGACGAGTCAGCGGAAGCAACAATATCTGAGTACAGACATAAGTTAAACAAGTTTGCCTTAAGAAGGCTAGCACAAACTGGGATACAGATCGAAAGAGGCGCAGGCCTCCTGCCTGGGATCCTCCTAAACTACTCCTGGTCGTCGTCAGCGGGCTGCACGTAGTAGTAGGCACCTCCGGGGTAGTAGTCGTCGTCGACGGTGGCGTCTGGCTCCAGGGCTCCAGCATCTGGTTGCGACAACCAGAAAGAAGGGAAAGGGGGAAAAGGGGGAGAAAGCAACCGTGAGTACTCATCCAAAGTACTCGCAAGCAAGGAACTACACTACATATGCATGGGTATATGTGTAAGGAGGCCATATCAGTGGACTGAACTGCAGAATGCCAGAATAAGAGGGGGATAGCTAATCCTGTCGAAGACTACGCTTCTGGCAGCCTCCGTCTTGCAGCATGTAGAAGAGAGTAGATTGAAGTCCTCCAAGTAGCATCTCCAAGTAGCATATCCAGTAGCATCTCCAAGCATCAGCATCGCATAGCATAATCCTACCCGGCGATCCTCTCCTCGTCGCCCTGTAGAAAGCGATCACCGGGTTGTCTGTGGAACTTGGAAGGGTGTGTTTTATTAAGTATCCGGTTCTAGTTGTCATAAGGTCAAGGTACAACTCCAAGTCGTCCTGTTACCGAAGATCACGGCTATTCGAATAGATTAACTTCCCTGCAGGGGTGCACCACATAACCCAACACGCTTGATCCCATTTGGCCGGACACACTTTCCTGGGTCATGCCCGGCCGCGGAAGATCAACACGTCGCAGCCCCACCTAGGCAAAACAGAGAGGCCAGCACGCCGGTCTAAACCTAAGCGCACAGGGGTCTGGGCCCATCGCCCATAGCACACCTGCACGTTGCGAGGGCGGCCGAAAGCAGACCTAGCCTAGTGGCGTTCCAGTCCAATTCGGCGCGCGCCGCTCCGTCGCTGACGTCTGAAGTGCTTCGGCTGATACCACGACGTCGGGATACCCATAACTACTCCCACGTAGATGGTTAGTGCGTATAGGCTCGTAGCCGACTCAGATCAAATACCAAGATCTCGTTAAGCGTGTTAAGTATCCGCGAACGCCGAACAGGGCCAGGCCCACCTGTCTCCTAGGTGGTCTCAACCTGCCCTGTCGCTCCGCCACAAAGTAACAGTCGGGGGCCGTCGGGAACCCAGGCCCACCTCTACCGGGATGGAGCCACCTGCCCCTTCAGCCCCCATCTCCAAACAGTATCACCAGTAATGTAACAGTGTAAAGTATATAGTATATGCCCGTGATCACCTCCCGAAGTGATCACAGCCCAGTAGAATAGCATGGCAGACGGACAAGAGTGTAGGGCCACTGATGGAACACTAGCATCCTATACTAAGCATTTAGGATTGCGGGTAAGGTATCAATGACTGTAGCGACAATGTCAGGCTATGCATCAGAATAGGATTAACGGAAAGCAGTAACATGCTACACTACTCTAATGCAAGCAGTATAGAGAAGAGTAGGCGATATCTGGTGATCAAAGGGGGGGCTTGCCTGGTTGCTCTGGCAAGAGAGGGTCGTCGGTGACGTAGTCGTACTCGGTGGCATCAGCGTCGGTCTCGTAGTCTACCGGAGATAAGAGGGGGAAGAAACAATGAATACAATGCAAACATAAACACGACGATGCGTGACGTGACAATGAGCGGTGCTAGGTGTGCCCTAACGTGGTATGAGGTGGTACCGGTTAAGGGGGGAAACATCCGGGAAAATATCCCCGGTGTTTCGTGTTTTCGGGCAGAGGAGCCGGAGGGGGAAAGTTGCGAGTTCGATAGGTTAGGGGGGAGTGGCGGATGAACGGACTGCGTATCCAGATTCGTCTCGTTGTTCTGATCAACTTTCATGTAGAAAGTATTTTCATCCGAGTTACGGATTAAAAGATATGATTTTCTAAAGATTTAATCATTTTCTGATTTTAATTATTTATTTAAATTCAACATTATCCAAAACAGTATTTGCTGACGTCAGCATGATGTCAGCATGACGTCAGCAGTCAACAGAGGTGTTGACTGGTCAACTGACGTGTGGGTCCCACTAGTCATTGACTGTTTAGTCTAATTAGTGTTTAACTAATCTAACTATTGTTTAATTAAACTAATTAGTTAGTTAGGTTAATGTAATTATGATTAATTAACTTAATTAATTCCTTAATTAATTAATTAATTAAATTATTATTATCTATTCATTTATTTTATTTATTTTATATATTATTTTTAATTCCTTTTTTTAACAAAACGTTCTGGGGCGGTGGGGCCCCTTGTCAAAGGCCCATAGGCCTATCGGGTCGGGCGTGTAGGCGACGGGCGCCACCCGAATGGGCACACGCCCATGGGCGGGCAGATCCGGCGCAGCGCCGGAGCAGGGGGAGGCCGATGGCCACGGCCTCGGCCAGGGAAGGCGCAGTCCTGGCGTGGGGAGCGGCACAGCAGCGGTAACCGGGCGGCCTGCGGCAGCGGGAGAGGCCATGGCGAGCAGCACCAGCAGTGCGGCTCGGAGGGGGGGATGGGAGTAGGGCGACGCGCGGGCGGCGCAACGCGAGCGAGCAGCGCCTCGGCAGAGCGAGGCGGGGCTCGGGCGCGCATGCGCGGGGGCACGCACGAGCGGTGCGGCGGGCGAGCAGGGAGGCGCGGGCGCGCACCTGGGCGCAGGGGGACGTCGGCGCGAGGCAGACGACGCGGGGGGGGGGGCAGCGGGGAGCGCGGTCGCGACGAGCACGCATCGGGCGCGACCAAGTGCGGGACAGAGAGGAGGGGAGGCTTCCCGGAGCGCGGGTGAGCAGGGAGGAGGAGGAGAGGTGCTCACGGGGGTGGGCGCGTAGGGTCTAGGCAGGGGGGATTGAGGAGGAGGGCGGAGACGACGGCGTCGAGGAGGCAGTCCGGCGACGCGGTCCGGGGCGGCGTGGTCTCCAGGCGGCAACGGGCGACGGCGTCGGGCGCCGAGCGAGGGAGAAGGGGATCGGGCTCCTCCCGATCCAGATCCAGCGCGAGGGGGTGGGAGAGAGCGAGTGGGGAGTGGGGGTGGTGGCCGTTAGGGTTTCGGGGGTTAAGGGGAGGGAGTGGGCCGGCCGGCTGGGCCGGTGGAGGCCAGCTGGGCCACTTGGCCCAGCAGGGGGGGGGGTCTTTCTTCCTTTTCTTTCTTTGTTGTTTTGTTTTTGTTTAGACCTTTTCTTTTTATTTATTTTCTTTTCTATCTTATTTCTAGTTTCTTTTAATCTTTAGTTTTTACAGAAATCGCCACTAGTATCTAAAGTAGTATTTATAAACAAACTGCTGTCACATCAATTCTCAACCCATAATAAAATATTTTAATATTTTATAAAATCCAATAGGTATTTGTTTAATTGTTTTCACTACTGTTTTAATTAGTTTAGAGCCCTTAAACATTTTATCAAGGTTTGGTTTCTCCATCGTATTTACACATGATTTATCCGACCCACCTTGAACATTTTGGTTTCGTTGTTTGAAAACTTTTATTATTTGCCTTTAATTGAATTTTGAATTTGAAACGGTTTTGAAGTAACCCGAGATTAACTAAACTGACAGAGGTGACGTGTCACCATTAACGTGAGATTACTGTAGCATGATTATCCGGGCGTCACAATTCTCCTCTACTACAAGAAATCTCGTCCCGAGATTTAAGAGGGAGAGTAAGGGGGAGATCTGGTTACGAAACTCTAACGAATCTTCTCGGTCTTGGTTGCTCTTCTCGAAGAGATCGATCCATTACATTGATGTCTTCATTACTCTTCTTCCAGTCATCATGATGAAGTCAGCATCCTTTCTTCAGGATCTCCATCGTACTTACGAATAGGTAAGGGGCAGCTCGGCTACGACATAATGCTTATGAGGGAAACAATCTGGGGTTAACCCATGAATGAGCATAAGATTATCTCTCGAGTTGAACATATAAAATACATCGAGAGTAAGGTACGAAGGTACAATAAGAGGTTCCAAGCGGATAGGTGGTTGCTCGAAGTCCGAACCAGAGTGAGAAAGGGGTTCAGAGTAGCGACAGTAAATATTGCGTCTGATACCATAATAGAGCACTAGGAAGGTGGCCCATGAATTAAATACGAAACCAAGCGTGGGGGAATAACCACTAGAAACAGGGTCGTACAGGAGAGTCAGGTTTCGATCCAGTGGACCTGTGGGTTATGGGCCCACCATGTGGGTTAGAAGTAGGAAGGGCGGAGACGTCTTGCGTGATCATGCAAGCTAGGCATGTCAGGGGGGGTAGCCTGTCGATTATGTCGGCGACAACGTCGATACCAAGGGCGAGGGACGAAGAGAACTACTTTCCTGCTCGTGGAACGAGGCGGGCCAAGAGGCAAAGTTCTCATCCATCGGCGGTTACCGAAATGCCATCAACAATAGAAACAGGGTCTCACTGTCAGAGTTGTACACCGAGGTGTTTACCTACGCAGTGAATTATTACTGCTTAGATTATATAGATCACAAGAAAGGTTAAAACAAATAATGGAAAGGAAAACGTGTTTAAACACATATATCAGGGGTATATCCTTCCCAAGGACAAGCAGAGCATGATATCCTTGGCAGGATATAATGTAGAAAACCATTTAGGTAAGGGGGGAGGAATCTCATGATATTACTCATACAACGGTGTTAGGATAATTGATAATTAAAATATAGCATCGTGCTT